>NC_072832.1:2507500-2823750 GCF_027744805.1 Dunckerocampus dactyliophorus | reverse complement strand
CACAGTATTATTTTATTTATTCAACAGCCTGCATGTAACGCTTATTTGTTTATATTATATGCAATTTATTTTTTAATTGCGTAGAAACGTGTTGTTATTGAAAATACACATTTGAAAAAAAAAAAAAAAGATTATTAACAACAATAATGACATGTGTCACACATGTCATGTGACAGTATGTGACTGTATAAGGACATAGCGGGACATGTGGACAGTCAAACAGACCCGAGGCTCTTGACTCCAAATTCTGAGTCCTGATTGGCTGTGTGGGAACCAAAGGGGGCAGGGCACAGAGGGCCGGGGCAGGGGTCGATTCTAGTCGCTTCATCCGTCATCTCACCTCGTCGTTGGTGGTGTCTTCTGCTGTGTATCGACCCAAAAGGGTGCAGGCCGTGGGAAGGCGGCGGCATGCTGGTGGCGTGAGAATTTCACAGGATTTGGTACAAAAAGTCGCACACATCCTCAGCGCTTATTTCACCGGAAAACACACTGCACTTTTTGTACAATTTTCGAGTAAATTCTCACGATAACAAGTCGCTCAGTTATGTCCTGACTGCGTCCCTCGCTTTCCTTTGCTGTCATTTGTGTTGTCATTGTTGCCGTGTGTGTTTTAAACGTACCTTTTCAACCATTTCCGTCTTCATTTGAGTGTCACTGCATGCGTCTTGTCAGCCGACGTGTTTGCTTTTGAGGCTCTATGTGTATTAACTTGAACTTTTACAGATTTACGTCATTTTCTTTAAAAGAAAATAACATCAGGTTTGCTACAACAGCAAGCCTCCAGTACACGTCATAGGTTGGCGTGTGCCAGGCTCTCTCTCAGGCTGGATTTACACTATTGTGCAAAGTCATCAAGTCAAATTAAAAGCAATATGTTTACACTAATCAAAGATCCTGTATGTGACAGGAGCATTCTGTTGTTTTTAAGCATCTACTGCAAAAAACGCTAGTCAAAGATTTGCTATATGATAGGAGCATATGCTGTTTTTAAACACCTACTACAAAAACACTCGTCAAAGATCCTCAATGTGATATACTGTAAGCACAGTTTTTAAGGATGTACTGCAAAAACACTAGTCAAAGATTTTCAATTTGACAGGAGCTCTATGCTGTTTTTGAGAACGTACTGCAAAAACACTCATCAAAGACCCTCTAAATAACAGGAGCGCTCTGCTGTTTTTAAGCATCTACTGCAAAAACGCTAAAGATCCTCTAAATGACAGGAACAGTCTGCTGTTGCAAAAACACTTGTCAAAGATCCTCTATGTGACATAAACACTGTTGTTTTTAAGGACCTACTGAAAAAACACTTGTCAAAGATCCTCTATGTGACACAAACATTGTTGTTTTTAAGGATCTACTGCAAAAACGCTGGTCAAAGATCCTATATGTGACAGGCACATTCTGCTATTTTTAAGCTTGTACTGAAAAACCTGTGAATATGGCAGGAGTGCTATTCTGTTTTTTAGAACCTATTGCAAAAATGCTCATCAAAGATTCTCAATGTGACTTGAGCGCTCTGTTGTTTTTAAGGATCAACTAAAATATGCTAGTCAAAGTTCCTCTTCTTGATGGGGAGTGCTCTGGTGTATTTATGAACCTGCTGAAAATAAATGCTAGTGAGAGATCCTCTATATAGCATCGGGCTCTGCTGTAATGCAAAAACACATGTCAAAGATCCTCTATCTTACAGGAGCACTCTGCTATTTTTAGGAATTTGCTGCAAAACTCTGCTCAAAAATCCTCTTTTTGATGGGGAGCGCTCTGCTGTTTTTAAGGATCGGCTGTAAAAATGCAAGTCAAAGATCCTCTCTATATACATGTGTATGAGAGAAGCACTGCTGTTCTTAAGGACCTAAGTTTATCTCCGATCTGATACTAGCAAGAGTCATCGATCACCATCTCTTCTGAACTACTTTGATACCCCAAAATTCCCTCCAAATCTGACAGCCAATCAAAACCGTGGGAGACTCGTAACTCGCCCCGGATGCGAGCGCGCGCCGCTCACCGTTTGTCGCCCTAGCCAGCGAGGTAATAGACACAGGCTATCAAGTCACTGTGCTGCACATTTCGTCAGGTGTCAGGTGTGGGGTTAACCAAGATGATACTGTCATAACCCTACTAGTTGGCACCCGTTACGCATGCACACTGCACTTCCGTTTCTTGTGTTCCGTTGTTAGAACTGGTCAAATTAAGAAAGTTTGATATATTTTTAAGATGTTTTAAACCGATGTTTTGCGGCTTCAGATTGTCTTTCTTTAGTGGGCGAGGCAGCAAAATGGCTCTTTTGACAGTCAAGGTTGCCGACCCCTGACCTCATGCAAAAACGATGTGACGGGAGTGTACTGGTGTTTTTAAGCACCTGCTGCCAAAATGCAGATCCTGTCTTTGATGGGAAGCACTCTGCTGTTTTTAAGAATCTCCTGTAATTAAGCTGCTGAACAGGACGGGTTACAGAAAAATCGAATCTACTGTAAAAATGCTAGTTAAAGATCCTCTATATAGCAGGGGATCTTTTGCGAAAACGCAAGACAAAGTAGTGTAAATCCAGCCGAAGTACGTAGACTAGATCGCATGGACTACAATGAAACTACCACGAACAAAACAAAAGTGTAACCTGTCTTCTTTCTCTCTTTCCATTCTTTTTTTACATATTTTCTATCCTTTATCTCACCAATTTAATTGCATCCCCTCTTGTCTTACCCTCCATTGGTGCATCGTCCATTGTGGTTGCAGGACAAAGAAGTGAACCTGGAGCAGGTCCACCAGCGTTTAAACAGCCTCCTGGATAAAGACCTGGCCCACAAGCAGCTGCCGGGCCAGTCTATCGAGATCTCCGCTCTGGACATTAGCAGCATGCAGCCCAGCCAGTCTCTGGAGGTCTTGTCTGCTCGGGAGTACCCCACCCACCGGGGGCCACCGCCACCCCTCTCGGTGAGCACCTTCCTGCGGGAGGGCCACGGGGCCGGGAGGACACTAGGCGCGGTGGGCGGCCGGACCTTGCCCCTGCCTCTCAGCAGCGCCACCATGCCCTCCATCCGATGCAAACACAGGGCACCCAACGGGGGGCTCTTCCTCCAGAGCCCGGTCAAGACGCCAATGCCCATGTCCTACCAGCCGGTGCCGGGGGGGCCCATCTCGGAGGGGGAGGCCAGCCACGGGACCTCCATCTGAGCATCTGAGGTGACTCACTTGACCAGCGTGGAGGAGAGATATAAATAGAAAATAAGAAAACATCTTTTTATTACCAGTGGAGACACCAGACAAGACAGAAGAGACTCTTCATGTACATATTTGTAACTATAAAGAGAGAACAAGCCACATTACAAAGTGTATTTTGAATATTCTCCAGAGTTGAGTATAAAAAAAAAAAGAAAAGTATTTAAAAAAAAAAATACTGTTTGAATGGCTTTGTATTTTTTTTTTGTTCTCTACAAAATAAAGGTGACAATTTTTTTTTTGTGTTGGTTGTTTTCAAAGTGCCAAGATGTTTTCTTTCAGATAACTGAATGTACTGTGAGAAGAACTCATGAACAACAACGACAACTAAAAGACATTTGACAGGAAAAGACATTTCAACAATGATGATTTGTTTCCTATGAAAAGAATAAAAAAGTATATTACAAAAATGTGAGCTGTTCTGCTGCTTGTGTGAGCTATGAAGAGGATTACGATTACTACGGCTACGACTACCACAACTACCGGGTTGCCTTTGATGATTCTATGTGATACACTCATTGTGGGGTAATTTAACCATATGTTTATTATTACTAAAGTAGTTTGTGGTTGCTATTATTTATCTATTATTTAGGTGTATATGTTTATATGTTTGCTAGTGAGAGTGAGTAAAAATATGTCCTGCTATGGTTTTTGTTTTAAATGCTGTTATTATTTGAGCCATAATGCAACCATTCCCGCCTAACCAGATTAAAGATGGTACAGTCTAGTCTACATTGCAGCTAGCAGCAAGTGGATGAATGGCAGCCATCTTGGATGTGATCAACAACTTTGTGAAACCTGTCAGGTATATACTTCCTCTATTTGGCCTCACATAACTGTACTTTGTAATGAACACATGTACGCGCAAATATATTCTAATAATTTATTTCAATAATAAGTAATAGAAGATAAATCACTTGTACAAGCATAGCACACGTTAACACCACTAGGAAAATGGCCGCCGTCATGATGTAATCTAGCCGTACATGACTTGAATAGTGCATGTAATTGACTTGTGTGGACACTATGGGGCAATCTGCTGTTAAATAACTTCTCTTTTCCTCTGCAGGGAACATGGCTGGTCGGCTGACGCACCATTATTGTCATCATCCACTCGCTGTGTCATCACAGCTAGAACTAGCTAGCTGCTAGCATACGTCATTATCTAGGTATGTTACAAAATGGTAAGATGTCTGATATCATGCTTGTAATATAGCTAATATATCTATAATATATCAGATAAAACAGGGGTGCCCTAAAATATATATTTTGATTAAAATTTGATGAAAGATCATAATTTTGACATTGTTAACCGTCATCTTTACCAACAACACTGGAAGGACACTCGTGCATCATGAGTTATAGCACACAAATGGCTGAACATGACAGGACGCGACCCCAATAATTCTAGGTGATTCCATGGTTGACTACGGCCTATTATTCCTAAAACAAATGCATATTTAATCAAGTTTTAAGTATTCTTGGCCTAAAATAGGCATTTTCGAGCATGAAAATGGCAAAATGAAGAAAAATTCCAATATAAGGCATTCAGAAGACACATTCAAAGACGTGATGTGGAGTACGCCACACTGGTCACTAGGTAACTCTCCCTAAGCTAACATGTGAGTCTATACTATTGTCTTATTGATGTTGAATATGTCTGTTATTATGTCTACTATGAGTGTCAAGTTGACTATAGAGGTGTTATTTCATGTCTAGAGGCTTTAATAATGTTTAAAACCGTATTTAGAAGACTGTAAACAGGTTTTCTAAGCCATAACTATGAAAATATTGCATTTATGAAGAAGGAATCCTACCTCGCAGGAATTCGCTTATTACTGTATGGGTCTGGAACAAATTAACCACGATAAACAAGGGATTATTAATAATAAATTTTTGATCAAATTTCACATGAGCACTGATAAATAGAAAAGTAATAATCCCACATACATTTGATCCCAGTCTGATCTTCCCGTTTCAACGGATTGAATTTAAGCTTCACTTCTTTTGGCCACTGGCCATCGCTATGGTTTAAGTGTACTTATAAATTTAATACCAAATTGAAGTGGAAAGTTGAATAAACATGATAAACCAGTACCCAACACACTCCTCACGATGCTGTCATACAAACACACTCGCACGTTTTCACCTTCCATCCTATAAATGCTTTGATGCTGTGTCAGGTTTAGCTAACTGTCATTGTTGCACTTTAATTTATTTAGCGCAGTAAAACTACTGAAAGGTTTTTTACAAGCTCGTGACTTGTGTTCCTGTTCTTGTTCCTCTATAAAATTTAGCATTGATAAGCAATACACTTTCAACCCAAGGTGACACAGTTTCAAATGTGGACATGCTAGCACAGAGCAATTCAGCTGGCGGGGTTGGCCCACGAATTACTTCAGACTCCTCACCATTTTGAAAATACGGCCCCCAAAACAATTTAGTTGGATAGCCTTGGTTTAGTATGTAAAATGTTGAATAACTATCCTTGGTTTTGGAATATATTTATTTTGGCACAAAATAAACATCCATATACAATGACAACAAAATAGCCAATACACTCCTGATCAAAATTTCAAGACCAGGTATTCACACTGTCATGATCTCTTGATGGCAAAGGCAGAAAAGCTTTCTCTCTTTGAATGCGGTCACATTGTTGAGCTGCATAAGCAAAGCCTCTCGTAGCGCGATTTTGAGGTTTATGGAACAAGAAAAGTCAAGTGGCAGACCCAAAAAAATGTCACCCAAAAAAATGACAACCAATCCGATTGGTTGTCCGTCCAGACCCGGGACTATCCTCGGCCCAAATGAAGGTTGTTACTGGTGTCGAGTGCAGTCCAGTAACCATCAGACGGCATCTGCAAGAGAAGGCTTTCAAGAAAAAAAAAAAACTCTTCAAAAGCCTCGTCTTCTGCAACACCACAAAATTGCCCGTTTGGAATTAGCATGAGCACCAAACACAGGACAATGAAAGGTGGAAGAAAGTTTTATTCTCTGATGACAAAAAATGTAACCTTGACGGTCTTGATGGCTTCCAACGTTACTGGCATGACAAGGAGATCCCACCTGAGATGTTTTCCACACAGCACAGTGGAGGGCGCCGTCATGATCCAGGCTGCTTTTTCCTTTGGTAGAACAATGGAGCTTCAGGTTGTGCAGGGGCGTCAAACAGCAGATGGCCATGTGGAGATGTTGCAGGGGGCACCCCTCATGACTGAAGGCCCTCGTCTGTGTGGTAATGTCTGGCTTTTTCAGCAGGACAACGCTGCACTTCACGATGCCCGCCTGACAAAGGACTTCTTCCAGAGGAATAAGCTCACTATTTTGGACCATCCTGGTGTTCCCCTGATCTAAATCCAATTGAGAACATTTGGGGATGGATGGTAAGGGAACTTTACAAAAATGGACATCATTTCCAGACAGTGGATGCTCTCCTTGAAGCCATCTTCAGCACCTGGATCAAAATTCCCACCAGCCTCCTGGAAACACTGGCACCAAGCACGCCCAAACCCTTTTTTCAGCTGATTAACAAGAATGGTGAAGCTACTCATTACTCAGACCTTTTTGAACCTTTTTATTTCTATTTTAGGGCGGATTCAGGGTTTTTTTGAGCTATGGTCTTAAACTTTCAATCAGGTGATGAACCGCCTATTTCACTTTAATGCTTGTTCCCAATAAATTGCTTACTCATTTTTTTTGTCTCACTCCCATTTCTTCTTTTTGTATTTTGAAGCTCTACTTAAACTTAAAAGGTTGTCATTGTTTGTGGTGTTTTTTGTTGTGTTTTTTACCTGTTATATCCTTAAAAATAGACACGTTTACAAGGTCTGTAAAATTTTATTTCAAATTCACAATCCTTTGTAACCTGACAAACTCGTAAACTCCGCTAAGTCACCAAACATCATTGATTTCATACAAGGGAATAATTTAGTCCACCATGTCCCACCAAAGTGCTAACAGTGCAGAAAAGAAGACTAGGAACAAAAAGCAAGTGCACACTTTTGGGACTAAAAGACTCAGTGGGAGGGAAACGGCACTGCGACTTGAAAAAGTGATGCATTTTTCATGAGGCCCCTGAGAGATTACAGGTATAACACAATGTTATTTAAGTTAAGATGAATTAGTGCTTTGCTAATAAATTATGCATCTTTTTAACCTTGTTGCCTCCAACGAGGAAATTATGTCCCACTCTCTCCAGCACCGCCCGCCGTGCTGTCTTGCTACCTCGTGACAGATTTCTCAGATCATGGTGTTGAAATCAAACTTTTAATCAGGATTGTTTTAGTAACGCCATCATTTCATTAGGATTCTGGGTGCGAGGTGGACCTGGAAGAAGTCACCCCTGTGGTTGCTGACCTCTCCCGCTCTCATAAAGGGATTAATTAGGACTAATTAATTAGAATTAATTAGAGTGTTACTTTCTTGTGAGTTGAAAACAATGTCCTCACAGCTGGAGTCAACTGACAATGACCTACAGCGTGCTTGTTTGTTGTTTCGAAGCACCTTCCTCAATTCCATTTTGGAAAAGGGGGATCAGTATCCTCATTAAAACTTCTATTCCACATGTTTTCATCCCTGCTTTTCCCCCAGCTGGCTTGAGAGCCAACATACCTGAGTAACATTATGTGTGTAATAAACAAGTTCACGCTACTTGATAAATAATCCAGCAGAAACACAGCATCCTGACAGAGCCATGAAAGTTTTATGGCCTCTGCTGCGGCGAGCACCAGACACGAGGCGGGCAGTCGGCAGAATTCTAATATCTTCCACGCCTCGCTCCTTTTCTGTTTCTCTCTCCCTGTAATATTCAGAGAGACGCTTCTGTCTCGCTGCTCTGTGTTTGTGTTTTGCTTTCCAAATGCTTCAGAAAGATGTAAACATGGCAACATGTTGGCCTCCACCAAGGCACCTAGCTTACGGTATTTCTCCCTGGACATCAAATCGTTTAGCTCATTTGCGAACCAAAACAAAACAGTCAGTCAATTAGCCTCTAACAAATTACAAGGCACAGCCACCTCGGTTTCAGGTGGGTCCATGACCATCATTACATTTGAATGGGATGCTAACGAAGGTGATGCCACCCAAACGACCGTCGCCAGCAGGCATAGGCCCCACTCTAGTGTATCCTAACAATCATCATTTGACACGACTAAAGAGCCAACCATTGAATGGATGAATAGATTGGGTCTTGCAACGAGCTCTCAGACTAGAGCTGTCCTATCTAGTCTGACTGGTGTGTGTCCCACCTGGTCTTTGTGCATGAAGTGATAAAGTCTGTTTAGATGAGAGGTGAAACCTCTTCTAAGACAACCTGAACAGTCCAGTTGCAATCAATTGAATGCCCTGAGGGAAAAAAAACAGCAACAGAAATGGAAAAAGTGTAATTTCATGAGAATAAAGTCAAAACATTAAGAGAAAAAAAAGTCGCAATTTTACGAGAATGAAGTCATAATGTTATAAGGAAAAATATCATTTTAGTAGCATAGAATTGAAATATTAAAGAAAAAATATGCTATTTTATTAAGTCATTATATTATGAGAAACAAACAAAACAAAATAAATTGTCGTTTTTGGACAATTATGTTGGGGAAAAAGTTCTAATATTATGGGAATCAAGTCAAAACATCATGAAAAGAAAATTTACAAAGATTAAGAAGAATGTTGAAATATTTGGAAAATTTAAAAAAACAACAGCAGAAAAAGTTGGGAAAAAAAAGAGCAAAGAGCAAAGTTCATCCTAATATTACCCCTTTTTACCTACATTACAAAGCTGTGATGCATTTTAGCATATATCAAAGTGTCCCTTGCATCCTTTCATTTTTCAGCATGTGGCCCTTGGTGGAAAAAGTTTGGACACCCCTGCTTTAGCATCAACCAGCAATAAGGGGGATGGATGGCAGCCATCTTGGATGTGCCAGGTATGTACTTCCTATTTTTGGCCTCGAATGAACGCTTGAACGCTAAAACATCTTCTGTCGTACGCAGATAGGTCATTTCATATGCTGACGCTCGTTATTATCATCATCCACACACTGTGTCGTCACATACGCCGTTATGTAAGCTTGGTCGTCATCAGGAAGTGAACAATGCTGAAAAATCATTTCCTTACATGTCTTACTATTCATGCTTTGTTTTATTGTCATTGTTAATATTGTCATCCTTTAAATACTTTGTGTGCTTTGCTGCTCGGTCAGGTTTAGCTAGCCAGTTGGTTCTATTGTACTGTGAAGCATTTGCTGGAGTGAGATGTATAAACACTTGACCAGCAACTATGTGGTGCACCTTTAATGATAACACAGCGTGCAGCTTTTTTTCAACACCCCAATCTTGCTGGGGGTGCTGGATAATTACAGTAGCAAAAGGACATCAAAACAAGAGAAAGTGTAAAAACGAAGCACAAACATGGAATAAAAAGTTGTATTTGGCGATGATGATTGCAGCGCATTGCAGCAGAGTATGTCTGCTATGTCGTATTCTGAAGGCTCTCCCGCTGTAAACATCATGCAATAGCCTGGCTGTATTTTTTGACTGACACATCTTGGTTTACAGGATTTGGAAGTCAGTCTTG
Source organism: Dunckerocampus dactyliophorus (assembly GCF_027744805.1). Taxonomy (NCBI): domain Eukaryota; kingdom Metazoa; phylum Chordata; class Actinopteri; order Syngnathiformes; family Syngnathidae; genus Dunckerocampus; species Dunckerocampus dactyliophorus. The sequence goes on along the minus strand of NC_072832.1, from coordinate 2,813,963 downwards.
ACGCTTTAAGACTTTTATAATTCAGAATCCCTCAAAAGCTGAAGTACTGTAATTACCTCGGGTGTCCTGCTTTCACGTCCTCTCCTGGATGTCCTGTTTTTTTGATAAAGTGATGAAAAGGTTCAGGTTTTCATTGTTTTTCTTTTTTTTTGGTCATTAAATTGGCCATTAGGGCACTCTGCTGCATGCGACATAATCCCCTGCAGATGTGAGATTTGCTAATATAACTACTATTATTTCATATTTTGTCATGACTTATTTGTCCAGTAAGACTTGAAAAGAGAGCCATCATTTTCTTACAGGCTGCTTTTTCTAAAACAGAAGAGACGATCATTTCTATCCTTATTTCATTCCAGAGATTTTAAAGTTATTTTTGCACAGTTGAAACTTAACAAGGATACAGTATATTATTTTAGTCATAATAAAGCATGTTGAATGTCGGAATTTGTGTCTTAGGTTATAGATATGTGTCCTGGTTTTCAGTAGTCAAAATATTATCACCCTAAATCACCTCAACAGACACAAACGAGTGTCGTTGCTAACCAAAACAGAAGCACCTACCATGGCATATAAACACTCTCAGATGGATTAAAATGTGGAGTTAATTCCCTGCTAAAAGGCCCCATATTGTATTTTTTTTATTGGCACTTTTTATTGGCGCTTCAAGTGTACAAAACCAGCATTCCTGCCCCACCCAGTCACTCAGCCATTTACCTCGCCCAGTACAACAACTTGGGTATCAGATGTAAACGTCCCAGCGTATTTTCAACAGCTAAAAATACAAAAACAAACAAATAATACATTAAAAGTTCATTCTAAGTTGAAGTTCACTCTGACAGTAATGACACAGCCATAATACCATGATCTAGAAGGATCAAAATCACCTTGCAATTTAAATTCAGATATTGATTCTGATAGGAGCAGAATGGTCAGCACTGGAATGTCAATGCCCTTGTGATAATACATAACTATCTAAGTACTATTTTTTTAACAATTTGAAATAAGTCTCAGAGGTACCACAATAGTGTGTTGAAAGTGTGTTGTTCAAAAGCTAGCCTTGATGCTGGAATTTAGACAGCTTAATTGCACTTTTAGCAAGCCCTATTTGGAATATGCTGTTTTGTGTGTCTGTAGCTTTAATGCTAATGAGTCGGGTTTGTCCAAGCTTGTCTACGACAGAATACGCGACTCGAAGAAGCGCTATTGTGCACGCTGTCCACTTTTTACATATTCATTGTAACTCTGCAGTTGTCCAAAGCAATAGGATGGAACAAACACAGTCACATTTTAGCAGCGCAATTGTAGGGTAGCTGTTGAAGAAAAAAAAGTTACAGCTCCCACTTCTGTAGCTAACTGACGGATATTTGTTCGAGCTTGAGAAAAGATTTTATTCTAAGATGTGTAGCGAGGCTTTTTCATTTTGGCGTGCGTATACATGGGGCCGGCTAATCTAGCTTGAGGCGGGTCCGAGGCGGTATCATGTTCTGCTCTATCATGTACCAAAGCTGCAACTTCAAAAGCGAGCATTTGATTGCTTCTTCTCTCAAAAGTGGAGCAAACAAGTTAGGGAGATGATATATTTTTCACACATTTAGTGCTCATCAAAAGGCTCGAGACAAATTACAGTCTCCCCTCATTAATTGGTTCCAGATCCAACCGCAATAAGTAAATTTCCACAAAGTAGGATTCAATATTAATAAATGGAATATTTTCGTAATTAGAGCTAAGAAAACCTGTTTATGACCTTCTAAATACTGTTTTCATCATTATTATTACAGCTCTGTTGACATGAAATAACACCCCTATAGTCACCTTTACACTTGTATTACCAAATATTGAAGATATCATAAGAGCCATGTTAGACATAAATGAGACAAGATAGACTCACATGTTGGCAGTGTACTTCCTGGTGGCTATTGTCTCAGCAATGTAATGTTACTGACACCTAGAGACTAGTGTAGAGTACTCTTGTACTGCCACTGTTTGTGGTTATGCACTTCAATTGCTGTATGAACAAGCAGAGAACACATGCAGTGAACATTCACGCAGGAGCTGCTGTCGGACACTCTCGACACTGCTAACCTGCTGCTAGCACTCAGCTAACAGTCAACTCTAGCCAGCACACATGTCACTTCCCAAGCTCTGCTTCTTAAAGGCGCACACAACAAGTTACAGATACTGCATTCAATTTCATATCACGTCTTTTGAATGCCTTATATTTGTATTTTTGTTCATTTAGCCATTCTTATGCTTAAAAATGCTTAATTTAGGCCACAAATACGTACCATTTGCTTAAAAATGCTGTTTTAAAACTAATAACAGCAATCATGTAGTAATTTATTCATTTAAAAAAAAAAGCAGTAGAATGAGGGTGCGGTGTTCAAGCCGCGATATACCCAGGGAGGGGCGACTGTACTGTTAGGACATCATTAAAAAGTCACTTTTGCATAATAGCGGACCTTTAATGCAATATTGGTCAATCGGTAAGGACTGCACTCTGCAACAATTTACAGTTCATGCACAGGTGATTTACCTGCAAGTGATCAAGGGCACATGAGATTTCGATGTTGGGAACAGTGATGTATATTCAGAGATTTTGTATTAACATCCACCAAAAGGTGGTTACATTTTTTTTGTGCTAATAGACAGAAAAAGTACTCCCCTTTTATCCAGCATGATGCTTCAAGCTCAGTTATAAACACACAGAAGCTTCTCTGCAGTGTCCGACAACATTCATATCCCAACTTTGTAGGCGTGATCATCAACAAGCGTACCTTATGAAATTGCTGCTGACAGTATGTGCCGCAGCATCGGGCCTAATGCTCCAAAAATAAGCGATAAGCATCTTATATAACTACAGGCGCTGGAGAACATACGCCAACGTTCGCTTCATAGAAATGGTTCCAGGGAGAATGTGAGCAGCTTCCTCTAGTAAAGAAACAACTATTTTCCATTATGGAGTATGTCCGATTTGCTAATCAGACGTTCTCTTATTTCACACACAAGCAATTTCTCAGACACAATATTTGTCTTGCAGTTTTTGATGAATTGTGTTGGAGGAGGCAGAAGTTGTATAGGAAATAATTGGTCCCACTCTGGGTAGCGCTGTTAGGCCTTGTAGTGGCAAAGCGGCAGATGTCGGATGAGTAATGGTGTCAGGCAGACAGCGCTGTCGCTTGAATATTAATCTCTGACTCCACAGGAAGGACAAAGCCCAAATGTAGCAATGAAGCGGACACACACATATGTCACAACAGCACACACAGTTCAGTTTTCACATTATGTCTTTCCGTCCAAGCAGTCCCCAGTCCGACGTGTCAAGCTGTGACCGGGGTAAGTCAGCCCGTCCTGTCCTCAGACAAGCTGGTGAGGACGGAGGACAGAAGGGAGAGGAGGAGGAGGAGGAGGAGGAGGAGGCGACCGAACCTCAATTCCAAGTGGCATCCGTTGCACGACGACACGCAATGCCGTGGCAGCCGGGCAGAAAGAAAAGGCTTCAAGCCCTCCCTTGTTGTTACATCTGCTGAGTACACGGGCGGGTTGAATGAATGCGATTCCTCACGTGGTGTAAAAACACTGGCAATACTAAACTGGTCATTGCTTTAAAGGTGAAAAGTTGTTTCTCTCCATAGCACCCATTTACTGTAGTTCCCATTTTGTACGGTCATTGTCAACCCTTTTGTTAGCCTAGCATTGTCAGTGGTATGATAAGGTGCTAGACACACTTGTATGTTTATTGGTCCACTCAATTGTCTGTCATGTTAGAATGGAATTGGACAAAAGAACCATTGGAAAAAACACAGTGGATAACGACGTACAGAGAGGATTCCACTTGTTTACTGATAATGTCAGCACATGTTCATGTCCTCCATGTTGGATGTTGGATGTATGCACAGAGATTAATGGATGGATGGACGAATTCGGGTTGTGACAGTTGGAATGAACAAACTGTATGGACAGAACAATATCAGAACAATGATGGACAGACTGATAGGGGTTGGATTCATGAATGCACAGATGATGATTGAAGGACAGCTGGATGGACGATTGATGGGCTGACAAGGGTTGGAATGATGGATAGATGGACGGGTGGGAGGGATAACGGATGGGTGTTGGATAGACACCAAAGCAATTTCCCTTGTGGATCACTAAAATCTGGATGTACAGATGATGGGTGAATAAACTGTTGGATGCTGGATAGACGGACAAACGGATGGATATGGGCGGAATGGATGATTGAATGAATGGGGATTGGCTAAACGGACAGGTGATAGCTGATAGACAGATGGATAAAGAAATGGATTATGAATGATGGATGTTTGGATGCCAAGACGGATGATGAAGGGACAGACGCATTTATGGACAGATGGATGCATGGACGGACAGATGGAGGGATCGACAGATGGATAGAAAGGTACAGGTTGGTTGGATGAATGGATGATGGATGGATTTATGATGGGTGGATTGCTCAGTGGAGGGAGGGATGGATGAATGGAGAGTGCTCAAAATTTGAAGGTACTTTTGTACTTAAGGCCCACTGTGGTCACTTCTAAAAAAGTCAATGCTGCAATAATGAGAGACTTACGGACATATTTTAGGAACTATAATGATATTCCACCAAACTCTGCCTGCTTTGCTAAAATAACTAAATGTTGCAGACTTTCAAGAGGAAAAAGACGGAAAGGTGAGTGCTGAAAAGCCCATTTTAATTCAAGGTCGTCTGCAAAACCTTCACATGTCATCACCTAAATCCAAGAACACGCTTCTGATTCAGGTGTCCCAGTCTGGGAGAACGTGATTGGACTTGTGAAAAGTCTCTGATGGAAACAAACATTTTCAGTTGAGCACACTTTATCTTTGAGCAGTCAACAGCATCTTCCTGCTGATGAAACATCTGCAGAACCCGTTTGGTCTTGGTCTAGGCCTAAAAATGATGATTGCATTCAAATTGCTACATTTATTAATCAATTTAGGCAGAATGTTAATGATTGGAAATATAACCTTTAGCAATGGGAGCCATTCATTAATCACTTGATGCTTTATAAAAGTACTTCAACTTTAAACTATACTTGAAACTAAATTAACTACATTTTTAACATATGTTATGTTCCTTATATACATACATGTTTTTTTTTTTACTTTGACATGTTTTGACTGTCATCTGCAGGCTTCTTCAGAAGGGTTACCACTGTAACATCACATACAATATATTCAATAAGATGACAAAATGGACATATGAGATATACATTTTTAATGTTATTCTCTTTTTGTTAGGTCCAGTAATGAAGTAAATATGTCAGAATTTTCCCATTAACATTTACACACACACACACACACACACACACTGAAAAAGCCAAAGAAAAGCAAAATGTGTGGGACTAATGTTTTAGATGCTCACTGAGCTGAGATCTCATGAAATTTGCTGACATCCCATGTGATGATAGTTTGAATTCCTAGTTTGGGTTTGGATAGATGGACAAATAGACAAACAAATCGATGGACAGACTGGTAAACGGACAAATGGCTGTCTGATGGATGGAAGGATGATGGGGGTTTTATTGGACGGACAGATGGACGTACAGATGGGGAGACAGACTGAGGATGGACAGGCGGACGGACTGTGAGGTGAATGGATGATTGATGGGCCAATGAACGGATGGATGGCTGGATGGACGGATTGATAGTTGAATAGGGGTTAGATGGTGTGAGTTGAGTTGATTGAGTTGAGTTGATTGATGAGTAGATGTAAGAAGGACAACTGGATGATGATTAGACAAACAGTTGGATGGATGATGGATGGGGGTTGCATGGCTAGACGAACAGATGAATGAATAGCAGGAAGGATGATTAGATGGATGGACTGACAGATGGATAGAGCTCGGATGGATGGATATACTGTACAATGATAGATTCATATACAAATGATGTCATGCATGGTTTGAATCTAAATTGTTGGACCTTTGAGGCCAGTTTCTTTCCTGCATTTTGATTGATTTGAACGCCAAACTGTTCCACATTTGGGGCATTTGACAGTATTTAAAAATTTTAGGAAAAGAGATTACTTGTATTTTAATCACTTCTTCAAAGGCTGAACAAATCAAAGGTCAAACTCCTCATTTTGTCCACTATATTTTAAGTTTGAGTCTCCGGTTAAACATTCAAAAAGATTGTGGACATCTGACAGACAGCTTGACTCCTAAACGACTCGGCTCGGATCCAAAGATTGTGATCTGGCAAGACGTCTCTCTCCGCTCTGTCAATCTGGTCATTAAAGTTAGGTTTAAAAAAAAGCCTGTAGAATCACAGCGTGCTATTTATAAACGTTCCCCGTGACCTCCCTGCTCAAGCCGAAAGACGTCAGGTGAAAGCAGCGTGTCGTCCGTGTCGACGTCTACCCACGTACTGTACTGACCAGCCTGAGCTACCTCCGCGTAGCCCACGGCAGGCCGCCATGCGTCACTTCAGAGAGCGGAGACAGCTTAGATCTCATTAGCCAAATACTCCTGCACTTAATCAACATCCACACTATGGAGCGGCCTCAGGGCACCTCCCGCCTCCCACTCGCCGTCCACAGCCTTCATCCTCGCTCACATCTCACACAGAAACAAGTTGGGGGGCAGGCGCGAACAGCATACATGTTTTAACTGTAACACTCATTTTGTCATGACTAGGCGGGAAACTACCTGTTAGGAATTTCTTATTAGACTGACATTTAACTTGAAATGTGCGGTAAAAAAATAAACATCTGCATTAAAACTATTATAACAATAAATAAAATACATAAATGAAACAAATTAATCACCTTTAAACCTTTATAAGGCTCACGGAAATACTACAGTATAAACTTTACCACCAGCAAAGCATGACAATACTTTATTTTACTATTATCACTTTAATATATTTATTCCTTATATTTATTTAACAATCAAAAATATTTTGAAAAAAATGTTAATATTACAAAAAATATTCTCATTACCTAAATAAAAACATGTTTTATTTGTTTCCCCTAGCAAATTAAAAAAATTAAAATGAAAAAAATGGCTCATGTGTGAATAAATTGTGGGTTTGATTGTATATTGTAACTATTTATGAAATATTACATTGGAAACTTTCACCACATAAACTTACAGTACAAAGCATTACAGTACTTTTTATTATTATGATAATTGTTAGTATATAATCATATCAGTTTAAAATAACATTATTTCCTATATTTAATAATGTCCATGGTTCTCGCCTGGAAAAGTGTCATCTCCAGGTCGGGGATGAGATCCTGCGACCAAGTGGGGGAGTTTAGGTACCTTGATGTCTTGTTCACGAGTGAGGGAAGGATGGAACGCGAGATCGACAGGCGGATTGATGCGACATCTGGAGTGATGAGGATTCTGCATCAGTCCATTGTGGTGAAGAGGGAGCTTAGCCGAAGGGTAAAGCTCTCAATTCATCTAGGTTCCTACCCTCACCTATGGTCATGAACTTTGGGTAGTGACCGAAAGGACAAGATCACGGGTACAAGCGACCGAAATGAGATTTCTCCATAGCGTGGCTGGGCTCTTCCTTAGAGATAAGGCGAGCAGCACTGTCATCCGGGAGAAACTTGGAGTAGAACCGCTGCTCCTCCCCATTGAGAGGAGCCAGATGAGGTGGCTCGGGCATCTAGTGAGGATGCCTCCCGGATGCCTCCCTGAGGAGGCCACACGTTGACCAGTAGGAGGCCACACGTTGGAGAGACTATGTTTCTCAACTGGCCTGGGAACGCCAAAGTAGCCAGGGAGAGGGAAGTCTGAGCTTTCCTGTTTAGGCTGCTGTCCCCGCGACCCGACTTCGGATAAGCGGTAGAAGATGGATGGATGGATGGATATTTAATGACTATAATCAATAAGAAAAATTGACAGAACTGCCGTTAATGTTATGTTTTAATTACATTTTTCACAGCAATCATTTTGACACAGTAAATGGGAGGACAGACACAATTGGTAGGATGACACTTAAAATACAAAAAATACAAAACTGTTTGTCCATCTATAAATACTGTTATTGCTGCACTAGTTGTGATTGTAATTCTCTTGAGTCTTTCTAAATAAAAGCCTCATCATGGAGGCAAATCAGACCGCCGCATGTGGTGATACAAAATAGGATTTGATAGTGATTGTGTTGTTTGGAGTTCATGATTGTCTCTGTGTGTAATTGTGTGACATCTGGACAGATGCTCATTAAAGCCGCTGTTAAACGCTCTCAAGATGCTGCGTGCTCACTGCCATTGTGGGGCTGCAAATAAATACAAATAATAAATTCAAGTAAGGGCCAGGTTGTGCACGGGGTCACTCACGCTTTGAATGAATTGGTATTTCTGTCGCCGGCTCTGATTGTCCTGTTTTGCATTTGTGGACTCGAATGCGCAACCTTTGTCACCCCTTCAAACCTGTGGTGGAGAAAAAGCAGCATAATGTCGTCAGCTCCTTTAAGATGTTTATCTTCAGCGTCCAATCAAAGCCACACATGGCCTCCCTCCGCCCATCAATGTAGCCTTGGCAGGTCCAATACGCAACACCTGCCAGCAAAATCTAACTTGTCTCTTCTTGTCACACGTGAAAGAAACTGCCTTCATTGCAGACACGGGAAGGAATCAGTTGCTTTCTTTTGGCCTTAAGAGGGAAAGTTTTCCATAGCGCCACTTGATGGTGTGTTATTTTCAGGCATACAGTAATCCCACTTTTATTACGAATAATTGGTTCCAGACACAATCGTCAGAAGTGAATGTCCGTGAAGTAGCATTCCTTATTTATAAATGGAACATTTTTAGATCATAGAAACCCTGTTTATGACCTTCTAAATCCCTCTGGACATGAAATAACACCCCTATAGCCACCTATACACTTGTATGTAGTACACAATGTAGTAAACATAATAACAAACAAATAAGCAATTTAATAGCCTGTTGTTCCAGCGATCAAGTATGGCGCTTCTGTGTCTCACTGAACATTCCAATAACATTGCTGACGCTAGTGACCAGTGTAGAATGATATCACTATTATCATCACAGCATCTTCTGATTACCTTAAATGAGCTAATATGCAAATACTGTATATATTTGTATTTTAGTTCATTTTGTCATTTTATGCTTGCAAATGCTTAATTAATGCAAAATAAAAATTTGCTTAAATATGCTTTTTTTTTTACCAATACTAGTCCATAGGGCAGAAGTTTAATATCACCCTAGTGTGCAGTGTTACATTACATGTATTCACATTAGTATCAGCTTTGTAAAATTAACTTGTGTATTTACCGTATATTCCGGACTATTGAGCTCACCTGAAAATAAGCCACACTCACCAAATTGAAAGAGAAAAAATGTGTTGAACATATATAGGCCTCACTTGTTTTAGTCATAAATTAGCCGCATTATTGTTTAATCCACAAGGTTCAAAGCGTGCGAAAACGCTAGCAGTGAATAGTCTGGAATTTACGGTAATCTAAAATCTAAAAGCACTCACACATGCCTCTGCCTTGCTTTTGACATAACCCCACAAAAGTTGTTATTGTTTTGCTTTTCAAGTTTTTTGCTCACTTTTTGTCTCCCACAGCATCCATAAAAATAACACGCACAAGCGTCATGGCCAATTTTGCAAATTCAACGATAAATTTGTTCGCTCTTGGGACTTTTCGTCTGATGAAATAATAACAAAAAACTTTGGCACCACTGTATATACAATAATGTATTATTAGTATTATTATGCAATATGTTACCAATTTTTTTTTATTCTATGTTCTAGTTTGGTCTTCATCTTTTTAGGTGTTTTATTATTTAATTTTCCTGTACTTTTTATATATTTTTTATAACTTTATATTTTTAATACATATATAAATATATTATTGGAAAAATGTATATTGTATCGCACCCTGCAATTTCTGCGTTATGGCCTGGAGGTAATGAAAGACACTATAATCACATTTTTAATTGTCAATCTATAATTGAATTGTCAGCAACCGAAAACCAACCGTTTCTTCACAGCAACAAATATGATTTGAGTATAATTAACCAGTTAATACCATCCAGCGTGCAACATTCCTATTATAATTACTTTCTAGACTTTCATTTAAGGTTTCCAGTTAGGCCCTTCATTCTTCAATTAACCAAAAGCATCAGAAGTAAACAGTCCAGGCTGGAGAATGAGTTGAAAGTGGAAATACGCTCAACAATAATATAAACACAACACTTTTGTTTCTACTCCCATCTTTCGTGAGCTGAACTCAAAGTGCTAAAAGTTTTTTTATGCACACACAAGGCGTATTTCTCTCAAATATTGTTCACAAACGTGTCTAAATCTGTCCTAGGGAGCATTTCTTTTTGGCTGAGATAATCCATCCGTCTCACAGGTGTGGCTTATCAAGATGGTGACTGCAGAGGCATGCTGACTGCAGGAATGTCCACCAGAGCTGTTGCCCATGAATTCAATATTAATTTCTCTCCCATAAGCAGTCTCCAAAGGCGTTTCAGAGAATTTGGCAGTTCATCCAACCTCACAACCGCAGACCACATGTAACCACACCAGCTCAGGACCTCCACATCTCGCATCTTAACCTCCAAGATTGTCTGAGACCAGCCACTCGGACAGCTGTTGCAACAATAGATTTGCAAAACAAAAGAATTTCTGCATGAGCTGTCGGAAACAGTTTCAGGGAATTTTGTACCGTGATGAGATCCCGAGGCCATGTTGCAGCATGATAATGCACGGCCCCATGTTGCAAGGATCTGTACACAATTCCTGGAAGCTGAAAACATCTCAGTTCTTGCACGGCCAGCTTACAAACTGGACTTGGCACCCACTGAGCGTGTTTAGGGTGCTCTGGAACCGCCTGTACGACCTCGCCTTCCAGTTCTTGCCAAAATCCAGCAACCTTGCGCAGCCATTGAAGAGAAGTGGAGCAACCTTCCACAGGCCAAAATCAACAGCCTGATCAACTGTGTGCAAAGATGATTACGTTTTAGGCCCTTGAAAGAGAATTGGAAGTAGGCATGGGCTGGTTAACAAATTCAAAGTATACCACGGTATGAAAAAGTCACAGTTTCAATACCACTGAAATAGTCCATCATATCGTCCTACGGTATGAGAGAAAGTGGAGGTCGAGTGGGGCCACGATGTGGAAATGCTTTGTCATGTCATATGTTATTCCTCACAGTTGGAACTGGGCTTCAATGTGCTGAAACCACGAGTATGAGCTGTGTTGCCAAAAGTCGGCAACTTAACCATTGCGACATAGATAGCAGTGACTTTAGCTGCCTCGTTAGCATCAAGCATTGCCGGTGTGACGTGTGCCCTCAGAGAGTTTTGCATCTTGTAGCATGTGGATTTACTGTGTATTTCAGACTAATGAATGCAAATTTTCTCCCAGTATTTTCTGATAACATGCTGTGCTCATGTTGACCAAGTTCCATGTGCCTTTGTAGCTCACACATCCCCAAAAACAACGAGCCATGTCTGTGTTTCACAGTAGGAATGGTACCTTTCATCATTGGCCTTGTTGATTCCTTTCCAGATGTCACATTTAGTTATATTTGTGGCCAACAGAAGCTTTGATGCAGCTGCACGGTTAGCATGTTGGCCGCACCGTCAACCCACAGTCTGGGTTTGAATCTCTGTTAGAACATCCGTGTGTGGAGGTTGCATGCTCTCCTAGTGCATACGTGGGTTTTCTCCGGGTACTCCGGGTTCCTCGCACATCCCAAAACATGCCTGTTAGGTTAATTGACCATTGGTGAGAATGTCTTTGTCATTATATATGTGCCCTGCGATTGGCTGGCGACCAGTCCAGGATGGACCCCACCTCTCAAACTAAGTCAGCTTGGATAGGCTCCATCTTACCCATGGCAGAAGCGGGTCTGTCTCTGCTGTTTGCCGTTTTTGTAAGTGGGCTGCTTTGTGGCCTTGGTTTGGGAATGGCTTTCTTTGGGCGACTCGACAATGCAGCCCATTTTCCTTCAAGTGCCTCCCTATTGCATCTTGCAGCTTGAAACAGCCAAACCACTTTCTTTCAGAGACTCCTGTATGTCAGATGAAGTTTTTTGGTTGTTCTTTGCACACCGAACAATTTTTCCTGGCATTTGTGGCTGAAGTTGTTCTCAGTCTACGTGACTGTGGCTCGGTTTCAAAAGTTTTCCACTTGTTAATTTGAGTTTGAACACTGCTGACTGACATTGTCAATTCTTTAGATAGACTGTATATTTTATATCTTTTTCCTGTTCTATACAGTTCCACAACCATCTCACACTCTTTATCTATTCTTTTACATTCTCCAGGACTCAGAATCTAGCAATGTCAGTGCAGCACTGCAGGGATCTGTCAGGAGCCCGCAAACTCGCTGACCTTTTATACACATACACACCGATTCCAAGCAAACAGATAACAGCTGAGGATGGTTACCTTTAGCAGCCATTCAAACCCATGTGTGTCAACTTGTGTGTTATCAGACCAAAGCCTTTTGGGTCATTTGGGTAGTTTTTACTGTCATTTTGACTTAAAAAAAAACAAAAACAAAAACAATTGTTTGATAATAAATGACTTCACCCAACTACTAATAGCGAGTGAAAGAAAAGTTAATTGACTTTCTCTTGACAGCACTTTTTTACGTTAAAGATAGTCAAAGCGCTTTGACAACTGTTACTTCATTCACCAACCGATGACGCAGCATCACTGGGGGTTTAGTATCCTGCTCAAGTATACTTTGACACGGTCACAGCTGAGGTGGGGGACTGAGGATCGAACCAGCAACCTTCAAGTTGGGAGATGACTACTGTACCACGTGAGCCATGCTGCCAGGTTTTGTAATATCTCATGTAGATGTCATGTAAAAAAATGTATAACTAAATATAAGTATAACTAAATGTACAACTACAAAATGTATAACTTCTACTCCTGGGCCGCTACACACAAAAGGGTAAAACTTTGTCAAAACAGGAACCCCTACCATGTTGCCTGTGCTGTTAGGTGTTTAGCTGAATCAAGACAAAATTTGATACACACCTGTAAGGGACTGACAAGCACGTGTGCAAAATTTGAGCAAGATTGGTCGAAAAACGTGACCAACATCAAGCAAAACGTCTTTGAGGATATCTGCTAGCATGTCTCCCAAAGCATTTTGACCACAATCCATAGGGTGCACCGGTATGCCACATGTATGTTTGATTAGAAAAAAACAACAACAAATAACTTCGTGTTGTGTAAAAACACAAGTTTTTAGGCAATCCTGTCAATAAAAGCATCCTAACCATCATAATAGCAACGACCCGTTTTCGAAACAAACTTACTATCTTTGTCCATGTTACTGAAGGGGACTGCCAATTTGCCGAGAGGCATTTTCCGTCCTTACATTGTTGAACAATCGCATAAAAGTCAAAGTCATTATGTGCACCAGATGGAATTACATTTGCCATTTGAAAGTCCATTAAACACACCAAGGCATAATATTAGCCTTCCCTTTACACTGCCTTTCGGTAATAACGTCACTTTGGATTAGCTCCCGCCGTGAACCGTGTCGGATGTTAATAAGCTAACGCGCAGCATCCTTTCTTCAATGGCGCCGCGTCTTCCAGCTTAAGGTTTCATTGGATCCTAATTAATTTGTAAGTCATCAGCGTCACAATGGATGGGAGGCCGAATTTTCAAATACATCATCTGACAACACTGTACAAAAACAAAATGTCATGTCTCAGAGAAATTAATAAATATGATAATTAAAAGTAATAAAAACATGTAAATATCTCAAAATTTATCATAATAAAAATAGACCAAATCAATAATTTACAGTTTAATTTTAATTTAATTTATTTAATTGCTATACATACAGTGTTTTAATTATATAGGTTTAGTAAAATTCTATATACTGTGTTCTTAATCTAAAGTGAATTTTGGTATTTCAAAAAAATAATTATCTATAATTTGTATGACATTATTGCTGTTATTTAATATTTTAAAATATTGTACATATTATTAGAAAATACTTAAACCAGGGGTATCCAAAATGTGGCCCAGGGGCCATTTGCAGCCGAGGCTTGTTTTTTTATTGGCCCGTGCTACAATGTAGAAAATAAAATTCAACCAAACAAAAAACGGCGTGAATGGGAAAAATAGTGCAAAAAAGGCAAATTGTAAAGAGAAAAAGCTGAAATGTTGATACTAATAAATAATAATAATACAAATGCCTTTTTGCAAAATATTTTTTTTTTAAGTGGCCCCACCACATCTTTTTGACTTTGATTATGCGGCCCTTGGTGGATAAACTTTGGACACCCCTGATTCACATGAACCACATGCAAAATTTTGCATGATTTAATTTTCTTTCTCCAACAACTTCAATCATATACATTTGAGGAAATAATTAAATACAACATTTTACTAATACCATCATTACTGCTTCTGACACATTAGAATATACTGTATTTACTGTGTTCTATATTTCTTTATTTGTGCTTTTATTTCTCTAAGGCCACTCAGCAGTTTTGTTTCTATGGCTCTATTAGCTGCAACCACGTTCCCATAACTCCTGGCTTATTAACGCTACACCAAAAGTAATTTAGCACGCATGGAAGCAATATTATTTGATGTTGCAGCACAGGAACAGCACAGGAACAGCACTTTAAAGAAGTGCCGACTGTGGCCTAAATGATTAAAATGAATGAAACGAGGAACAGAGAGACGGACTAATGAGGAGGGCTAATCAGGAGAATGGATTGGCTGTCTGGAGCTCCACTATCCACCAGTCCACTCTATCAAAAAACACAAACAGGCACTTGAGTGTCGCCATGGCAATGCAGCACCCGGCTTTATTTCTGTTTCTGAAAATTCTACTGAACAATATTTTCTTAACAAGGTCTTTTTAATTGTCTTCTCTGTGCGGTCCATTTGAATTTCGGTTCTTTTTTTTCAACTTAACTATTGCTTCCAATCTCTCATTACAACTTCAGCTGGTCACTGCCACACCTCAACAAACACAATTTTAAAGTGCATAACAGGGCTGTACTCTTGAAAAACATACATAAAAAAGCCTTTATGATGATGCAGTGCAAACACATAAATGTCACAAAATGCCATTAAATGCATAAAAGGGCTTCGTATGAGGTAACAAGGAGATGGCATCTTGTACATCATTACATGCCCTCTAAACAGCAAAAAAAAGACTGCTAAAAGGGATGTTTGTGACTGACAATGGAGTGAACTGAATGGTGCACATGGTCGTGTGAAAATAAAAGCATTCAAACCATTGAAAATAGTCCAGGGACAGAAAAGAGAGCAAAAAAAAAGCTATGTCCTTGCCTGTTCTTTGTCCTTATCTTTTAATACACTTATGCACTGTGACCATGCAGTGAAGTAGCATGCGCTCTATTGATTAGCAGCACAGCAGACTACTGTATTCATGGTCTGCAGTTGTCTGTCTGTCTAAAGTGGAACATCCCTAAGGTCGTAGGGATAGGACTTTGGTCAATGTTTGGGGAAAATGACACACCACAACTTTGTTGTTAGAGCCACTACATGAGATGGGCTTGTCACAGTACGATCGACTTGAGATTCCACAAATAGAAATGAACTGATAAAATAACACCTCTCAACTCTATTGAAGCTTTTCACTTTGAACCATTAGTCATCCCTCGTTTATCGCAGTTAATTGGTTCCGGACTCGACTACGATAAGTGAATTTCCGTGAAGTAAGATTCAATATTAATAAAATACAGTCTTCTTAATATGTGTTTTGCCATTATTAGAGCCCTCTAGACATGAAATAACACCCCTAGAGTCACCTTTACATTTGAATCACCTAATATAGTAGACATAATCAGAGAAAATAAGTCATATTAGACATTAATAAGATAACAGACTCACACGTTAGCAGTTCCTTGTTGTTTTTTTCTGGCCAGTGTACTTCCTGCAGTGGCTATAGTCTCATCAGTGTAATGTAATGGCGACTTAAAATGGCTTTACACTCATATTACCCAATATAGTAGACATAATAAGAGTAAATAAGGCATTTAAGACATAAATAAAACTCCTCCTGTGTCAAAGTAAGTGTGTTCCCTAGTGGACCTTAGTGGCGGGCGGACAGATGTGTTGAGGACAGGAAGTGACGTCCGAGGTTCAGAGTTGAGTTTTAGCTTGTCGTGGGTTATGGCCCCAACAGTAGCCCGTGTTATTATTATGATTTTTATGCTATTATTGTGTGAGATCATTTAAACCTGCGATAAATGCCTGTTCTGGCGACCAGTCTGGTCCTTGTCTCACCGAACACCGACACATAGTGGATGTAGAATACTACATTCAAATTAGAATGCTTCTTCTGCCTTGTATTTGTATTTTCATTTCTATGTTCATTTAGTTAGTTCACTGAGACATTTTGGTGCTTGAAAATGCTTCAAGTACAATTTGATTACATATATATACAGTCAAACCTATCTTAGCGGCCACCTTTATAGAACGGCCACCTGCCTATAGCGGCCACCGAAAAATCCACCGCAGCAAATTTACATGTTATAGACCCTGTGTATAGCAGTCACCTGTCCAACGCGGCCAGCGGCCACCCATTTTGTCTCCCTTGGTCAATATCTGACTGCATATAGCGGCCAAATTACCAACTCAAGTAGAGGTTTCATGCACGAAAAAGTTTCGTTTTTCAATCACTGAAGCCGTCGTGTGTAGACTTTAATTACTGAGTCCTAGCTCAGTCACAATCATTCACAAGATCCACACAAACTGTCATTTGTTCCACATAAAAAAGCCGTCTTCTTTTGAGCTTGCTATTTCCTGGTCAATCATGTAACTTTAAGAGCATTTACACCAAAACATTACCGCAAAGTAGGCTGGGAACCGGACGTGCTCCCAGCGACGCTACAATACAACACAATACTGCATGTAGGCTAAACACGCTAGCATGCATGCTATTGTATGTTGAACTGAGTTCGGTTGTACTTAATTGAAGTATTTTAGAATGTACTCACGTTATTTTTGATCAATCCTCATCCACAAATCCATCAAAGTCCTCATCTTCTGTATTCGACACAAAAAAAAGCCGTCTTCTTTGGCGCTTGCTACTACAGTGTGTTAACTTGTCAGTGTTATTCAGCTCCGAACCGTTGTAAGGGCAACCTGACTCCGCAAAGGAAACTTCTGTTGCTTCTGCCAACTTTATTTATTGAACGCGGCCACCAGAGAGCAGCTCAGAACACACACACACATCCAGTCTCGTCTCTCCTTCCTGCTTGCCCACAAGGCAAAGGTTAAACAAGCCCCACTACATAGCTGTCCAGCCAATGCCTGTAAAAAGTGACACCGTTTATTTCCTGGTGTGAGACACTGTGCACTGGTCAATACTGTAATGCCGCTTGTTGTGGGGAAGGAGAGACTCACGTCGCCAATGCACTTTAATGGCTTTATTAACAGCGGAGAACACTGCAGGACTTTACATCCACGCCAACATAAACACACTTCCCAACTCTCTCCAAACTCACAGCTAGCACTGAGCCTAGCTCTCCTGCTCGGGACGCCCACCGTCACTTCCCGCTGAACTAAAGCTGTAATGACACTCTGCCCTATAAAAAGTAAAATATTAAAAACAAGCATAACAAAAGACATTACTAAGACAGCTTTGTTCTGTGGGTTGTGGATAATAACAAGCCTAGTAGTGCTGTACAACTTTTATCCGCAGTCCCACAGTGCCCTCTACTGGTCAACATTCATCCCCCCCCCCTTTTTTTTCTTTTTTTTTTCCTCTACTGGTCAACATTCATTTCCCCCCCCCCCCCCTTTTTTTTCTTTTTTTTTCCTCTACTGGTCAACATTAAAAATGGCCGCCAACCTGTTTATCGAGGCCACCTGTCTATAGCGGCCACTTTTGCGGTCTCCCTCTAGTGGCCGCTATAGACAAGTTTGACTGTATATATATAAAAGGCCGTATTTAACCACGAAACAGCCATCATTAATTCATTACTTTGTGAAAAACCGCGATAGAGTGAGGCTGCTATGTTCGAGAGACAGCTGTACACCAAATGTCAGCATATTGCTCACGACCTAACATGAGACCCAGAGAAAGGTGGGAGGTGGGGGTGGCTATTTTGAGGTGAATAAAATGAGTATGGTCAGACTAGGAAGGGTATTTGAGAAAGAAAATCCACATCAAGTCTTGGGTGTGATGCCGGCTCCCAGCATGCTTTCGTACTTGTTTTGCAAAATGTTGCTGAAGTTACGTGTTTAGCGTTAACCTACAGTATTTGCTTTTTATAGTAGTTGCCCTACGTGTGTTTACTTACCCATTTTTGTGTTGGCACTGCGATCGTAGTTAGTATTCTGTCAAATGATATACCCCGTCCCTCCAGTTCATAGCTCACTGTGAGTTCAGAGTTGACTCGTGTCTTTGAACTTGGCCAGGCTTTGCTGACTGCACTTACACTAATCTTTGATGTCAAGTAGGAGGCCATAATATACGTCCCAGTGGCCCACAAATGGCCCGTGGGCTGTGAGTTTGACACCACGGCTCTACAATCGTGCAAAACGAAAGAAGTGTGAAGCGATATATGGCCAAGGGTATCTAAGAAACATGTTTGAAAACCCTTACAAATCAATGGGATTGTGTTTGACCTGAAATTCCACAGACAAATTTGACTAAAGATTTAGAAAATGAACATCAACATACTGCCTTGGGGAACACCGGATCAAAGGGATGGGAAGGTTTTGACATGACAAAAAGGGAAGATGAATCTTCCACAAGGGAAGGAGGAAAGCAGGAGAAAAGTATCTTAATGGATTTACAGTATAAACTACACCCAGGCCTGTTTGTTGTCCTTTGAAAAGTGTTCACTCAAAATGCCCACCTTGGTCGGCAACGTTGAAAATAGACTTTTGAACAAAGCTTTGATGGCCGCCGATGGCTGCAGACATGTCATTTCCCCTTGCAAACATGCTGTTTGACTAACAACCCCCCCATCTCCCCTCTGCTAAATGACTGCCATGCACTGAAGAATGAGTGTGACAGTGTTGACAGCTTACCACACAGATGTGTTTCCATCTGATGGAAATCTATGCAGCAGTGGCGCTCATAAACCAACGTTTTATTATGGAACACCCGTGTAATGCTGCAAAGGATCCAATTAGACCAGGACTCTGTTTTCATACCATTTTTTAAAAATATATGAAGTTGTGTTCACAGCAAAGACAAACATAATCGACTGATAAAGCTCATCTCTCGTGTCAATTTAAGTAGACAGTTTGTCTGCTTTATGTTCGTCCTAAAGCTCCTTTTAAAAGCTTATATGGCATCTCCGTGTATTGAAATGTAACATACCGTATGTGCTCTATGCACGATTAAAGCCACACATCATTCACTGACACTGTGCTGAGCAACAGCAACACTGTGATTTATGTAGCATAGTAACTTTTAGCATGATGCACTCATTATGATTTTATTGCTTATTCATGGCAACGGCTGTAGTTTTTCTTTTTTTTTTTTTTATCTCTGTGCTTCTTATTTTGTGTAAGAATGTGCTGCTGCTAAGTGCAATGATCCACCACCACACCTGTACTGGACAGTTCAGTTGGCAGTCCTGCTCTCCACTAGTACTTAAAATAAAACATCCAGCAGTCTTCGTTTTTGTGCACGGTTCCATGAAAGATTTGGGCTGATTTTAACAGAATTTTGACAAAAATTAACATTCAAAAATGGTCATTCTTATGTCTGGAAAAGGATGGCACATCAAAGGTTTGATTTATGTTATTATCATATATATTATTTATTATTTGTACACTAAGTCCCCTACTAACAAACATCTGACGTGCGAACATTCGGAGATACGAACACAAGCCGACTGGTCTTTTTTTTTCATGTGTTTTTCCTTATAAGTCCATATTTATACTGCCTCATGCTTGACCAGCAGAGGGCACTGTGACACTGCTAATGGGACCAACAGATACAGGAAGACGAGGTAGAGGAGAGAGGAAGGATAAGAGTTGTATGATACAACCCGGACAGAGCATGTGATTAAAGTTTATGAAGAGTTAATAGGCCTGCTTAATTCTACACCACCCACAGAACACTATCTCTTTTAGAAGAGTCTAACCACGACGACTATTTGTCCTTTTTTTCAATAACTCCTCCTCCTCCTCCACCAAAACGACGTATGCTCGACCACTCCTCTTCAAAGGTAAATAACATTTATCATTACGTATCATTATATCATTTTTATTATTGTTTTTTTCATTTATCATCCTCGTTTAATATTACTACTGCATCCAAACTCATATTTACATACATACACATATACTGTATATGTATACAGTACATGTAGTACCTATATCTTTGGTAATATTACCTTTTCCCTACTTAAGAACAATTCGACTTAAGAACGGTCGTTTGGAACCAATTGTGTTCGTTAGTTGGGGACTTAGTGTATATTGTAGTAGTATTGTTCATTTTATAAAATATATATTGTTTAATTTATGTTGCTATTCTATATTATGTTATGTTAAACATGTTATTGTTGGATGATTCTGTATTTATGCAAAGCTAAGCGTCTATCTCTTATTTGCCAAAACTGGCCTCATAATTCCTGAAAAATTGTGATATTTAACTGAGTAAATACTTTAAGATTGATATTATTAGGGATGTCCGATGTTGGCTTTTTTGCCGATAACCAATATTTTTGCCGATATTGTCCAACTCTAAATTTCCGATACCAATATGTGTAACATCACATATGTCCTGTCATGGAATTAACACATTGTGGTGACCCACAATATTGTTTTAGACATTTCTCTTGGAGATTAACCAAGTGTACTTCCGTTTCGGGGTCATGAGGTTGTTGTAGCCACTTAGCTGTTGCTAAAGAATTGTTGCTTCAGGCGGAGTTGAGTGGAGAGTAAACTGATTAGTGCCACCTACCTCGACTCCTGTCTCGTTGTGAATCGCATCTCCACATTTGATGACCCTCGACGTGGGTAAGAATGTCGACTGACAACAGAGATGAGACGGCGCCGCTGCAAGCTAATGAGTTAGTCAACATTGGTGCTCTCTGCGCCGGCATACCCACAGCCGTGGTTATCCCGACTGCGAGGAATAACACAGGACGTGACAAAGTATTTCCACGTATTGGCGTCGCTGGATGCCTCGATGACGGCAAGACACACACAGCAGTTTTTCATTATAGGAAAAACCCGATGCTGATATCAACCGATTACATTTTTATGCCAATATCAGGCAGATCATATCGGTGGGCCGATATCGGACATCCTTAGATATTATATATTAGTGCATATTATTTGCTAGTAAGTATTGTTTTTATTCATTTTATTCTGTTTATACTTTTTAGTCAGAATGTTTGCAATTTTAGATTATTTAATAAAAAGCATTGTTATTTTTAATAAATAACAATAAATATTCTGAAATATTATGACTTAATTCTTACGTGTTATTATTTTTTTTTTTTTTAAAAGGATGGGACGTAGGTCTCTGCACCTATTAAAATTTGGTGACAATCTGGCTCAAGATGCAGATCTTTTTTTTTTTTTTTTTAAATGCTACACTTTCAGAATTTTCCTTCATTTTCCAGTAATGAAATCATGAATCTTAATGACGCATTCAGGCATATGCAGCAGGTGGTTATCGAGGAGGAGGTCTGCTCTCCAATGAGTGTCATTGGTGTTTTGTTTAGGAAATAAACAACGTGAACACGAGTACTCATGCTGATGTGAGCGAGCAGCTGTGAGGAGCAGACGGATGTGATGATTTTGGCCCTGCAACACAATGAGAATCAACCAATTTTCACTCCGGACGGCCAAATATTTTTTTCATAAACAACCAACAAGCGTCAGCCGCTGAGTAGAAAAATTTGATTTGATGTGCTGTTTATTGGAATGCTACAAGCTGATGTGGCTAGTTCGTGATGATGATGATGAGAGCGTTTGGCTTGTCGGATGTGCTGCTGTTTGAAGGAGAAGTCAGAGTGCTTCAATCCTAGAAAAGGAGGAAGGTCTGGATTCTCCTTGGAGCAATCGCAAGCCATGACTCCAAAAGCTGCCAAAGGCTGAGCTGCACTGTATTTGTTTACGGCAGGGGTGTCCAGATTTGTTCCAGCGAGGGCCACATAGTGAAAAATGAAAGGATGCAAGGGCCACTTTCATATTTTGTAAAGCAACACATGTATGCCAAGAACTTATATATATACATATATATATATATATATATATATATATATATATATATATATTTAAATGCATTTCTGCTTTGGGATATAAGTGAAAAAGCCTATTAGTACGAACTTCGGTGTTTGCTCTTTTTTTCCCATGTTTTTTGTTGTTTTTTTTTTTATTTTACAAATAATTCAACTTTATTTTGAAATAATCGTATACAATTTTCTTTGTGTAATATTATTCTTATTCTTATTCCCATGTTAGAACTTTTTCCCCAACCTAATTTTCCAATATTATTTTGTTTTGTTCTTTTCTGATAATGTAACGACTTTTGAAAAATAAAATTTTTCCTTGAGTATTTCATCTCTATGCTACAAAAATGACATTAGTTTTTTTCATAATATAACAAGTTGATTCTCGAAAAAATTGCAACCTTTTTGTTGTTAGAATACTTTTTTTACTTAATATTTTGACTTTATTCTTGTACACTACTGCAGATGTTTTCAATTGTTGCTTGTAGATGCAAATGGCCCCCAGGCCGCACTTTGGACAACCCTGGTTTACAAAGTAGACGCATGACTTGGTACACATTTGGGGAGATTTGTACATTAAAGCGATCTAATTTATCTTATTATATATTGTGTAAAACTAGCAACATGAAATTAAAAGCCCAAAATGAATGTAGAACCAGTACGATCCTGGAGTTTGATTATTACGTGGCTGTTTGATGTATGTGGTAAAAGGCAGCGTGCTAGCATCAATGAACTTGAGGTTGTGCACCAGCAAATATGCACAGAAACACTCAATAACGTCAAAGCTTAGCTTAATGCATTCCCACATAGTGTCAGCATTTGAGACCAAATATGAGGTGAAAGAAAAATGGTAAAAATACAGTATACGTAGTAGTCTATCTGTGCAGCATGGGAGGATGTTAGTGCAACCACAATGGTGTGTTCAAGGACCATCAAATAAAGTGGAATTGAGTCACTGCTCGCAACAAACAAATTTTTATTATTTTTTTAAATACCGGACCAGTACGGTATACGTCTGTTGAATGAATATTGAATCCTACTTCACTTATCACAGCCGGGCCTGGAACCAATCGACTGTTATGTGAAGTAAGCAAAATCATAAGGCTATAAAATATTTTAAGTTAAAAAACTGTTTTGTTTTTATGTTTTAAGGTGGTTAACTACTTTTTACGCTTGCGTGACAAGTGCACACGACAAATAGATGTGTGAGTCACCATTGCATTACATCTTGTCATTAAACGTAAAAATGAGCGTGTTGTTGTTTTCAGGTCTTAATGTTACATATGGGTAACTTACTTCAGGGCCTCTGCAGGATTCACCAAATTCAATTGAAAACCTTTTTATGAGCACTATAAAGACCTACTCTATCTCATAACATAAAATTTGACAAACAAATTCAGTCAGAAAATAACTTACAATGTTGTTGTTTTTTTTAACGTGTTCTATTGCTGATCTTGCAAGAAAAAAGCCTTTACTTACATTTCTGGCCTCTGCAAGCAGCTCATTACCAGCTGTAATTTAAAAGCAATAGTTGGATTATAATTACCTTGACTGCAGCAAGGCTCATCGGGTGTGGTGGTCGTTGCTCAGGGCCTGGCTGTGACACATCAGCACATTACTTGCGAGGTCTGCGGCAAAAACTGGAGCAAGCTGTGTAGTTTTGACCCCTCCTTCCCCGCCACAACTAAAAATTATGAAATCCTCTTGAAGTGAGCCTGCTGGCCTCCCCTGGCAATATTCGGCCTCTTAATGTCTCACCGTTCGCTCCATTTTAAAGATCATTACGTTGGAGTTATTGCTTGCCACTGCTCAGCTCAGCATCTGTCCCCCTCTCTCCTCACATTTGACAACAACAATTCTCCACTCTAGTTGCCCCCCCCCCCACACACACACACACAAACCCCAAGGAGAAGACAAACTAAATGAAGAAGCCAGTCAAGTTAACTGGCAAGGCATTAAACTCTCAAACGAGTGCAGTAAAAATGGCTGAAATTAGCTGCCTTTAATGAAAGCATGACGTTGCTCATTGGGCCACTTGAGTGGAGTGGAAAACCTTTGAAAGTTTGAATGCCAATACATATTATGACCAACATTTTTGGAAAAATACACCTCTAAACCTCTGAGGTTGAATTGCAATCACAATTAGCTCATTTCTTCCGTGGATTTTTGGCTTTTTATTGTGACACATCCATCCATTCGTCTTCCACCGCTTATCCAAGGGCGCGTGGCGGAGGCAGCAACCTAAGCAGGGAAGCCCAGACTTCCGTCTTCCGGGCTACTTCCTCAAGCTCCTTCCGGCGGATCCCAAGGTGTCCCCAGGCCAGTTGAGAGACATAGTCTCTCCAACGTGTCCTGGGTCTTCCCCAAGGCCTCCTACGGGTCGGATGTGCTCTGAACATCCGCGTGGCATCCTGAGCAAATGCCCGAGCCACCTCATCTGGCTCCTCTCAAAGCGGAGGAGCAGCGGTTCTACTCCGAGTTTCTCCTGGATGACAAGTGCTTCTCACCTTATCTCTAAGGGGGAGCACAGCCACCCTATGGAGAAAACTCATTTCGGCCGCTTATAAGATTCAAAAGCTTTATTCTTTATTATTTTAACCACGATCTCGTCCTTTAGGTCACCAAGTGTGAAGAGGACAAAAAGAAGAATATACACAGGAAGGTAGACTGGTTGTTTTACTGTGGTTAACGAGCACGAATGCTAAAAAATGTAAAAAAACCCAACAACATTGCATTACATCTTAAAGTTAAGACTGAGCATAAAAATAAAATGAAGTAATGAATTTAAAATGAATGTAATGAAATTTCAAAATTGAAGAAAGAATTAAAAATAAAGAGAAAGACAAATAATAAAGAAACTAAATAAGACTTTGTTGTTTCTGTGGGATTCACTGAACCCAATTTAAGATTTGTAAGACCTTTTTAGGCTACGTTCACGCTGCAGGCTATGATGGTATGATGCTCAATTCAGATTTTTTGTTCAAATACGTTTTTTTTATGTAGTCGTTCACATTACCAAAAAAATGCAACTTGTCAAAGTGAACGCAAAGCGTCTGGGAAGTGACATGCATGCACAACAGCATGACATCACACGCAAGTAAAGTTTGCTGCCAGCGTGTGTTCTCCTTCATGCACTAGTGGCAATTTCAAGGATTTTTTCAGATTATTTTAAGAGAAGCGACTCACCTTTGCATTAAATTGTTCAGTTATGTATAATGTTTAGACCAAGTGTTTTGTTGGATTTATGCCATAACACAGTGATTCACTTATCATAACACTTGTACAATAGACAAGAATGTCAACATTTTTCTTAAAAATTGCCTGTACAGTTAACAAAGTCTTTATGATTTGACAGTTTGACCGTGAAACACATTATTCATGTCTAATTCAGTTTAACCAATGTTAAACACATGTCAATGAGCATGTCGGCTGTGTTAATAATAATCGTGGTTCACTTATTTTTACACTTGTAAAAGTTAAAAATCTTGACGTGTCTGGATGCTTAAAGGTCTTGTGATGGCAGGTTTGACCTGGAACCTGTACATGCTAACACAGTGTTTGCATGCCTGTCAGTGTCAACTGCTTTAAAGTGCCAACCAGGACAAATGAACTTCAGCTGTAGTGACACATAATTAATTTGCCACATTTATTATTCATATTCCTGCTGCAGCGCATCCCTTTTATTATCCTGTGTGTGCGTGTGTGTGGCTGCTCTGAATAAACATGTATCCAGTCTACCAGGTCTGTAGAGTGGGTGTACTGGACAGATGGTGCTGAAGTGTGGAAAACGCAGGCAGTGAGTTGTTTCAATGGCCAGCAGGGGGCTTAAACGTCAGGAAGCCAGTCAGAAGCCAAATTAGATGTTTGTGTTGGGTGTGGGTTAAGGTTTGCGGTTGGGGTTGGGGTTGGGGTTAGGGTTTTGGCTGGTGTGAGGGTATAGGTCAGAGATCTCCAAC
The DNA here is from genome assembly GCF_027744805.1 of Dunckerocampus dactyliophorus. Classification (NCBI taxonomy): domain Eukaryota; kingdom Metazoa; phylum Chordata; class Actinopteri; order Syngnathiformes; family Syngnathidae; genus Dunckerocampus; species Dunckerocampus dactyliophorus. The sequence continues at coordinate 2,787,812 of NC_072832.1, read as the reverse complement.
TGGCGGTCCAAGTCTGGACCCAGACACCATCCATTACGAACCTGGACCCAATAGTTTTTTGATCAGTACATCTTTTTTTGCCTTTACGGTACTTGCTGATCAGCTCATCTGTGCACTGACTAGGTCAGAGGTTCTCAATCCTAATCCAGCAGTGTCCAAACTGCAGGCCGGGGGCCATTTTCGGCCCACAGCTTGTATTTTGTTTGGACCTACTTACATGTAAGATGAATACCTCTGGTTTAGGTGATTGTGGGATGTGTTTTGACTATGAAGATAGTAGCTTTTTGGGAGGTTGGGAGAATCTCTTATATGGATGTTCTGAGCTCCTGCTTCCAAGAAGAGTAATGTTAAATGTAAAAAACAAAAGTATTAATGTCTCCTTGGAGGGCCTCGTGCTCGTCGAGAGGGTAAAAGCAAGGCGGTCAAAAGGAATCAGACCCGTTTACTCGTCACAAGCCACATTATTTGCTCACATTACCGTCGGGACGATCGCATTTGCCTCGCCTCCCTCCGTGCACTCTCTCTGTCACGACAAATATTTTAAAGGCGAATGCCAAGACAAGGCAGCCAGGAGCAGCTGGATCGGAAGACATCATTTAACGGCTGCTACGTCCAACTCTCTTTTGCCCACCACGGGAGAGCGGGAGTGTGAAAAGTTAGGCAAATGTGGTTGCAAGGCCTGTGCGGATAAATATTTTAGGAGGGGGACTTCGCCTCGTCTCTCTGCATCACTTCACGCCGTCCTTCTTCCCCCCCGCCCCACGAGCTCGCACTTAAAGCGTACCACACACAAAAAAAGGCAGCGCTCATGAGGACAAGACATATTGAAAAAGGCTGCAGTGGACAGGTAACCTTTTTTCTGCTGCCTGATGCAGCGGCGGGCGCTTCACGCGGGCTGCAGCCGTTGCCGAAGGCAGAGCAGACGGTGACGACGAGAGGGAAGTGGACAAGCTATGAATTCACTCAGTGTGTAATTCAGAGACCGTGTGAAGTGAATATTTGAAGAGAGGTGAGCACATTCTAAAGTCTACTTTTTTTCTTAGCTTTGGTTGAAAAAGATGAAGAATGTCCATTGGGTCCTTCACAGTTCACTGCAAAGGCCTAAAAACTATTACCACCAAGAATCTTTCATGTGGTTAGGGTTTGGTTTGAGGTTATGTTTAGGGTTTGGGTTGGGTTAGTATTATGGATTGGGGTTAGGTTTAGGGTTATGGTTTGGATTGGAGTATTGGTTTGGGTTGGATGAGGGTTCGGGTTTTCATTAGGATTAAGATTAGGGTCTGTGTATGGATCAGGGTTTTGGTTTATGTTATGTTTTGGATTAGAGCATTGGTTAGGGATAAAGTTTGGATTACAGTTTGGATTTGGGTTCAAGTTATGGTTTAGGGTTACAGTTAGGGTTTGGGTTTGAGTTCAGGTTTGGATGAGGGTTTTGTTTGGGGTTAGGATTTAGGAGTTAGGTTTGTGTTAGGGTTTGGATTATTGTTATGATTTGGGTTAAGAGTAGTGGTTAGGGATAAAGTTTGGATTACAGTTTGGATTTGGGTTCAGGTTATGGATTAGGTTTAGGGCTAGGGTTTGGGGTAGTTTTAAGGTTTGGGTTTGGGCTAGAGTTTGGGTTTGGATAAAGGTTTTGATTAGGGTTAGGATTTAGGAGTTAAGGTTAGGTTTGTGGGTTACTTTGGGGTAGACTTTGGGTTTGTGTGCGGGTTTGGATTAGAGTAGGTCCATCATTGGTATTACCAGTATGAGAAAACCTTAAAAATGTATGTGACTGGAGGTTTTTGAAGACATATCTACTTGATTATGCTCTAATGTGGTGTTGCTCCATACTTTCTGAAGACAGCATTAGTGGAAAAGAGTCAAGTTTCTTTTCAGAACACATTCCGGTGAGAGAGTGCAACACAGGTGCTGACTCATCTTGACCCGGACAGCGAAGGTCATACACGAGTGAGTCCTCTTGTCACTCGAAGTGCGCGCGCCAAAGACGCCGAGATGCCCTAAACAGACTTGATCGGGCCTCTCCTCGGCTGTCTGATGAACTTGACACTTTTCCACCTCTGTGCCATTTCTGCAAGAGCACTTTACGCCAAGCGTCACTCTGCATCAGCAGATCTGGATCTCGCCGGGAAGGCCCCACCTCAGCATCTCCCTGCGTGTCCCGCAAAACATCGCCTGGTAATTGACGAAAATGTGCGAGGCAGAGGCCGCTGTGACAGCTCGGAAAGTCTGCTTCAAAGCACAAATAGGATATCTTGGATGGAGATAAAGTGGAGTATTACAAATGTAGCTTTTACCGGCGCTTCCAATCACGCCTGAGTTGGAGTATAAATTGAGTTCTTTGAGGGAAACATAGCCAGAATTTATGAACTCAGAAGGCCTCCCGAAAAGCTTCAGTAGGAGCTCGTCTAAATTCAAAATAAGCAATTTGCAGATGATAACTTTTTCAAATGCAGGAGGAACAATCCGCTAGTTTTGAGTTCATACCAAAATGTAAGCCGCTGACCCTTTGCCTGGTCAGCAACAGATGTTTCACATCCACTCTATTGATTTTGGAGTGGTTTTTCCTCACCGTAACATTGTAAAGCTGCTCTAAAGGTTCACGGGTGCATTCCATCAACACCGAGAAGTGGACCAAAGCCAAGTATTCTCTAAAAAAGCTCTTTGTTCCACGATGTATGAACTCTTACAACAGAAGAATTGTTGTCTTTGCCGGCTCACGTGGTGATGAGTCATTGGCCCCCCCGCTCCACTCCATTTGTCATTGTTGGCTTCCAGGGAGGTAGAATTGCATTAAAGGCTCAGTTTAGCATGTTTGGAGACGCTGCCATTGATCTGTTTGGACCTGGCACTTCCTACCCCCTTTGCTCGAATTAGAGGCTTGCGCCTAAGCAGCAGAGTGTTTGCACCTGCAATGAAGGCAGTGCTGATGAAGTCTCACTCTGACCACTCTGTGAGGTGGCCCCCGCTATGTGAAACGTCTTTTGTTTTGGAAAGGAGTTTGATTTTCACGCCTTCTGTTCTCTTTCTTGTGAAATTCGTCTCCATGCTGCTTGTTGTCCTCGCGCTCCCCTTCACTACCTCCTCCTTGTCTGAAACTCATTATGTTTGATTAATGCTGATTTGGATTTGATGTAGACCGTGTAAATATCAAATGTGCCGTTAGATGATCGATCCTTTATTATCGCCTTCAGTAATTGTTAAATAAAAGCCAGCAGCACGCCTGTTAATCTCATTCATTAAGAACGGAACATTAAGAAACGTTTACGCAAAGTGGGATACTATTATGGCTGCCATAGCAAAGCACACTGCGGAGATCTCCCGAATATATCAACAAGAAGTGTCAGAAGTTCTTCCAGAGAGGACTGCATACAGAAAAGGGGCCACTTGAAATACATTTTGTTCATGAAAGATGCTAAAACCAATCAAATGTATGTCAACATCCATCCATCCATCCATCTTCTATGCTGCTTATCCTCATTAGGGTCGCGGATGTATGCTGGAGCCTATCCCAGCTGACTTATGGGCGAGAGGCGGAGTACACCTTAGTAATTTTAAATAAATAAATAAAGCTCTGTTTTAAAGTTGACAAAGCATATTCTTTATTATTATTATTATTGTCATTAACATCATTGTTTAAACAGCATCATTGTTAATTACACCTTTTTGCTGGTCAATTGTATTTTTAGAATGGCTGCCTGAGACCCGTTGTCCACATACAAGGACACTTTTGCCTTTCAGCACCATGATGCTTATTTCTTTTTCATGGTCAGATAATCAACTGCACGCAGTCAAAATTTGTTGTCAAGATGAAAGAACAAATACATTTAGAAGGAAAAAACATTATTGACGCACATTATTTCCAGGCTTTCATGGAGCACATAAAATGATGTCACAGGCCACATCTGGCGCCCGGGCCTTGAGTTTGACAAGTCTCCATTTCTAACATCAAAGTGCTACATTTGATGTTCTTGTCACATAATAACAAGAGGCAATTCATGAAAAATGCTGCGGACGAAGTCCAGTCAGCAAAGACACAGCACATTTCCATCTATTAGCCATTATAGCAGTGACAGGAAAATGGGGCCGTTGCATAAATTGCTGCTTTATCTTAAAATAAAAGCCATACATGAAGTAATTAATCAAAGCGTATCTACCTGCACATGCCTCCTTTGGGAGACTGAGTGGACGTAACATGTCCTGTCACAGTGCCCTGATGGAAAACACTCAGTGAATGAGTCTGTCCATCAACATCTCCATGTGGACAAGCTTGTTTCTCTGCTCTCACTCAGCAGGGAGAGTGTTAGTGGTTCACAGTGTGTCAGTGTTAGCGTGCCACACAGCTGCGTCTTTGGATATTGGACAAGTGCTTCATGTGTTCTGAGACAAGAAAGGGATTGCATGTTGACAGAAAATGTGTGTGTGTGTGTTGTTGCGTATTCAGAATGATCTCAGTGGATTTAAACAACAGTCAGACAATGCAACTTCTTGCTCAGTTATGATCAGGGGTCTCAAATGCGCAGTCTGTGGGCCATTTGTGGCTCATATTTCGTGTCACACAGTGAAATGAACCCTGGAGGGGGTCACTGCAGACAACACAGACTACAATCACAGCGCAAACACAATTATGACAGCAAGTAAACACTTATACTACTCTGGGGATTAATAAACAACAACTAAGTTAACTGTAAACACATAACCAAAGCACGCTGGGCAGCCGGAAGCACTCCCAGCAACGGGACTGACGCCAGCTCCCAGCATGTCTTGCGGTACTTATTTTGTAAGTAGTTGTTTATGATCCATCCATCCAGCCAATCACTTTCTTCTGCCACCTCTTCCACCGGGAGGACACCAAGGGGTTCCCAGGCCAGCTGTGAGAGCTAATCCCTCCAGCGTGTCCTAGGTCTGCCCCCCGGGAGGCATCTAGGAGGCATCTGGACGAGATGCCCGAGCCCACCTCAACTGGCTCTCTCGATGTGAAGGAGCAGCATCTCTACTCTGAGCCCCTCCCGGATGACCGAGCTCCTCATCCTATCTCTTCGGTTGAGTTCAGCCACCCTACTGAGGAAACTCATTTCAGCCGCAATCTCGTTCTTTCTGTCACAAACCAAAGATCATGACCATAGGTGAAGGTGGTAACATTGGTCGACCGGTAAATTGAGAGCTTTACCTTCTGGCTCAACTCTCTCTTCACCACAATGGTCCAGTACAGCGACCGCATTACTGCAGACGCTGCGCCAAAATAACTGTCAAACTCACACTCCAACCTTTCCTCACTTGTGAACAAGACCCCGAGATACTTGAACTCCACCTGGGGCAAGACCTCACTCCCAACCCAGAGTGTGCAATCCACCCTTGGGAACCATGGCCTCGGATTTGGAGGTGCCAAGTCTCATTCCAGAAGCTTCACATTCAACCCACCAGACCACCCAACACTGAAGGTCACAGCCCGATGAGGCCATCAGGGCCACATTGTCCGCAAGTAGCAGAGATCACATTGTTTATGATCAATTTATTATAATGATAGCACAGACCAGAAGACCGTGTAAGCTGGAGATGATTGGTGACCCTCGTGCCTAGTGACCTGTGGCATGAGGCGCAAGCAAGCGCCATAAATCAGATTATCTTTGGCAATAGGTTCGTCTGCCACCAGCATCCCTTGGAGTCTTCCGGCAGAGAACACCCACCGTTTATCGCATCCCCATCTATCTCATTAGTCTCTCTCTCCACAAAAGGTGTTGTTGATGACCCTCTGTTGGTGTCCTGTCTGGTTGAGCCACATTCTTGGTCAGAAATATCCCACCTGCATGCATTCCTTTCCTCCAGCATCGTAACTAAACGGCATGTGTTAAATAATGATATATGTATTCATGAATAAGAGTAATAATTACATAAAACATTGATTGTATCACTTCAGTGGGCACACGCAAACATGAAGCGTTAGCAAAGGTACAAGCAAGCTAAAATAGGAAAGGTCTTACCTTCTTGCTGTCTGGACGGTTTAGTGGACGTTGGAAGGTCACTGAGGCAGCAGATATGTCTCTGCAGCACACTTGACCACACGCTGAGATTCGATTAATGCGAAAGAGGGAAGGCAAGTCGGAGGTGATAGAGGTGCCTGCCGTGGCATGTCCCAGCACCTGATCTGTTACGGACTAATACTCTCTCAGTGTCTTCGTCATCCACCATCACAGCTACAGCCCTCAAAAACAAACAAAGAGGGCGGATTGCTGAGAGGACATTTAGGCCATGTCCACGGGGACGCTCCTGGGACTTTTTTGTTTGTTTGTTTGTTTTGGTGGGTTGAAAAAAAAATCGCATCCACAAAAAAACGCTGAAAATGTCTTACATAAGGCAGACCTACCTGTCGCGCTGTAAACGGACACATGTGACAGAGCCACGTGACATCAAAACTACAGAAGAAGAAAGAACACATGCACGTAAAGTCCGTTGTCTTCTGTTTTCCAGGGCTTGTCGACACCGATGACGAAGTGGAATACTAACAACACTAACCCTAACTCAACAACCCAGGGTGATCAAACACCTAATTTCCCAGGTTTTGTCTGGTTTTCACGTCCTGTCCCGGCCGTCCTGTTTTTTCTTTTGTGTGATGAATGCGTCCTGGTTTTTATTGTTTTTCATATGACCATTCAATTGAGCGGCATTAGGGCACGTAATCCCTGGTTTTTTTATTAGTGTTGCCAAACAGACAAAGCAAAACACATGAAGAGTTAACACTGTGGCACTTGCCGAGTTTTGTCAAATTGGGGACGTCATGCACAACGCAGTTGAAATTCCCAAGTTGGTGAGACTTCAGAGAGCACATTTTTCCCAAAAATATTTGGTACGTTCCAGAACTAGAGCATTTGACCTCATTGTGTTGTGTTTTTGAACGTTCTTCCTCTGGAACCTGTGTCTGTGGTTATGAATATCATTCATTCAGTCATTCAATTTCTATGTCACTTAATCCTCATTAGGGTCGCTGGGGGTAAGCTGGAGCTTATCCCAGCTGACTTTGGGTGGGAGGTGGGAGGCAGGGTACTGGTCGCCAGCCAATCAGTGGGTACAAACAACCATTCGCACTCACATTCATACTTGTGGACAATTTAGAGTCGCCAATTAATCCAACATGCATATTTTTGGAATGTGGGAGGAAACCGGAGTGCCCGGAGAAACCCCCCCCCCCCCACACACACACACACACAGGGAGAACATGCAAACTCCACACAGAGATGTCCAACTGAGATTTGAACGCAGATCTTCCAGCAGTCTCTGTTGATGGATAGTATTTTGTAATTTAATATATCTTTGAGTAAAATATCATCTGAGTATCTCAATGCCAGGCCGAGTGTCCTGGTTTTCACGAATCAAAATATGAAACCTAACCCAGACTCCATTCCCAACCTCAACTCAAAGCAGTCCACGGTGTACAATCAGATGTTGTACAGACACCAACCCTCTCCCCGCCGACCACAACCACAACCCACCCTCTCCAGCTTGGAGAGGATTGGACCGTCTTGCCTGCAGCGTTTGTTAATATTTGAAAGGATTGCTGGAGGAAGCGGACCGGGACTTTTGGTTCCAGATGCAGCGGGCAGATAAAGCCTTTTCTCAAAAAGTTGGCTCAATTCAAAGACAAAAAAGGAGTTCAGTTAAGGGGTCCGGTTTTCAGCTTCTTTTCCAAGCTCAACATGCGAGTAGAAAATCAAAAAGTCAATAAAAGTTTATCAATCACACGTTTATTTCCACAGTAATACAACCATAGAGGTGGAATACAGCGGAGAATGTCCTTCACGTGTCCAACGTGGACATCAATGATCAGCACTGACACACTTATGGCCTCTCATGTGCTGCCACAGCTTCTGAATAGCATAGAAATGATCCACAGTCATTTAAAGTGCATCAAGTTAGGATAATTTTGCTTTAACAGTCACAATATTGCACTGTCCACCGCATCCGACATGTAATAAGCCATTACTGTGTCATTACTTTTACATTTTCACACAAAGCAAAAATTGATTTACTCCCACAAACATTTCAAGCTTTCCATTTTACGTCAAAGTCAATGGATGGAATGAGTCTATGGGTTGTGGTACTTGTTAAGGTCACAAGAGGCAGCAGTGAGAAGGGTTTTTTATGTTGAAATGTTGAAACTTTTACTTTAATGTTGAAAATAAGTTGAAAAATGTATTCTAATGTATGAATACATATTTTTTAATTAAGTTAAAATTAAATTTCATTTCAATTGTTCATTTTAGTATATATTAATATAAAAATGTACGTGTGTATGTCATGTCCGTATCAAACATTTTTTTTAAATTCACAAAATAGTAATATATAATGGAAAAACTACTTTAATGAGCTTTAATTATTAATTTGAAGTGTTTAATTTAGTTTTACTTTAATTTAGTTTGAGTAAAATTGGCAAAGAGTGCATTTGGAATACAGGACGTGAAACAGAGAGGGGGTAGGATTAAATAAGCTTTGCTTCTTCCTGCTCCCTTTTGGACACGTGGAACTGAGTTGTACTACGATCTATTACTACGATGTATTCCAATGTAACTTGTATGCATGTTCAAAATAAATGAAAACATTACCATCGTTGTATGCGATACATTTGAATGACATATTATCTTTATCCAAAAACATGACTTTAAGGGCACAAAACCTCCGAAAGATCAGAGCACTTGGCTCTTCTGATATCACTACCCTCCGCCACTCGGGGGCATATTTGTGATTTTGGCAACATTTCTTATAAAAGCTATCATTTATTGCGGGCTTTAAAATGATAGCTGTCATGGGTGCACATATTTTAATATTTTACTTCTACAGCCAATTTGAGGTGAAAAAGAAAGCTTGAAAAGTGCAAATATGCTTGCGTCTCTCTTGAGGCTCCTTGGTGGCCTTCCTGTAAATTGTGGTTAAGATGACAAACACCTTATAGCTCGCTGGCGTCTTATTCAACTCGACTGAATGCTGCAATACAACATAACCAGACGCCCTCCTTTTGGTGCAAAAGCAGCTTCAACAACAACAAAAAAACTGTTGCAAAAACAAGTTAAATAAGTTCCCTGTGTGAGAATTGATCCACGGCTGCTGCAGTGTTTTGTTTCTGGCTTTACACGAGACTGATTGGCCAGACTCTTAAAGTGACCGAGGAGGACATTGATTTGGAGATTACAGCGGCACGGAAGGGGCCCCCTGCGTCTTGTGCTTCTTCTTCTTCTCCTTGGCATCATGTTTGTCTTGACAAACACAAACAGACTACATTGATTCCTGGCTGGGAATTAAGAAGCGATGAGTGACAACAGCCGAGAGGGGACAGGGCTACTCCGTGGACTACAAACAAACGTATTCCGCCTCACGCTCATCCACTTGGACACACGTTTGCCGCATTTTCTCCAAACAGCCTCAAGAGCTCCACCATTTATTGTTTTTTTGGGGTTTGCTCGGCTTGGCACACAGAGCAGCTGTTTGATGGTACCACGGAACATAAACCTCTCGCCGTTTAGAGGACTTAGGACACTCAGTCAGTCCTGCCCCGCCTTTGGCACCATTGGAAGAGGCGGGCCAGGCCATAGAATGACTGCGCTGCAGTTGCTCCCTTGCCAGTTCTTCATGATAACGACATTTTGTAAAATAAATAAGCACTTGAAATAATCCAAAAGTCAAAACGCACGGCAAACTCGCTCACGCGCGTAATAAGCAAGTGTCATTTCATGAATGCGATCGCTCCCCATGCAAGTAATCAATAGCCGCCACCTTCCTTGATGCACATGATCTGAGAAACTCAAAATAAGAACTAGCTAACTAGTAACAACTAGCTAACTCTCTTTTCTATTTAGCGCCAGAGCTCAGCGGAAGTCATTTAAGGATAATTTTCTGAAAGAGGTGGGAGCAAGGCAGTGTTCTGCAAGTCCCCAGTCAGGTCTCAAGTAAAGACGTGCAAGTCCAAGTCAGGTCTCAAGTCAACACAAGACTGGTCGAGTCAAATCCGAAGGCTTGAAATTTTCGTGTCCTTACAAGTCATAAGCACTTAGTGTGTCCCTAATAAAATGCCATTTTAACAATCTATTCCATTTGACAAATACAATGAATGCATTTTGAATTGTTTTTGAAATCAAATACGACCAGTGCGACGAGACACACAAAGAGTGCTGCATAGCATTTAGAACTGATGGAATCCACTCATGCGTTGTTTGTTCTTAAATCTGATTGGACGTTAAGAGATGCATTCAATGAGGCAGATTCCAAAGGCAGAGGCCTTGGATAAATACAACTTCATTTTATGGCTGTTGGCTGGCAGATGAAAGCAGTGTGACAAAAACATTTTATTAAGTAAATTGCTTTTTTTTTTAATTGCTTTTTTTCAAACATTTTTGGGTGCCATGAGCACTTTATCTAAACTAAATAGTCCTATTTTATTTATCTTATTTACAAGACGGCATGTCATTTACTGTGCGAGGCAGTCAAAGCGATCACATTAATTATATGACACGTCTTTATCTGAGTGAGTGCACAGGTTTTGACTTTTTGAATTACTTTGGACTCCTTCGGATGTTCTATTATACACTGCTTCCCTGATCTTTGGCACCACTGCATGCATGCGCACACAGCATGGCTGTAATACCATCGCATTTCATAGCAGAAACTAATAGAAAGACTCAAAATAATCCAAAAGTCAAAACCCTGGCTCCCCTCACAAGCAAATAATGACAGCCGCCACCTTCCATGAAAGATACAATCGAAACGACTGGAGATAATCCACAAAGTCAGGGAAATTGCAGTAATGCTGCAGTGATTGGCAGAATTTAAGTATTGGATATTATGAGAGTGTGCAGGTGTACCTAATGTTGTGTCCAGTGAGCTAACCTATTTCTCCGCAACAGGAGCTTCACCTCTCTCCACCTTCTCTGTTATGGCTCCTTTCTTTTAGCCTGTCTGCTTTCTCGCCTCCGTCGTTCACCCGCGGGGCCGTTCAGCACTACACAGTAAAGGTCACGTCTGTCTGTGCCGTCTTTAATGTTTCCGTGCATGTAGGTCGGTGGGGGGCACGGCCGGGCGAGGACGAGTGTAGCTTTAAATTGAGTTAATAAGTTAGACAGCAGCGGGGGAATAAAAGTGACATGAGCGCCTCCCTCCTTCCTGTGCATGTAGGCCGTGTGCGTCCATATGCTGCTACATGTTCCAAACTAGTCCACAGGGGTTTCTATTTTGGTTAAGCGGGAAGCTCCTCAGGGAATCTTTGGCTTGGGGAGACACGAGCGACCAGGCGTCCTGTTCTCCGAGTTAGCTCCACCGTGAGCACCGCCAGGCTGGAGCGGCGAGGTGCGACACAGGCTTGGGAGGTGAGGCCGGGGGCCGGTGTGAAAGCAAGGAAGGCCTCGGGATGGAGGGGGCAGCTGCCTGCTCCTGGAAGCCAAAGGCTTCAGGGAAGACTGTCTGAGCGGCTTGACGACAGGAAGCAACGCGCCTATGTGACAGCGAGGAGGCTGCAAGGATGTGGGAGCGCCCTGGTGGCGCAGCACAGCTGCCGATGGAGCCCCTGAGCTTAATCTGTGAGCGCCGAGGAGGTGACTCAGCTCCAGTGCTGACGCGAGGCCATCAAGAGGACCGTCGTCATCGAAACGGGCTCCTGCGTCGGTAGCGTCCCTCGTTAGGTCACTGCGGCCCTCGGTGAGAGTTCTTACTGGTCTTGCCTGGTGGGAAGGCTCGCTGAGGTTGAAAGGTATTTGAAGCTGCAGGAAAGAGCAAAGATGAATCCAAAAAGATTAAAAAATGAACATAGTTATGAAACAGCATAATGATGCTGATTTTGAAATGTTTTTTTCATGGTGCTCCAGAAATGCCATCTTTTCTTGGGGGTGGGGGGGACACTTTGATATTTCGCGGCAGCAAAGAGGGAATATTCTCCCGTTTCTTTGACTTGTTTATTTGCTGTTAACATCACAGCGTGTTTGTGCTGCCAGTCACTGAACGATTCCTGGATTAGAAGAGGCAAAGTCAGAGAGGAAGCCCTGAGTCAGCATTTAGAGGAGAATAACCTTGCCGTGCGAGCGGCTGGAGATGGGCTTCAAAACGTTTCCGAGAACCACAATGTTGTGACGCATGGAGCCATTTTTCCCACGGAAAACAACGTCACAAAAGTAGTGCCGTGTTCATCGACAACATTTCAATGAGAAGCATCAGCACCACGTCTACAAAATACCAGTACAGAACGTTGCCCAATAAAACATCTAATCCAAAACTGCCCAATTTGTCTAAATGCATACATATAAGGATATATGTAATAATATACATGCAGTAATAAATATAATACATACTATAAGATCTTTTAACGACTGCAGTTTCGCACCACAAAAGAGTGACCGAGATGATTGAGAATGTCCAGACGAGGGCGGTTTCACTCTTTTGTGGTGCAAAACAGCAGTTGTTGAAAGATATCTTAAGGACTCTCATTTTGCTTCTTTTCACTCTTTTCTGGTGCAAATCTGCAGTCATTAAGATACCTTAAGGACTGTCATTTTGCATCACAAAACCTAGAGGCATGCCCAGACAAGAACGGTTGCACTCTTTTGTGGTGCAAATCTGCAGTCGTTAAAAGATGTCCTGCAGACTGTCGTTTTGCACCACAAAAGAGTGGAGGCGTGGCAGACAAGAACGTTTTCCCTTTTTTCACTCTTTTGTGGTGCAAAACGCAGTGGTTAAAAGATAGCTTAAGGACTGTTGTTTTGCACCACAAAAGATTAACCTAGGGGCATGCCCATACAAGAATGGTTTCACTCTTTGCAAATCTGCAGTCGTTAAAATATATCTTAAGGACTGTCATTTGGCCTCTTTTCACTTTTTTGTGGTGGAACTTTGCAGTCATTAAAAGATACCTTAAGGATTGTCGTTTTGCACCACAAAAGAGTGACCTAGAGGCATGGCCAGGCAAGAACGGTTCTTGCCTCATCCTTCAGAGGTACCTTGGATCCTGCACCAACCCCTCAGACTAGCGCTGTCCTACCTAGTCTTTGAGCAGGAACCCATGAAGCCTGCTCAGATGAGAGGCAAATAATAATAAACATGTGCATAGTATTTTATAGGATATTTAGTAAAAACTACACTTTTGTCCAGATCCTCAAATAGTTCTATAGTATATACACAGTATATCAGCTTGTTTTAGTCCCTTTACTGTTAGAGTATATACACAGTATATCACATTGTTTTTGTCACTTTACTGTATTTCCACAATTTAATGGTCTGCCACCAACACAATTCAAGCGTTGAGAAATGATTGACCAGTAAAGCAGCAATCCTGGCCCTGTGACCTGGCTGGCCCAGCACATTCCCACATGATGCCCGGTGCTACAAGGTAGATGGATTCTTTATTCATCTCCAAGAGAAAGGTGACTTCTTGCAAGCATTCAGGCAGCAGAGGAAGGCTTATTAGATGAATGCCACGGCACAGCTGCTCGGGTCAGAAGAAGAGTACAACACTGCAGCAGCATCTCACCGTGCATAAATGCAGTTTCCTGATGACCCGCCACCTCTGCAGCCATCAAATCCTACTTACGAGCTGGGCTTGTTAGCTTGTTTGAGGGGGCTTCTTTACTATATATCCGCCTGAAGCCATCTAAAGCTATTAAAAACATGAACTCTCATAACGCGGCCATCTCTGAGGATGTGTGAAGATGTGCGTTGTGGTCTCTGATGCATGCTGGATTACATGCAGCACACTGCCAGCCGGCTGTGAAGGACCACAGCGCCCTCTTCTGGTGCAACAATGTCTTTCAACCTGCCCCGCTCATCAGCATTTGTTCATTCCTGCTGTGGATTTTTCACTTTCTTCCCCCTTTTTCTGCTCCTCCTCAAAATAGTTTTATGTGCACTAGCTCTAGTTGCAACACAACGGATGCATTTTTTAGAAAATAGCTTTAACGCTAATGAGCTGTGCTTGTCTCCGACACAGTGTGTGTCTCCAAGAAGTGTACTTGATCCACTTTTTCAATATAGACTAACTTGTGCAACAGAATAGATGCCATATATCGCATACAACAATGCAACATTAAGGAGTGGACACAAACGTTAAACATTAAACACTAGTATAGCACTGGCAGCTAGAGTGCTAACAGGCTGCATTTTAAGACGTGTAGCGAAGCTACATCTATCCAGGGGCAGGTCAGATGGATGTTTTTCCTTCATGAACTTCAAAAGCGAGTGTTTTCACCTTTTCTCTCAACAGTAAAGCAAACTAGTGAGAGAAATGGCAGATTTTTGTCACCTTTAGCCCTTTAAAAAAACACTTTTGCATAATATGGCATCTGTACAAATGATTATTGTATTGTGTAAAGGCAGAATTGTATCATATTAGCTAGCGCTTGGCAGGTGTTCCTAATGTTGTGGCCTTTGAGTCATACCAAAAAGGCATTAGAGTAATCTCTCGGCACTTTGCTCTTCGAATTTTGCAGCTTCACTCCATCATGGTTTTTCAACAATTTATTAATGAATACATCGGCACTGTTTGTGGTTGAATGTGGCCTATTATTAGCCAAAAACATCCATATTTTAGCACATTTTCCATAATTTTTGTCTAAATTAAACATTTTAAAGTATTAAAATATCTAAATGAACTAAAATACAAATATAAGACATTGAAAAACGCTGTGATGATATGTAGTACTACACACTGGTCACTAGGTGTCAGTAATGTTACACGGATGAGACAATAGCCCCTGCAAGAAGTACTGTACATTACAACAGTACAACACGAGTCTATATTGTCTTATTTCTGTATAAGGGGTTTCATTTTGTCTGATGATGTCTACTATATTTGGTAATATTTGTGTAAAGGTGACTATAGGGGTGTTATTTCATGTCTACAGGGCTCTAATAATGTTAAAAAACATATTTAAAAGATCATAAATCCTTTAGAGTTTACCTAACTTTGATCATATTCAATTTATAAATAAGGAATCCTATTTATCACGGTCTGATCTGGAAGCGAGGGATTACTTTAATTTAAAACCAAACACTTTTCACATCACGCATGAGAACAGTGCTGTTATAAATTTGACCACTAGACAGGCTAACGGTAGCCAAAGTAAACAGGAAAGTGCACTGTACGTGTACGTGTTTATAGCCTCTCATGTCGTACAGGAACAATAATTGTTTGCAGTCTGCTGCACATTACCAGCAAACATGATGAGCTCCTAACGCCATCATGTACATAATGCCCGTTCACAAACAATGACGAAGATGCATTTGATGCACCTGGCGGCCAATCTCATTTGCAGCTTTGTATCTCTCTTTTACAAAAAAACACATTTAAATGGCCTCCGCTGCACAAATCTGAATACGTAAATAAATATTTCCAGCGTTTAGTCGCCAAAGGAGTAGAGTGTCATTGTGGCACATCATCATCATCACACGAGCACGCTAATGTGGCACCACTCCATTTCCAGGCTGGATTAGACGGCTGTGGCGTTTATAGGCGGTCGTGAAAATGGTGATTTGGACGTCAGAGCGAGGTGCTCTGCTGCTTTAGTGAGTCGCAAGGACAGTCAATCATTGTCCCATGACACATGTTCTACGTTAACCCTTGATCAGACGAGGGATCACGCCAGGTTCACAAAGAGGGGGGCTTCACTGGGAGGGCATCAAGAAGCAATGACAAAAATAATGATAATCATTAAAAAAGGTACAATTTCATTCTAATGACACGGTGTTAGGAACAGTGGCCCCGCACCTTTATAATACATTTAATATCTTCTCACACTCACTACGAAAGTGCTGTCACAACATCAAGTGAATTTATGACATTTTGGCAAAATTTGTTTTATGTATTTATTATTTTTATTTAAGATATTTAATTAAAAAATAATAATTTATGTGTTCATATTTTATAAAATTTTGTATTTTATTGAATATAGTGAATTTATATAACATTTTAGCAAAATATTTATATTTATAAAATAAAGATTTTATAATATATTTATATAAGTTGTTGCATGCTCTAAAATTGGATTGTGCAAGCATTGCTGAATTTGAATGAAAAAAATACACAATAAAAAAAAAATTATGGAAAATAATCCCAAAAACCTGCAAAAAAAAAAACAAAAAAAACAAAAAAAAACAGGTGAATAAAAAAATCATTTAAAAAATATTTAAGACTTCAAAAGTTTTGTTGTGTACATCCTGAGCTACATTTTTTAACTTTCCTTCAAAAGCATTTTAAAGAGTGCCCCGGAAAGGTTTAAATACAGCAAAAATCAGACCATCGTTGGTGGAGAACGGACACAAAACGTGCACGAAAACAAAAAAAAGTGACACATGCATTGTGCTGACTTCATTTGATGACACGGAACAAATACAAAATACATGCAAAAGTCATGGGACACACCTCTTTTTTAACTACACGGGGTACGACCAGGTGCTTACCCGTTGCACAGAGCACGCATGCGTGGATGAGTGTGGTGTCTCTCTCGGGACGGTGACAAATTGACCAGAAATCCTCTACAGACACACTAACATCTCGTAGAAGAGAGGAAGCTGTTTTTATTGTCTTCCGTTGTCAGTAATGATGGTCCCAACACATCACCAAAATAAAATCGTCAAAATAAATTAGGATATAATTAAGACCCAGACATAAGTAAAACATAAAAAGTGTCACTGCAACCTAAAGACGGCATGCAGCAGAAAAAGAAGAAGAAGAAGGAGGTCATGCTTCAGAAGCAGGTTAGAGAGGGAGAGAGGTTCTACTGTACCATGGGCGGTCAGTGAAGTATTGCACTAGGTGCTCCACTCCTTGCCACAGTCGTTACGTGTGGGCAGTTAGATAGCAAGACCAGCAGATGAAAGAGAAAAAGACAGAGGAAGGAGACGCGCACACGCACACACACCCACACACACACACACACACATTCCACCCTGCATTAAAACAGTCCTAAAAATCAGAATTCAACCATCATTTTCAGGAAAAGATGCACAAAACCTCAGCGTTAGAAACAATTACGCGGAAAACAAGGACGGCTTTTTCTTTGCCTTTTTTGAACAACTGTCGACCCATATCAAACCTGCCACCCGTAGGAGCCCGTACGACCAGTTGTGATCGAGATATACAGTATACAGTGCGTGGTCTTATATTTGTAAATAAATTGTTATTTGGATTTTTGTGTTGTTTATGTTGGCATAGTTGTTTAGATGTTTGAGCTGTCACAAAAGCACACATTTGTGTCAAAGTAAAAGTTATGCTTGAAATGTATCTTTTCACAAAAATCTGGTTTTCTCCCTTTTCTAGTTGGGAACTGATATTTTCCTAAAACTTACCTATGTTCTACTGCTGATTACTACAGAACGGAAAATGGTAGAAACAAACTTTTTTTCTGATGAAAGATGGGAGGCTAATGTTTCTTTTGGAGGGTTCAATGTTTATATAGCCAACCATTGAAAACAATATTCTGTGTGCCTTGAAAGATCTGTCAAAATCGTTTAAAACGTCCGGTACTGAAGGGGTTGTCTTTTGAAAAATGGCTGGGATTGAATGAGTTAATATTAGCGCCAGAAATGTTTTTAATGTGTACTGAAGTATGAAATCAGGCCGGCTTTAATTCTGAAGTTCTCTTCTTTCCCACCTCCTTTTCTCTCGCTGCACGCACATCATTCCACTCATGCAACGCGCTGCTGGTGGTGGTGGTGATTGTGGGAAACTGAATGCGGCGCTGATGCATTTGTCAGAAAAAAAAAAAAAAAAAGAGCTGATGAAAATCGACGACGCTGAAATAAAACCTGGCACGTTCTCCAACAATGCCATGCGTTTATTTTCACCTTCGCTCTTGATTCAAAGCCCCGTGGGGGATTCATGCAAAGAGCAGAGCGTAGGTTCTTCCACTTGTTTCTTTATTGTCTTTTTGCTTTTCAACTGCGCATTTCCTGCCATGCAATTGTTGTTTTTCGCCTGCTTTCCACTCCAGCACCATCACAGCAGTGTTCCTGTGTATTGTGCAATTCCAGTGTTGAATGGAGTGTTCGATTTTTAATACATGTGCTGCCATTTTCAAAAACTATTCTTCACTTTGTCAATATGAGGTGCTGGGCATAGAATTTTGTGATATAAAATACATTTTATCTATTTTGGTATACGGCTGTAACAGCAAAATGTGGAAACTAATTACAGCGCATTACTTTTTGTGTTAATGATACAAAATTCTTGTGACAATTACTTTAATTATAAAGTCGAGATTTAAGGGAGAAAGCGAATGTGCTGTGCACAGCGTGTCATTAAAGTAAAAATATAAAGGGAGACCATAAAAGCCTGGAAATTGCTGGAGATGAGCTTCTAAAGTAGTTTTATGAGAAGCAAAAAAAAAAAATCATCAGGAAAGCATTGTGTTAGTGACTCACTCTGTCTGCGCTGGGGCATGCTGGTACAGGTCAAGGCCTGGTGCTGTGCCTGCCACGGAGGTGGCGAGGGGGAGGGCAGCGCACCCTACGCAGAGAGAGAAAACACACGGGACAAAGCATGACAAACACACACACACACGCCAACACAGCATCGGCCATCCAATGTGCATAATTTCACAGCTAATTCAACAGGTACGACGCACAACGTGAGGCCAAACATTCCCACCGCCCTCTGCGAACGTATAAACTCACACGTAGCGTCGTTTGCCCACAGCGCTGAGTCACCTGTCAACTTGACAGCTTCTCCAGCATGAGATGAGGGAGACATATTTTATCCATCACTGTGCAGGGTTTTAATGAGACCCCACAGAGAATTGACCTGTGCAATAATGACTTGCAGGGAGCGTCTGAATCACGCCATCAACACAACATGGCTGCATGACGAGCTAGTGAGCACACCGCAGCAAGCATTTGTTATGGCAGCGTCTCTTGTCAAGGGGCAATACTATAGAAAGTAAACTTGAATGGACCTGGGAGTAGTCAGTATACAAATAAGCTAGTAGCAAGATGATTGTTTCTTGACTACAGTCAAGCTTGGTGGATGTCTGGGGCTACACGAGTGCTGCTGACACTGGGGGAGCTGCGGTTCATTGAGGGGAAACTTTTTCCGCATGTACTGTGAAGCAGAAAATTGGTCAGAGGGCAGTTTTCACATCTAAAAGCTAAGAAAAGCACAGGAGGCTCTGTCTTGCTTGTGACATTAAAAAAAACCAAAAAGAAGTGATAAGTGAAATGTAGTATTCTACACTGGTCCCTTGGTGTCAGTAATGTTACTGTTTTGTTCGGTGAGACACACAAGAACATGACTTGATCGCTGGAACAACAGGCTTTTATTGCAGGTTTGACTTACCTCACAACAGGCACAACTGTAATAACATAATCCACACTTTCTTTTTCTATGCCGCTTATCCTCACTAGGGTCGCGGGGGTATGCTGGAGCCTATCCCAGCTGACTGTTGGGCGAGAGGCGGGGTACACCCTGGACAAATAGACAAACAAGTATTCACATTCATACCATTTTGTCTCAAATTAACCTAACATGCATATTTTTTGGAATGTGGGAGGAAACCGGAGTAAACAGAGAAAACCCATGCATGGGGAGAACATGCCAACTCCACACAGAGATGCCCAAATGGAGACTCAAATCCAGATCTTCCCGATCTCCTGATTGTGTGGCCAACATCCTAACCACTACGCCACCGTGCAGCCCCAAAATCACCATAATAAGAACAACAACATGGACTACTGTTGTGGCAGTAACTCATGCCAAGCTAAAACTTAACTCTGAACCACTGATGTCAACACATTTACTGCAACACACATATTATTTACGTCTTAAATGTCTTCTTTTCTGTTAGGATGTCTACTATAATGGCTAACAGGAGTGTAAAGGTGACTATAGGGGTGTTATTTCATGTCTAAAGGGCTCTAATAATGTTAAAGCCATATTTAGAAGGTTGTAAACAGGTTTTCTGTTTAAATATTTCTGTTGAAATATTCCATTTATAAATAAGGAATCCTACTTTGCAGAAATTCACTTATCACCAATTAACAAACGAGGGATTACTGCGTATTTGTTTTACTTCTCATGTTTTTTGCTGACTTTTTGTCTCCCACGGTGTCCATCCTCCCAACCCCTGCCACAAATAGATTGCAGTCCTGGGGGAAACTGCACTGCAAGCATGGTCGTCAAGTAGAGACGAAAAACATCACTCTCTCAAACAGAGAGGAAAGGAAAGGCGTCAACTTCCCAGGAGGGCGAACAACAATGCATGTTCCCATTCTTTGTACTGAAGGAGGACTTCTGAGTCTCGGCAGTCTTCAATGAAGACCACTTGTACAGCGGGAGGGCTTTAATAGCACAGGTGGCAAGGAGAGAACAAACAGGTCCGTTAAAAGACGCTGAGAATGATTCTGTCTGGTTGCTTCACGCTGCTTTCCCCTCCATGACCAGCAGGCTCTTGCAGAGGCATCAAGACACACAACAAAAAGACCTCCATGTAAAGCAGGTGGGCAAACATTTCATGAAGGCAAAGTATTCTTCCACCTAGAACATGCACCAGCGCCTCCTAAGGACGTACGGTCACAGTCATCTAAGGCTATTTATTTATTTATTATGTATTGTGTACAAAACGAAGACCAGCACGACATCAAATTACAAGCAGTTGTGTGTTTGCAACTGCTGGTTGTGATGGTGAGACCCAATGTGATGTCAGAGTCAAATAAGATCCTCTAAATCAAGGGTGTCCAAAGTGCGGCCCGGGGGCATTAGTTTTTTTATTATTGGTCCATGGCACATTCCAAAACTATAATTTAACAAGAAAGCTAAAAAAAAAAATTTAAAAACAACAAAAATGGAAAAATGAAAGTACGGTAATTGTACAAGAATAAAGTCAAAGTCAAAGTCAAATTAGAGAAAGAAGTTGTCTTCTAATGAGAAAACAAGCCAGAATTTGACAAGAATAACGTAATATTATGACGAAAAAAGTCACTTTAGTAGCATAAAGTTGACATTTTAACAAAAAAATAATTAGGCCAGCGAAAAAGTTGTAATATTATGTCAATAAATACAAAATATTATGGGAATAAAGTCAAGAAGAAAGTTGAAATATTTGGAAAATGATCAAAAACACAGTATCAGAAATGGAATTTTTTTTTTCAAAAAGTCAAAATAGTAAATATTAAATATTAACAGTTGCAATTTTACTAGAATAAACGTGCAATATAATGGGGACAGACCATGTCATTTTAGTAGCATTCCACTGATATCAAATGTTTTTACATATACAGTACATATCTTCCTAGCATATTTACAAAATGTCAAAGTGGCCCTTGTATCTTTTCATTTTTCACTATGTGGCCCTTGCTGGAAAAAGTTTGGACACCCCTGCTCTAAATGTTGGGGGCACTCTGCTGTTTTTAAGGAGTGACTGCAAAAGCACTGCTCAAAGATTGTGTGTATGACAGGAGTGCTCTGCTGTTTTAAGAACCTGCTGCAAAAACACGAGTCAAAGTGATTCCCAACCAGGGGCATGCGAGCAAACTGCAGGGGGTACGTGGAAATAAATGATTTCCAAGATGAGAAGCATGTAAATATTCTCATTCAATTCAGACAATAAAATGGAACGTGTGCGGTGCAACTAGTTTCCCCAGGGAGACAATAACCTGTGGCACAGCTGCGGCAAAATATTAAAAGTTGCTTTACATTCTACTTTTGGAGAACTATCAACACGTATGAGTGGCGGGGGTGCTCATGGTAGGACAAAAAGGCTCTTGGTGTGCACAAGACAACAAAGGTGGGGGACACTGGGCTATAAGACAAGAGCGCTCTGCTGTTGGTCAAGAATCTACTGCATTTAGTATGTCAGGATTGAGCCCCCGGTCCGCCAGTTGACAATCCCTGCTCTAGGATTAAAATTCAACTGCACATTTTGGATTGGCCTTTTATTGTGGCCAGCTGTGAAATACTCACGCTTTCTAATCAGCATGTTGATATGCCACACACGTGACGTGGATGAGCTATGAATCATGCGTGCTCACTAAGACAGATTTGTGTTGAATATTTGAGAGAGATGGGCCTTTTGTGTAAACACAAAAAGTTTTCCATCTTTGAGTTCAGCTCGTGAAAAATAGGAGCAAAACCCGAAGTGTTGCGTTTATATCTTTGTTGGGTATAACGCGTGTGCCTGTGATGGAGAACCGCTGGCATGTCACCAGACGCCACCTCACCGCAGGGCCCGCACGGTCCCACGAGCAGATGGTGCAAGCTGATGAAGCAGGACGGGAATTTAAATGCAAAGGGAGAGAGATTTGGGCTGTGATCTTACATCACATCAGTAATTTGGAAGAGGGGAAAAAAAAGATGAAGTGCCCTCAGGACACGCACACCCCCCTCCTACTTGAACTGTCTAATCCACTACACACAGCTCTTGATACCTTTTGGTCTTTGTCCACAACATCTCACTTGCCTAACTTTGGATCCTCACCTGTCACTGAGCGTGTGCTGTGGCTGTGCATGTGTGCAATGATGCAAGCAGACAGACAGACTGGCAGAGAGAAAACCTCCCCGATTTCTGAGGGGTTCTTTCAACATTATCATCATCATCATCATCCATCGCTTGAATCCTAACTCCCTTCAACTCAATCCTCCTGATTCCCAACTCTCATCTTGTGTGTGTGTGTGGATGACATCAAGCTAATTAAAGCAGAGTTAAAAGGAAGTAAGACCAAAAGAGAGGCCGTCACAGTGGGAGACGTATGAAGGGAGGATGTTTCCAAAAGGAGAGAGGGTAGGAGGTGACCTGGAAGGATCCACCTTGGCAGCCACTGGCGATGACAACGCCACGCCACCTGTGTTGCTCTCCTTCGCCTTATCGCCGCTAACAAGGTGAGCCGCACGTGTGATTAACTGCTGAGTCACACAATAGTATTTCATCATACAGTATACTGTAGTGGCTCCACTCAACTGCAGAGAGCGCTAGCAGCTGAATATGACAATGACATTTTATTTTCTTTTTTTTTTTATTGCAATGCGTTAATTGTATTAATTTAATTGTTTGTAAGTTATGATTTTTTTTCACAAATAATTTAACTTTGAATTGAATGATATAATCAACAAATAATTGTTTCCAATTAAGAGAACAAACTTAATATCATAAAAAATGATTTTAATATCATTTGTATTAATTATTAATTTTCAATAAATAATAATTATATTAATATAATACATAAAAAGTAAATAAATACAATGTATTTAATTGTATTATTTACAAGTAAAATAAATTATTACATTAAAATTTCCATATTTTACATGTATTTAATTTATATTAATTAATACAAAATCATGTAAACAATATCATAAATCATATATATATAATATGTCAAAATGATCTATATTTACAATTACATATATATTATATATAATTACATATATATTGTATAAATTGTATAGATACTGTAGATTGCAACAAAACTGGGTGCTAATTAAAGGTAAGAAATAATGTAACTGTATTATAATAATTAACAATGCAATTTTCATTTTTTTTCCCAATTGTAATTTCTCCACTGATCTTTTTATTTTCATAATTTATTGTGTTTTTTTAAATGAGTCATAATTATTCCACAAATAATGATTACGATCTGCATTTATTCTAAATATTAAATATATACAAACATATATAATATGTAATATAACAAATTGTACATATATAATGATATGTATTGTTATATATTGTGTTGCAGTATAAAATGGTAACACTACATGTAAAATACATGGGTCAGAATGAATAACTGAAGCACCAGCACAACATTACAAATTACAGCTTTGGTTTTGTTTGCCGAGAGGCTGAGTAAGCAGAGAAAAACCATTTCCCTCTGCTCAGATTGCCTCTGGGAGCCATTCAACAATATTGTTGTTTTCCCTACAATTGACATTTAAGCAGCAGCAGTTAGCTTGAATCAACAAGCGCGTCCTGCTGCGACAACGATTTCCAACATTTGCCACCTACAATCATCACGTCTCCGCTACTTTCCTGATCGTAAATTTGGACTGAAAATTAGACTGAAGACAGACTGACGATGAGAACACTCAGGAGTCAACAGTAAAAGCTTCCAGAGGTTTAGGACATGAGCACATAAACGGACAAAAAGTAACTTTTAAAAAATATGCCTCCAAACATTCAATCATTCGTCATAGGGTATCAAGCAATGTCAGTTAGAGGCTTTGCCTCAACAGCACCCCTTCTGGTTGCAACCAAGTACTGCACTGGTCCATTTTGCCTCAATGGCTTATAAAGCTAATCGAAGCACTGCCTCTACTACAAATACTAACACACAATAACTTACACACTCCCTGTTATTTACTGTAATCTACTTCAGCGCCTGGTCGCCCACTTAACCTGCTGCTGATATCAGCATTAAGGCAGTAAAATAAAAAAAAATCATTACAGCTGGTGGCCTTTGACACGAGAATGTTGCATGGCTGATCTTCGCACTCAGTAACACCACCAAAGGGCATTGGGCCACTCCAGCGGCCTAATAAGGCAGCACTTTAATAAATGTCACAGAGAAAAATCAACAGGGAAAGGGCACTTTAGAGAGTGTCGGGGGAAAGAACACAATGCAGATCACGCCGCGTTTAAATTTATGTGGCAGATCCTGGATACATTTTGTGCTTTGTTGAATGAACACAGGTGAAATTTGAGGATATTCATGGTTAAAACATTTTAAACGTGCCATATCTGTTCCTTAAATTAGCCTAAAACACAAAAACAGACACACTAAAAATGTCCCATCGAAAATGCAATTTTTGGTCAAACATTTATCCAAACATAAACTAATGCAACATTTTATGGTATGATTTCAATTTGGACGAGTGGCTTTCAATTTTTTCTTTTTATATTTACCCACCAGATGGCGCCACTGTTTCCTAATATTGGATTTGATATGTACATTTTGGTTGTAGTAGTTTTAAACGACTGACTCGTTAAAAGCGCAAGAAAACACAAATACTGTCTATAAATGTATTTACAGCAATTTTTGGGAAGCCAATATTTTTGGTCCTCAGAACTTTAAGGGGGATTTTTTTTTTTTTTTTAGCTGACACTGTAGAAAAAAATGTAGGCTGTATGTACATTTCAGGCTGAAGTAGTTATAAGATCGACTTGCTTAACGTGGAAAAAATATATGATATATTTACAGCAGTTTTTGGGAAGCTGACATTTTTGGTCCTGAGCATCTTGAGGTAGTTTTAAATCTGACACTGTGGAAAAAATAACAATGCATTAAAATCAACATTGCTGCCTATCATCGACCCATCTCAAGTAATAATAAAACAAACAACAAATCAAATATAAACTTATATTTCTATGGAAATTATGTTCGTTTTTTTTCAATGAAAAATAGCTGAGTTATGTAAACATACAGTATGTACCTTTAAAAGACCACAAATATAATTCATATTTGATATTTACATGTCTGGCTGAAGTAGTTAAGATAAGCATCACTGATTTAAAGTGTAATAGAATATTCATTTTATGACATTTTTATAGCAGTTTTTGAGAAGCGAACATGTTTTTTTTGTCATTAGGGTAAAACGTGTGTGTGTTTTTTTAAGGACCTCTTAAGGGTTAATGAATGTGCATCACTTCAGGACACAGCAGGCGAGGAGGATGCTGCTGCCGATTGGGAAGAATAAGATGGTTGCCATGACAACAGCAAAAGCACACGGCAGGGTGCTACTGTGGTTAGGAAGCTTGCCCAGTCCAGCCCTTGGAGGGTGACTTGACTGTTTAGGAGGGCGTTTGCTCCAATTACAGGATCATGACGGCTCTATCCATTCCTTCTACTTCCTCCATCTTTTTTTCCGTCCCTCCACCACTCACCACTTGCCTCCCAACCCGCCCTAGCTATTAAAAGTGTGAGGCAGAGTGACAAGGCAGCTGACAAGCTCATAAAATGTCCTCCTGCCGGTGGTCGTCGCCCCACAGGAAGCTGGCAGGTTAGATG
The DNA here is from genome assembly GCF_027744805.1 of Dunckerocampus dactyliophorus. Taxonomy (NCBI): domain Eukaryota; kingdom Metazoa; phylum Chordata; class Actinopteri; order Syngnathiformes; family Syngnathidae; genus Dunckerocampus; species Dunckerocampus dactyliophorus. The sequence goes on along the minus strand of NC_072832.1, from coordinate 2,761,862 downwards.
AGTGATTCAGCCTTGTGTTGATGATTACGGAGATTTTTTTTTCTTTTTTTTTTTTTCTTTTTTTAATTAAAGGTACACCTGGTCGGACTCACGGAGTGGTTGGGAGGTCTCCAGTGTGTCTGGGTGGCCTTGTCATAGCGGTGCTGCGTTCGCTTGTCGGCGGGCTGTCGTAGCATGGATGGCGTCCTCTGCTGGTGGCACTGGCATCGCACTTGCCGTCCTTGAGCGAGCTGAAGGGGCGATGATGAATGGAAACAAACAGGAAGTCAACATGAATGGTGGACTATTATATTGAATTTCAACCTCAGTCATAATTTGCTGCGCTGCCAAGAGGCAAGCGATAATCTTTAAATCTAGTACAACTCAAAGCAGGCGTCTATGGTGTTTTTAACAGCCAGAGTGGAATGAGGCCAATCTAAACTCTTCTGTTAAATAATGTACAGCCTGAAATCTCTTCATTCGATATGCTGTTCAGTCTGTGCTACTTTTAACAAAGCACTCCCATGCCAAGCTGAGGTCAAGTGGGTGTATTAGAATGTTAAAAACACGGCCGAGAAACCACCCACACACACATTGTAGACAGTAATCACCAATCAGTATAGTCTACATTTGTCTAAAAAGGGACTTGATAGGTCCCATATGATAGTGGTTTTCACCAAAGTCATAGGTCACACAATAGTGTATTGGAGGTTGTCCAAAATGGAGCCCTGATGCTGGAATTTACAGTTTAAAAGTGCCTTTAGTAAGCCCCAATGGAAATATGCCGTTTTCTGAGTCTGTGTTGTGCTTTATTGAGCTGCGTTGCTTCAATTAAGTGCTATTGTGCACTTTATTCACTTTTTACGAGGGATGTTCGATAATATCGGGCCACCGATATTATCGGACAACAGTCAATATCGGTATCGGGTTTTCTCCTTAGAATGAAAACTGATTTAAAAAAATACTGTATAGAGGTCTACGGGCTCCCGCATTTTACGGCGCGCAAAAAATGACCTCATCAAACCTCGTCGTGAAGCACGTAAACAACCGTGGGTAGCTAATAACAAAGCTTGCTCGCTCCGTGCCTGACTAACGTTATGTCTGGTTTGGAATTATTTCCAAGACAGGATCTGCGTAAGATATTAGAAGTATTTTTCATTGTTTACATGTTTGTCACGTATATTACTTCTTCCTCATCAGTTTCGTATCGGAGTGTTGGACCACATCGAGTCATAGCCTAGAAGTGAAATCCAAATTTAAGACTTTCAAACTCATGGATCTGCGCTTCAGGACAAGATAAAAAGGTATGCAGAATATAAATGCACTTTAATATCTACATGCAGATGAAATTTCATTCTAATCTGTTAATCTGTTAAACCAGAAATATGTTCATTCTGCCCCGGAATGGCTGTGTACATGCAGTTTACGAATACAGCGTGCAGCTGCCCTGCTAGTGCGAGCAACAGGGACAGACGGCATTAACATTAAAAAAAAACAAAGAGTCAGTGCCTCACCAGCCATGAACCTCACCACTTGCCACTGCATTACACTTACATTTTGACAGTAACATCATGCTAGGTTAGCCTATTTGCCGAAGAAAAACTAAATAATCAAAGCAAAGCAGAGCTCCCATGTCTGTGACTGGTAAACATCCATGTTTGATTTTAAAATGTGCAGGGAAGCCTGCCCCCTTTTTTTCCCCAAAGCTGTCTACATGTACACAGGGTGGTCTCATCTAGCTAGGGGCGGGTCCGAGGCATTATCGTGTCAATGAGGAAGGAGGTTTTTCCTTTATGAGGTCATGAAAAGTCACAACTTCACGTACCTCTTCTCTCAAAAGTGGAGCAAACGAGTGAGATGATAGATTTTTCTCAGTATTGGTGCTCATAAACAGGGACCTTTAAATGTGGTTCTTAAGGCACTCCAGGCTTTGTTTTAACATGTGTAGCAAAGCCTGCCTTTTTTTTTCTTCTTTTTCTTGAGCGTATTCGCGGACCGGGCTCATCGAAGCAGGGGCGGGTCAAAGGCATTATCGTGTTGATGAGGAAGGAAGTTTTTCCGTCATAAGGTCATGAAAAGTGGCAACCTCTCACACCTCTTCTCTCAAAAAAAGAGCAAAAAAGTGAGACGATGGATTTTTCTCAAGATTGGTGCTCACAAGCAGGCTCTAGAAACACATATCGCTGTTAGAACAGCAATAAAAAGTCAGTTTTGAATGATAGGCGACCTTTAAATGTGGTAATAAAAGTTTTAAGATGTGTAGCAAAGCTTGTTCTTTTGTTTTTTCTTGGGCTTTTCTTGGTGTCGTGTCCATGAGGAAGGAGGTTTTTCCTTCAAGGTTTCACAAACAGGCGCAACTATGTTTTGTGAGAGACATGATAGATTTCTCTCACGTTTGGTGTTCCAAAACAGGCTCTTGGGACACATACTACGGTTTGAACAACACTAAAAGGTCACACTTGCTCTACAGTGTTCCCTCGCTAAATTTTAGTGTTTTTTTTGTTTTTTTTACAGCATTGTGGGAAGTTGAGTGTTGTAGTTCTGTGCTTTATCACGAGGTGGCGGTATCTCTTAATATTCTCTCTCTTCTGTCTGCACCGCCCATTTTCTTCTGCATCCTGATTGGCTGTAGACCACTGTCAATTAAACTCCTTCGTGCCGTCTGCTGTTGTGGTCATGGCTAGCAAACTAGCTAAAGGGGTGAGCTGTTTGCTAACCACCAATACTGTAAACAATAGAAGAAACAGACGAAGATAGCCGTGTGTGACTCTGAACGCAGAATGGTTGCAAATTTTCTCCCTGAAAAAACCCACAATGTCGACGAAACGTTCTGCAACCAAAAGGCAGATGAAGCCAGCCATCAGTTATGCGGTTGCAGGCTATTTTGGGACCCTATCCCTCGCAATAAATGAGGGAACACGGTATAGGGGACCTAACAATACTGTGCAGATGTTGAAAAAAGTTATTAAAATTGACAAACCTTGTGGAAATGACTGAATTGGCAAGATTGTCATTTAAAATGTGTCAGTAGTTTGCTCACATCCGGATGAAAACATTTGTTACTAGTTGCTGAAGCACAACAGTAGCTTATTAATCAAATAATGAATCATCTGGTAAGCAATTTTGTGGCGACGGGGCTGAAGAGGGTGGCTCTAAATCTCACATCTTGCGTGGCAAAGCTGCAGACTCAACAACTTGGCTCTGCGGCACGAAACAGACAGGAAGTCACAGTTTTATGCCAGCTTTAGTGGAAACTTGATGCAGCCAATTTCAAGGCCAAATAAACAAGCTTTTTTGCAGGGGATGACAGGCAATTTGAAACAGCCCTGCCAAAAAAATAAAAAAAAATTGTATTTTTCCCCAAAGGTAGGTGGTAGGTTCTCACCTCGGGATGCAGAAGCCAATATAATCAGAATATGCTATATATTTTCTTTTAACTCCCTGTCTGCCTCCATATCCAATAATGCCATTCCTCCTCCTATTTGTCTGTTGAGGGCGAGGCTGCAGCAATATTGTGCGGGACTGAAGACCCAGCTGGGTAGGTGGTAGCTCTAATTGGGAGGCTTGCATGTGGCGGGCGGCAAAAAAGAGGAAGGCCTCGTTTTGACATTTTGGTATTTGTGGACGCGGCGGTGGATTTGAATAATGTCAGTCGGGCGTACGGTTGTTCGGTTCACAAGGGGAGTCTCTTCAAGGCACTAATGAGCGTTAGGCTGCAGATGGAGGTAACTTAAAGCAGACAGAACGGAGGTTACTGGTAGGCAGTGGTCTTGCATGTCCACCCCCATTTAGGACCAACGCAGTGTTTCATTTTACCATCATGCAACCATGTGTATTTTCATCCATATTATCTATTATTTGTATCCATTACTTGTCTGACAAATACACCACACAGCAGACTGTCATTGTTTATACTACGGACCGTCAATAAATTATTACTATTGTGTAGAAGAGAGTTTCTTTAAAAAATCATTTCAGTCATATATTCTAAATCACACCACAAATTGATCTATAAGAATGTCAAATGATTAGTCCTACCCTAAAAGTATTTTGCTCGCCCATTTTTTACAATTTTTTCTTTAATTGGAGGGACTTTTATTGGATTAGGGACATGACTCACAGGGGCTTGTTATAAAAGCCAAACAATATTGTTGGTCATGCTGTGTAGTAAAAAAGTCAATTCAGCGATACTTTGGTTGCATTATTTTGAATGCTTTGAAGAGCTATTTGCATAACAAAGTAATAAAATAACTAAATATCAGAGCTTTTCCTCGAGAAGGATAAGGTGCATGTGCTAAGTGAATTATTTTTCTTGTTATGCTCATACTGACCAACCTGTATTAACATAAAAAAACACTCCAAAAGGAGTTGAACCTCACCACGAGTCGCTGTCAACAGCCAGTTTTACTTTTACTTCAACTTTCCAAACATTCGCACGTCCATATTTGTTAATGTACTTGATTTTGCTTTCCTTCTGTATGAGTTCCTTTCTAAGAGTTGTTTAAAATGAATAACAAAACAGAGCTTTAGACAGCTAGAACGTTCCAGTCATAAACAGTCAAGAGTTCCTCCGAATTTTACCATTTGCTCCCGCTTTTGCCGCTGCAGCTGCTGACACTGCAGAGTGAGCTGAACAATGGTCTTGTCTCTTGTCCTCACTTCTTCTCTCAGCATGTTCACTTCCTTCAGCAGCTCCTCAAACTACAGACACACACGTTTACATATACTCCAATATACGGCACAGCTCATACAGCCGTTAAAGAAAACAAAAATCAAGATATTTTCCTACCTGGGACGTAGTGTTGGTCTTGCTTTCAATCTCCTCAGCAACATCTGCTGCTGGCGAGTCTGTATCCTCAAGCTGAAAACACACAACAACGCACAAAGTACACGGTGAGCACAATCAATGACAGTTGCCTTAGGCACGCCTCAAGAGCAATGTTGTGAGGTGGAATAATTTTACTCCTTCACACGTTCACTCCCTGCTCGGCCTTGTACGGCCAGCCACCGGCAGCACACACCCCACCCCAGGCGGAATCTCCGAGTATATTCTTGCAACATTCAACGCATTTACTTCACAATGAAGGATAAATGTCAACTAGTTGCTTGAATACACGCAGTCATGCATTTGCATGTTGTTGTTTTTTTAGCCAGAAGGCAGATCAGAGGTTATCTTCTGTATGCAGAGTAAGCTCACGAGCCAATTTATTAGGTTGACAAATTACCTCTCAGGATGTGGAAAGTAACTCTTCTACTCCTGAACCGCTGCACACAACAGGGTGAAATTTGCCAAAACATGCACCCCTATTGTGTTGCCTGTGCCACTGTAACTTTACAGCATTTAGTCCAGGTGTGTCCATAGTGCAGCCCGGGGCCATTTGTGACCCACAACTCTTTTTACATCGGCCCTGGACACATTTTAAACATACAGTTAAACAAGAAAACTAACAAAAACAACAAGAAAAATGGGGAAAAAAGAGCATATATTTTAGTGAAAATAAAATAAAGTAGAAATATTAGAATAAAGTCATAATATTAATACAAAAAATTGTAATATTATGACAAAAACATGAGCATAACATCGTAACATCATGAGGAATTTCTGCAATCATTTACTAGTAACAAAACAAAGAAAGTTGCGATTTTTGGAAAATTAGTCCGAGAAAAAGTTGTTATGTTACAAGAATAAAGTCAAAATATTACGAGAATAAAGTCACAGTGTTGAAGAAGAAAACAAAAAAAAAATGAAAAAGTCAAAATGAAAAACAAGCAGTTGGGAAAAAGTAATGACACACGTCACCGATAACACAAAGCTGAGATGCAGCTGTTTCTGTAAACATACAGTATATAATGTAGAACTTGTTAGCATACTGTATCTACACGGCTTGGTTTACATGTAAAACATCAAAGTGGCCCCCGTATCCTTTTATTTTACTGTATCTATTTCACCAAATTACAAATGTCTGAGTGCAAATGAGTCTGAGTACAAATGTCTCAATGTCTAAGACCATCTTTGCAAATGGTGAAGTCCAGGTCGCTGCAGTTAGTACAGTTAACCCACATTTAGCACAATTTCCAATTGAATAGATCTTGTTGATCTAAGCTGATGGTGGAGTCTCAGGTCTAATGGTTGTTCTCATGTCGGCACCATGTCATCGTATAAGCCATCACGTGCACAATAATCTGTTCTATTGTCAAAATGAGTCAGTAATATAGTGTAATACCATGGATGCCATATATGAATCTCTTGGATCGTTGGATGAATTGATTATTTGATTAGCTCAGGAAGGCAAGGATGATGTCCAGGAGAGGGAGTGTGAGGATAGCGGCCAGGAAAGAAGAGTCAGTTGTGAAACTCCAGCTTTATTTACAGTACTGTAGGCAACATCCTTTTCCTATTGTTTTGTTGCTATTACAGTATGTTACACTAAACACATGCTCTTATTACTCTGATATATGGAAGTTACTTTATTTTTGTGAATAAAAATAATTGCAATTTCCTCGGCAGTATGAGTGATGTCAGACCTCGGATGCTATTGTTACCGTAAAATCTAAAATCTAATTGTTATTTTCAGTTTTATACACAATTATACTGTATTAGCTAGACCAAAAAAACGAGTACAGTAAGCACCGTCAATGAATGACTGGGCTTACACTGAGAGGTGGACATTAGGGATATTTCAGTGGTCCATAGTGACAAAAAACTGAAACATTTTGACTTGCGGTACTTACATAATGCCAAAGATGCATAATGCATTTTAGGGGCACTGATCACTTATATGGAAAAGAAATGTAGTTTGGACACGAGTGAAGTGTTTTAGGAGCGATATGAGCTTTTGCAGGTGAACCACGGTGTTGTGCTGAACCGTCCAAGTTCATTTTGCTTAAAGAACCAAGAGTGTTGAGAACGTGTGGTCTGTTTCAGGGAATGAGCCAAAGGATCTTTGAGAAGGATCTTTTCATTTTGGTGGTACTGACTATTTATATGGGAACTGAGTTAGCTTTGAAGCATGAGAAGTTTTGGAGAGAGATATGAGCTTTTGCAAGTGAGCTATAGTGCTCTGCTGAACTCTACAACTGTTTGGCCAAATGATCTTAAGAGTTTTGAAAATGTAATTTCTCTTTCAAGAAATGAGCCAACCCAATGGAGAAAAACTGTAAATAAGTCTCAGATGTCCCACAGTAGTGTTATGCAAGTATCCATCCATCCATTTTCTATACCGCTTCATCCTCATTAGGGTCGCGGGGGCATGCTGGAGCCTATCCCAGCTGACTTCGGGCAACAGGCGGGGTTCACCCTGGACTGGTCGCCAGCCAATGGCAGGGCACATATAGACAAACAACCATTCACACTCACATTCATACCTATGGGCAATTTAGAGTCGCCAATTAACCTCACCTGCATGTTTTTGGGAATGTGGGAGGAAGCCGGAGTGCCCGGAGAAAACCCACGCGCACACGGGGTTTCACACACAGAAATGCTCAGGGGAGAATCAAACCCAGGTCTTCCCGATCTCCAGGCTGTTCCTGTATTGGCCAACGTGCTAACCACTAGACCACCGTGCGGCCCGTAATGCAAGTATGTTGTCCAAAATGAAGCCTTTTGGGACCATCATACACTACAGCCTACCTGAGTATTGTTTGCTGACCTTTAGAAACACAGTGTACAGTACAATCTTCTACTGGGTATTTTAACGCAATGGAGGAAGTTAGTTTAGGAAGAGGAAAGCGAGCAGCAAAGCACACTCGCTATATAAAGCCAACATCTTTGATCTCACTCTTCCTCTTCCCTGTCACGGTCTCCCTCCATAGGCTCATTAATTGATCGTTTTCCCATACGGGCACACACAAGCAAGCCAAAAACGCAGGTGTGCATTAAGTCACGCACACAAAAGCCAGTCAGAAGGTAATGGAATCATGGAATGCATGGGTCGTACCTGCAGTAGGTTTTTCAGCCTGAGCAGCTGCTTCTTGACCGAGCTGCAGTCCTGGCTCATGTGTTCCAGCGAGAGTTCATCCAGCATGGCAGTGAAGCCCTGCCGCGTCGCTTCAGAGGGGGCGGCCTGTGATGGCATCTTTGAAGATTTGAGGCTGTCATAGTGCTGGAAGAAATGTGCCCTGGAAGAGATGAGACAAAAAGGCTGTCAAGGGGAGCCCTGGTTTTTCCGAGTGCAGTGGAGCCTTGAAAGACAGGATTTTGAAAATGTTGTCTTGAAAGTCACACAAACGCACGCCGTCCTGTGAGGTCACGCAAGACAGATCATCAAATGATTGACTCTGCCAGTTTTGCTTGTTCTTTGGCTTTTCTTGGAAGTTACGTGAAGTATACGCACAATACAACAGGGGTGGCCTAAGTGCAGCCAACAGCTCTTTTTTTAATTGGCCCTCGACATATTTTGCAAGGAAAGAATGAAGCTAAACACAAAGCTAAGATGTGGATGTTTTATTCAGACAGTCTAGCAGATGGCAACATTTTTCTGTATACAAACCTCGCTGGTAATAAATAAATAAATAAATAAATAAAAGTTTTGACACCTCTGACTTGGACTGCCTTGCTGTTTGTACAGTGGTCATGATAATAATTACTAATGCTAAACTGCCTGTGCAGTGCTTGTGGTACAATTCATAAAGTTGAATGATGACCACAGTTTGACCGTGGAACTGACTATTTCTATTGTCATTAGAGTCAAACCTAGGTTTTCATACGTACCAGTTTTTATTAAGATTTTGTTTTGGTCAAAATGTTTTGCTAAAATTCATAATTTATAATTACTTTGCGTTGTTTTGTGCATGTATGACTGCACATGTATAAATGTCCGCTCGCCAACAAGGTCCCTTAGGGAGTTTTATTTACATCTTAAATGGCTCATTTACTGTTATTACGTCTAGTATATTGAGTAATATGAGTGTAAAGCCATTTAAAGCTGTCATTGCAATCCATTGGTGAGACAATGACCACCGCAGGAAGGACACTGTCCAGAGAATAACAACAAGGAACTGTTAACGTGTGAGTCTGTTATCTTATTTATGTCTAATACCGCTTATACTCTCTGATATTGGGTAATAATTATGTATAGCTGACCACAGGGGTGTTATTTCATGTCAAGATTTCCGTGAAAAAGCACGGTATCGGCAGATGCTGATACTCGCTTTTTATCACCGATCACCTTCGCCGATCAGCTCCGCCCCCACTGCAGCACCCAGCCTATAGCGACCATCTCCCGCCCACTTTCCCTTCACAAAGCCAAAACAAGCATGGCTGCAGTGTTGCACCCTGCAAAACATTCAACAAAAAATATCTCGCCGAGGCGGCGCCTTAAAGAGCTTTAGTTTGGTGCGGGATTTGGGGGGCGGGCACTTGGCAGGGTGTGGTGAGTTTTTGCGGCTTGTGATGTTATCATCGGACATGCACCCGTGTGTTCGTGGCAGTCGGAGGTCTAAGGCGGATAGCCCAAAAAGTGGTTGGATTCATTGGACTGGATGGCTGGCAGGCGGCGGTGGTGAAGGACACTGGATGTGCCGACTGCCTGGGGTCCTGCTGGAGCTCCATCAAGCTGCTCTCACACCCAAAGTCTCCTTAAATCAGGCGCCTGATTTTGAATACGTAAGTCAAACATGTTTTTGTCTAAATGTTATGATTCCCCTTTCATATCATATAGCCCAGGGGTCACCAGCGTGAGCCCCCCACGACCACATGAGGTGCCCTCAAGCCTGTGAGAAGACTAGAAAGAAATACCGTACCGTACCGTACCGTATGAGCCGCTTGGTGGACATGTGGCTTAATATCGCACACACAGTGTTGGGGGGGGGTTACTAAATGGGCAACCAACCGTCCATCGAAGCCATCAGGTCCACTCCAGCGTTGATGCTTACGCCGCTGTCCCTGCCGACGGGCTGTGCTTTCGCCGTTTGACATGCTGTCCGCATCTAGAAGCACAAGTTACAAACATTAGAGAGCGAAGGGGTGTACATGCAGAAAACTGCGCCTGTCTGCTTGCAAACGGCTTGTTTGTGAAAGATGAGATGTGCCATGCAAAGAAGGTAGGCAGGAATTTGTTTTTCACGCAGGCACACACAACACAAACGTTTCATCATACGATGTGCCGATGAATAAAATGTGCGCCTTTCAAAATCTTCAATCCCTTCCATCTCCCTCCTGACTCTCTCTGTCTCTCTCTCTCTCTATCGACAACATCAAATGCAAACAATCCAGTCATTTCCAAATAAATGTGCACAGAGAGTATTTGGAAACTGAACCATGGCTACGGCAAAAACTGACAAATAACAGAAGCTGACCTCCCTTCCAGAAAAGCGGGGAAAAGAAGACAGGGGAAAAACAACAACAACAAAAAGTAATAATAATGCTGCTGCTTAAAATACTTTACCCAATGTGTCACCGCGCAACGCTGAAGCAGGCAGCTCCTTTCATACTCAGGCCTTACATTCCTGGAAACGTGCACAATCCAAATCATTAAGGAAGCCAAACAACAGGAATGTAGTCCAAGTAAGGGAGGTCCATGAATAGGAGAATGGAGAAAAATGTCCAGAGATCCCAGGTCCACCCTGGCTGGTCCTGTCTATGTTGTCAGGCTTGTTTTTCTGGGAACTCCCCAAGAAGAAGGGACTGCTGCTGCAGCTTTGAGTCCACGCAAAGGGGAAACTGGGGGGCCTCTAACCCATCCACAAGACCTGACAGCTAGGTTTAGGAGAAAAAAAAGCCACATGCAGGCCTATCATCCGGTTCCGATTTGGGCTGTCCTTTTCTTCTTGTTGTGAGGCAGAGTCGGGGTGTCTTTGGGAGGGAGGAAATAAAGGACAGAGCAAGGGAGGGCCCGCGGAGGCTCTGCAGGCAAAACAAACAGCCTTCCCGATCCGTACGCTCAGGGCCGGCCTCGTGGGTTGGGTTTGGTCTCGCTTTCCCCGTGCTTGCCCTGTCACACAGAGCTATAAATACGGCCACTTCCCAAAAAGGACTAGGAAGGGGACGTGGCTACCAGTCAAATTCCTACATTCCTTGGGAGTGAGCTTGTCTCTGACTGCTTCCAGTCTTAAGGACAATATTATGAAGCTTACCGACAGTAGCAGCACCATCTGCAACACATTCCAACAAAACACTCAGGAATATGATACCATTCACTTCATGTTCGGGTCAGTGTTGATTCACTTATGAGGTCATTTTGGTGATATCAGTGAGGGCAGACAAAACAGCCTCTCAGCGTTAATGGTATCCAATTCAACAGTGCAGCCTGTCTGCAGCCCCTACTAGCTCTACCACAAAGGTAAATGACTACACCTGTGGACTTGTATAAATACAAACAGGACATTTCAACCTTTGTGGCAGTACAGCATCTAATGAAATGATGCATATAACGTGTGTTCTTCCAAACACTTGCTTACTTTTTGCGCTATGCTGGCCCATTAGGGCTATACGCTTAAGGTTATGTTGCCTTTTCCAGTACTGGATTTTCCCTGTGTTGCCTTCTTTGTAAAGCTGCTGGAAATGTGAATTTCTCTTGGGGCTGCATGTCCAGTCCAAGCTGCTGAAAAGCGGCGACCATCATGAAGGATAAAGATGGTATCTTTGAACATGTGAAAGGATCTGCTGCTATGAAATGGATAGTGATAACTGCATAAGCAGTGCAGTGGTCTCATTATTGAGCCTTGCTCCTCCCAACAAACCTGTCTCCCACGCCTGGAAACACCCCCTGCATTACGTTTAATTCTAGTATTAGCGTTATCTTGCAGTGTTTTATTACTGTATTTTATACTTCCTTCATGTGTTCTGTGGCCAGTGTGAGTGAGTGGCTTAGGAGTTATTTAGGTAAAATGATATCATTTAGGCATAAGAAAACTGACTTACATCAGTCTAGGAACGAGCCTCGTACGTAACCCGGGGACTCTCTGTATTTGCATTTCTTAAAATGTTCTTTGGTTTAGTGTACTTTTAAAATTTCTTTTCATTTCTATGCATCTGCTGGTTTGCTCCAAATGATATCGCACTGGAATTGTATAGTAAGTCGTTTTTCCTCTATATTCAAGATGAAGTACAGTAATTCCTCGTTTATCGTGGTTAGTTGGTTCCAGATCATTGTACGTGAATTTCCGTGAAGTACAATTCCTTATTTATAGATGGAATATTTTTGTAGTTAGAGCATAGAAGACCTATTTACAACCTTCTAAATACAATTTTTAACACTACTAGAGCCCTCTAGACGTGAAAAAACACCCCACAATCACCTTTCCACTCGTATTAGTAGGCATATAAGGTATAAATAAAACATAATATAGGCTCAGACATGTTAGCATTGGGAGAGTGCCTTGTTGTTGTTTTTTTGTTTTTTTTTACTTCTAAGACTTCTTGCGGTGGCTAATGTAACATTACTGACACCTAGTGATCAGTGTACATATCAACATGTCTTTCAATGTGTTTTCTGAATGCCTTATACAGTAGACGCCCCTACAACGTAAATAATCCCTTCCAAGAACCTTTATGTTATAGGGTTTTTATGTTATACGAAGCGTAAAATACATGTAAATAGCCTAATCCATTCCAAGATATTCCCAAACTCACCCCTTTGGCCTTTCAAAATATTCAGAGTCCACCAAATATGGTGGGAAAATATAAGAAAACATTAGCATAAACATAGTAGAGTAACATTCCGATATAAAATAAGGTAATAAATAAGATTCCTGTAAATGAATAAAACTGAAAGGCGTCACCAAGTGTACAGTACTCTGTTAGTCTGAACTTGCACCGACTTTAAAAAAAAAAAAACAACCTTGCACCGACTTTAAATTTGCCAAAGTGAAACCCCATTTTTATGTTTTCATGAAAGAACTGAAGCTGTCCTTCAAATCAATATCCTCTGCTAATAAATAAATAAATAAATCTGTGCTCCCACGTCAATATCCTTAATGCAATTTAATTTTCATTGCTCATGTCCCCTGGTGTAACTTACTTTAATTATTATTATTCATTATTATTATTATTATTATTATTATTATTATTATTATTATTATTATTATCTTTATTTATTTATTTTTTTTTTTTTTATTTATCACTTTTCTGTTACGTTTTTATTTCTTTAATCTCGATTTCTGTGTGATTTATTTTGTGTTTTTGTTATCCAACTGTTATTTTTCAATGCCCATGGTTTGATACACTGTTAGTGTAATTTGTAAGGCATTAATAAAGTTGATCGGAAAAAACAAAAAGACGCTTTACGTTATATGGAATTGCTAACGTAATATGATGCAAAAACTTACAAAACTTACTACATAAATTCTTTACGTTCAGTGGAATTTATGTAAATGGAGGTTTACGTTATGCGAGGTACTTTAATAATTTAGTTCAATTAGTCATTGAAACTAAATTTTACCTAACATTAGTTTAAACATGCATATTTTTGACTAATAATAGGCCGTAGTCAACCACAAAACAGTGATTATTTATTATTATATGCAGTATATTAAAAAAAAAACAAATTCTAAGTGCGATGTGGCGAGGGACGACTGTGTACATCTTTCCTCAAAATATTTTCTGATTTCTTAAGAAGCCGTTCACCATGTTTAGCTTGTGCGTGCGTGGAAGCATAAGTGACCCGTGTATATTAGGTTTTGTGCCACTGAAGGAGCCCTTGTCATACATAGCAAGCCGGGATGTGTCACAGACATTCCGCATCAAGCTCAGCACAATAAACAACCCGGGCCAAGAATTGCTAATCTAGTTTGTTTCAGTGCTGACAAGTGTGAATTATCTTCACACAAGTCATTAAAATTCATGACGGCTGAGGTCAACATTTCTAAACCTCCATTCATTCCCTCATATACACTGTATGTGACACACTGCTATCTGATCAATCCATAATAAAGCTGCCAGCACAATCAAACATGACCTGATTACCTTGAGCACATACAATTAAGCCCATTTCGCTTCTTTATAAAAGAGACGGGAATTTGATGACATTCACGGAAGCGATAAAGACAAGTAGACAATAGGCGTGACGTCACAGTGGTAGCGAAGCGCAGAAGTAATCACCTTGTTACTACTGTCAAGGCAATCACACTGTCTGCTGATGCTGCTTGCACATGCATGTGTGTGTTTCATCGGCGTGCAGCGACACTCTCAGACAGCTGGCATCATCCTCTTCCATGCAGGTTTGCTAGCGAGCTGTCATTTCAAGCAGGATAAACAGCCTATAAATAACTCTTGTGCAAGCGCACAGACATCACAATGGATGGGAACAGCATTTAAACAGATGTTGCCGAGCCAAAAGAAGCGGGGATTTGATCAAGCCGTAATAAGCCGTGGAAGCACACTGCTGGAAATATGAAGTGACAGACCTGCTTGTACAAGTGACAAAGAAACATACGTCTTTCTTTCTTTCTATTCTATCTAAGCACTTGTCATCTTGGAGGTGTTTTTGGGCTCATAGTCATGTTGAAAAAGTGCCATGAAGGTATGGGAATCATGCTGTGCTTCACAATCAGTATGTTTACACGCACTAAAATAGCCGGATTCCCGAAATAATTCAGTTTCTCCATTTCTCACACTTCTATGTGACATCCCAGTTTACGTGCACTCGCTCTAATTCGATGGCGAGCCAAATGCGGTGTCCCTCCGATACACTAGGGGGTGACTGCGGTCATTTCAGCTTGTATAGCTACGCAGGTCGAGGAAGAGGATGCTACATGCCAACAGATGCCACAGAAGAATCGGGTCTAATAGTGATGGCAAAACTCGATTCTTTTTACTGACTTGAGTCCTTTTGAGACACTCACTGAAATGAATCAGGTATAGTGTTCCCTCATTTATCACGGGGGATAGGTTCCCAAAATAGCCCGCAATAAGTGAAATCCGAGAAGTAGCCAACTTCATTTTTTACAATTATTATAGACTTTTTTATGTAATTATTATATAGGCAATAACATTTTCTCACATTTCTCTCTTGTTTAAACACTCTCAAAAAAAGTTTGTTTGAATTTTAATGCTCAACCTACAGGTCGGACTGAAGAAATTATTAAGTCACTCACACGTATTTCACTCACGTGACTGGGCCTTTCCGCTGTACTGTAGCGTTTTTGTATCCTTGTTAAAAGATATTGCTGCGGTATTCCTCCTGTTGCAGTCCTCCACCTTCCAACCGAAGATTCACTTACAAGCTAGCAAGCAAACAAGCTAGCAATGACACAGGAGACAAAGGAGATTGATAACGGTCTACATCCAATCAGGCGGTGCAGACGGACAAGAGAGGGAAGAGAAAGACACTCAACTTCCTGAAACTTCGTCGAGTACTCGTGAGTGAGTGAAACTCAAGTCTGCGTCAAGCACCCGTGATAAGTGAAACTCACAGGTTTAGCGAGTGAATCGTTCATTTTGTCGAGTCTGTGACGCAGAAATTAGAGTAAAAGATGCACAATTAGTGACATGTTAACTGGTGTCCTTCTGTAATTTAACGAACAATAGCTAGGGTGAGTAAGTGAACGAGTTAAAGGACCTGTGAGTCAGTAAAAAAACCTCACAAGTTTGGAATAAATTATTCATGACTCGGATCGGCGTAGACGACGCAGTGATCTACCTGCTGCACAGATCACTGCTACACCTGGAGGACAGTGGGAGCGCTGTGAGGGTCATGTTTTTTGACTTCTCCAGTGCCTTTAACACCATCCAGCCGTCACTACTCAGAGTGAAGATGGAGAGTGTGGGAGTAGACCAACACCTGACTGCATGGGTTATAGACTACCTCACCAACAGACCACAGTATGTGAGGCTCCGTCACTGTGTGTCTGACATGGTACTCTGCAGCACAGGTGCCCCTCAGGGTACGGTGCTCTCCCCTTTCCTCTTCACCCTCTACACCTCAGACTTCACACACAACTCCACACAGTGTCACATCCAGAAGTTCTCCGACGACACAGCCATCGTTGGTTGTGTTTCAGAGGGGAATGATCTGGAATACAGGACGGTCATCATGGACTTTGTCAGCTGGAGTGAGCTTAACCAGCTGCAACTCAACACCAGCAAGACAAAGGAGATGATCATCAACTTCCAGGGGAAAACATCTCTCTTCACACCGGTGAACATCCAGGGAGCGGACATAGAGTTGGTAGACAGCTACAAATTCCTGGGTGTTCACCTTAACAACAAACTGGACTGGTCCGTCAACACCCACACCCTCTACAAGAAGGGCCAGAGTTGCCTCCACCTGCTGAGGAGACTAAGGTCCTTTGGTGTGTGCAGGACTATTTTACGGACCTTTTATGACTCTGTGGTGGCCTCAGCCATCTTCTATGCTGTGGGCTGCTGGAGAGGGGGCAGCACGGACAGGGACAGGAGCAGGATCAATAGGCTGATCAGGAGAGCGAGCTCTGTCCTGGACGGTCCTCTGGACTCCGTGGAGGAAGTGGGGGAGAGAAGGATGTTGGCTAAGCTGACATCCATCATGGACAACACCTCTCACCCCCTACATGACACTGTTGTTTCCCTGGGCAGCTCCTTCAGCAGCAGACTGTTACACCCACGGTGTAAGAAGGAGAGGTTCTGCAGGTCCTTCATACCGACCGCTGTCAGGCTCT
This sequence comes from Dunckerocampus dactyliophorus, assembly GCF_027744805.1. Taxonomy (NCBI): domain Eukaryota; kingdom Metazoa; phylum Chordata; class Actinopteri; order Syngnathiformes; family Syngnathidae; genus Dunckerocampus; species Dunckerocampus dactyliophorus. Next base: position 2,745,308 of record NC_072832.1, on the reverse strand, counting down.
ACAACACCTGCACCACCTGAACCATGTTGTAGTCAATATGCATTCTTTACACTGTACTCTTCACTTGCGTATCTCGCTTGCTGCTGTAACAAGTGAATTTCCCCGCTGTGGGATAAATAAAGTACAAATACAAATACAAATCTCCAGGGTCTACAGCTCCTTTCGTGTTGTTGGTAACATTTCTGTTTAATGTTTTAATCGGCGTCCGAAGCTTTAATTTGTCTTCTGGTTGGTGTAAACATTGGCAACCCTCCCTCTAGCTTCCTCTTCTTCTCCTCTTAATTAATGTTGTTAAGAGCACCGCCATGAGCCTTCATGGAGTCTGGCAGATGCGTAAAACGCTCGCTGTGATGACCGCTTCATCAAAGATGATAAATGCAAGAGGCAACTGGTTTCCAATCACATAATCTACGTCCTAGGCTCCCAAATTGTGGTATGCCAATTGTCAAAGGGGGAACGTGAATAAATGAAAAACAATTGGCGCCTAACGCTCAGAATTACGAGTGGGCCTGAATGCCTCACAGCGCAGAGCGCATAGTCAGAGCAGAAAGAAGGACGGAGAGACAGCATGATGTTCTTCATTGCTCTGTGTGAGTTACATGAACAAGTAAGTAAGTAAGTTTGATGATTATGTTGTGCATTAAGAGTGTTTTATCTTGAAGGTTTCATTTATATTGGTGGTCCAATCCCCACGCTGTGAAAACCTGTCAATGTACAGTGTGTGCGTGTCAGGATGAGAATGTGAAGATTCCTCCGAAAATGAGGCTTTAGCGCTGGCTGGTTGCATGTATTTTTGTACTTTGGATACTGCTTTATCATGTTTGGTAAGCTTCCTAACATCCGGCTGAAATAAAATAAATATGTAGGATGAATACTTATCTATTTATCAGTGCTCGTGTAAAACTTTTATCAAAATTTGACCATGCAAAATACACACTTTTAAACCAGAATTGCTTACTTACTATAAAATGAATGAACCAATTAATCATGTGCAATATTGCAAATTAATGAAGAAGAAAAAGTGTTTCTGTTTTTTAAGTGTGCAGGAGTAGGGGGTACATGGCTTCAAGTCAAATGACTGAAGGGGTACGCGACTATGAAAAGTTTGGAAACCAGGGATCGAAAGCTGGTTTTAACCACGTTCATGTCTGTAAACACGCTGATGTCAGAGTACATAATAGATTTCATTTTTATTTACATTTGGGTATTGTTTGGTCGCAGCTGTTTTTGAGCCTGTTGGTTCTAGTCTTTAATATCCTGTAACATCTTCCAGAGGGAAGTGGGCAGAAAAGTGAGTGTCTGGGGTGGGAGAGGTTCTCGATAATTCCACTGGCTTATCGCAAGAGTCTGCCAGTGTAAATGTCTCTGAGGGAGGGTGGTGTGGATCCAATCACCCGCTCTGCTACAGGTCCGCCCTGTCCTCCGCAGTACAGCTGCTGAACCAACCTGATCAGCAGAAGGTCAAGAGGTTTATCAGCAAATGTTGAGGGAGCTGCGCTTTACGTACAGTACGCATTTTTCCGAGGAAGTACAGTCTTTGACGTGCTCGTGTCACCTGATGAGAGATGCCGGTGGACCAGGTGGTCTGCTGAGATGTGGACTTCGAGGAACTTAAAGCTTTCCACACGTGCATGGAGGTAAAGCATGCTGGGAGCTGGCATCACACCCCTCACTGGGCTGGGGGTGCTTCCCACTTCCCAGCAAGCTTTGCAGCACTTGTTTTGTTAAAAAGTTGCTCTAGTTATTTATTATCCTCCATTTGTTGTTGTTGTTATTTAATTGTAGCGTGTTAAAGGAAACCTGCACTTTTTTTCCATTATTTTTCCCATCATCCACAATCCTAATACAAAACATGAACACACTTCTCTCTTCTGTGTCCTGTGTTCAAAGATATGAAAACAGATAAAAAGAGGCAGCTCATTAATGCTCGTAATGACACACACCGATTCCGCCTACAACGCCCGCTATTAAAACAGCTCCAAAAACCTCGAACAAGGTTTATGGTTTATTGTTTTATATCCATGCTGTGACGAAGTAGTATCAGGTGCATTCATGATAACATGTAATACTTACAGTATTTTGCAGTACTTTCAGTTTAAGCAATACTTGAACTTCCTTCCGGAGCGCATTGATTTCATACAGCAACATAGCAAGGAACGCTACACCAAGCGTTAACTTTTCCAAACTCAAAAGCAAAAACACAGCAGCAGCTCCAATATGTCGTGTTAGCTTTCAGTAGTTGCCTGCTGCATTGTGAGCGCGGCACTGAGGTGCTGTGAGTGAGTGTGTGGTGAAGCTAGTAGCTGTGGTGTGGCAAGGGGTCACTACGCCAGTATAACGTAGTTCTTCAGTGTAACAATGTCAACAGCAATGTCACAGCAGCTTGGTCAATATGCATGTCACATTATGTAAATGATGCATTTTTTCTAGAAGGCTTTTATAGGCGGAATAGGTGCATCCCATTACGTGCATTCTTTGTATCTTTTTCTGTTTTTATCTGTTTTTAGATCTTTAGAATTCATAGAAGACATGTGTGTTCACATCTCACACACGGATTGTGGATGATGGGCAATATTCCAAAAAAAGTGCAGTTTTCCTTTAAGTTGCTGTGTAATGGTTATAGCGCCATTTCATTTATGACACCGTGAGTCAGACTCCTGACTCCTTGTTATCCCTGATCGGTCTGCAAATTTGACAATGGTGTTGCTGTTGTGAATGGAAAAACAGTCATGTGTAAAGGGGGAGTAGAGGAGGGGACTGAGGGCATAGCCTTGAGGTGTCCCCAGTATAAGAGTGGAGGAGGTGTTGATGCTGGTGTTGATGTTGCTCAGGTTTGAAACCAGTTCATGGGGTACAACTGTATAAAATGCAGATCTGAAATCCACAAACAGCACCCTCACAGTGGAGTGTTGGTCCATTGCGTCCTCTGTTGGCCTGTTTGTCCTATCGCAAACTGAGGTCCTTGATTTCACATTTGATGATTGTGGGCGTTAGAAAAACTGGGTAGGAGTCATTCAGGCAGTTCACTGTGTACTTTGCTGGTAATTGCTGTATATCGAGTCATTTTCAGTGGAGAGTAAACCTCTACTGCTATACAAGTTGTACACCGACTACTCTAAAGTATAGTCAAGGTTACTTTCTATCGTATTGTCCCTTGAGAAGATATACTGTATATCATAAAAATGGTGGCGGAAATGGAGGGCTGTAGTCAGTTTTGGAAGCGAGTGTATGTCAATGATGGGTCTGGACTCACCGTGCACGCTGTCCTCTGGGAGGTCAATGTCCAGCATGAGGTCATCATCGGAGTCGTCGTCCACCTCTCCGGCTCCAGGGGGGTGCAGGTTGTTCAGGATGTCCTGGGAATCACAAACAAACTGATCTTTGCTACCTCCACTTTTACCATCAGCATTTAGCTTTGAACATGTGCCAAAAATCTACATTTTTCAGGGCATATCAATGACTCGCGGGTTTTCGCCATTCGCTGGTGGGACTGGAATGTAACCTCTGCGAAAAGCAGGGCTCTGCAGTAATGTGCAAGCAATAAAAAGCAATAGGTTTGAGGTTTGGATATACAAACACCACTGTATACACTGTGGAGACAGGAAGTGCCACTCTTATTTGTCAATGCCAGCCCTGCACGGTGCATCATGGAAAATGCTATCATGAGCTCCAGTCGCCCACTCAGTGATTTTGCACAGAGGTGTACTAATGCAGACAGAGCCAAATATAGCCAAAACCATGACCGGTGCACACACACATACACACACACACACACGCACGGAACAAGTTTCAGTGCACTCACTTTTAGGTGTGTTATTGTGGATGCACAGTGCCCCCATGTGGACTGAGCTTGCTATTACAGTGTAGTCAAGAACCTGCTATGTACTTGTCGCCTAGTTGTTGTGAAACCAAACTTTCATTTTAACCTTGAAGTTGTCAATGGTGCATAAAATACATGTAAAAATAAACCCGTGATCTATGCACAGTTAAGGAATGTAAAAACTCCCAAAGCTCGAGTAAACCACATGATGCCAGCGTACTAATCTAGTACGTAAACACAGGCACCCAGTCCTTAAGACATGCTAAATGACGCGTAATCGGATACGCATGGTTCAGGCATGTGTCTGTAAAGAAGACACACACACACACACTAATCTCACACTCTCCTGTTCATGACTATTTGCATTCTGTCAATAAACACAAATATTGTATTTGGTGCATCGTAAAATTGACATTTGAGGAGCTATAGCCAAAAAATGGCATGCCACTTTTGATACTGCAATTACTAATAATGACTGAATCTAATTAGCAATCTGTGCTGCCAATTATCTTCAGTGCACACAACATACAACAAATGACAAAAATACTTTATTTTTCCCGATATTGTCATATGTCAATATCACATGTTACTGAAAAGAACTAAAAAGACGAGGCTTATTATTTTTATTCAATATCTAAGCTGGCTTTGTGGAAAGCTCTTTATGTGTGCCCCAGATCAGACGCTATTGTACACGAACACAGAACCAAAGCTAGAAATGCTATTAAAGCACAGCCGGTGGCTGGGACAGCATTCCTCCCGGGGATATTACTTAACCCCTTTAGTTAATGAGGAAGTGGTAGTGGGTAGCAAATCTTGCCACAAATCAAGGTAGTTGGAAGGTGGCCCGATCATGTCCCGAAAATGGAAATTAAGTTGAACCACAAACTTGGTCATTCAGGCAATCATCCACCCATTATCTAGTACGGTGGTTCGCAACCAGTGGGCCGTGACCCGTTTGCAGTGGTTTATCCAGCAGCATGTCATCAGATAATATTCATATAGGCGGGAGCAGAATAGAAAACCTTTAGAGACACTCTTTATTAAAATAATTATGAGTTTGTGGATAAAAACATGTTCCAGTTCAAAGATTTTGTGTCGCTCCTTATCATTGAGGTGATGGTGGGTCCCACAACCAAAACAGTGAAAAACCACTGATCTAGTACACATAATTTTCGGTGTATAAGCCGCTACTTTTTTTCACGCTTTGAACTCTACGGCTTACATAGCGATGCAGCTAATTTATGGCTAAAAGAACTACAGTTCCCATGATGCTCAGAGTGCAGCTTCAGGAAGTAGTGAATTGATGAAGCAATCGCGTTTTGATCTGACAAATCTTAAGTTTGATAAAGTGTAGAATTATTACAGCTTCTGTTTGGACTGCTTGGACCACGGCAGATGTAGAGCGCCGATGATCATCATCGGAACTAACGAGTGATACTGGGAACATCGAGCGGAGGTAGGATTACTTGACTGCTGGACTACTGCGTGATGAAGAGTACAGCTCAAGCTTAAGGGCTAATTTGCCTTGAATCGAGAGTGATACCCAGAGCGACAATGAAAGAGAGGGAGGGACTGAAGGAATTATAAGGCTATCAATTCTGAAGCTGAAGACGACGACAGTTTTAGTTCCCAAGAGGAGGATGAAGACGGCGATGAATGACTTTTCTGGTAGGCTACAGTTGAACTAGCAGTATTACACGCACTGTTCGGCAAAATTTTAACACTACTATGTTGAAAATGTCACATTTCCCATTAAACATCCCTTTAATGAGACGTGATTGTTGATCTTGGTAGTTCCATGTTCCATATATGGAAACCTAGATTTTTCTTATGGAAATGTAAACGTGCACTTTTCTACAAGCAGTCTTTTGTGGAACATACTTGTCCATGGAAATAAGTCTCTGTATGGAGGACTTTGCTGTTTCACTTGAGGCTGTTTTTTTCCCAACCAAACAATGGCACGCTCTCCACTTCCTATGAGTACAGGACTGAGCGTAGAGTGAAGCGAAGAGTGTACAGTTTATATGTTCACAGCTATTTCACAAAAGTAAAGCCCTCACATTTCAGCAACCATTTTATTATATACTCTCAAGGCACATTACTACAGAAATGAAACTTGGATAAAGGACTGGATCATGCTATGCTTGACTATGTCTGAACTACAGCTCATCCAGTGCTGGCAGCACTCGTGTGGCCCCTGACGTTGATGCTGCCATCACCATGCTTGCCTCTATGCAAGACATAATTATCTTGCTACTCACTTGTGTTGGCAGCTATTTAGACATTAATGGCTGTGTGTTGACTGATTTTCAGTGGATAGTAAATCTCCACTGCAATACAAGCTGTACACTGGCTGCTATAAAGTACATCCAAGTTTACTTCCTATAGTAATGTCACTTGAGAACATACACTGTCATAAAAGTGCTTTGCTGAAATGTGAGTGATGTATTTATATTTAGAAGATACTGTATGTCAATGGGACGCACCATGCTATTGAGCTCGGAGTCATCGTATAGATCACATGGATGCGTCCCGGGTCCTCCAAGTGGTTCCAGACCTTCTTCATCCCACATGTAGGTCCCCCCAGAGCTGTTGGAAGGTGACAGCTCCAAGGATAAAGCCTGGCAGAGATCACCCTCCACTAGAGACCTCACAAGCGGTCCCTGCGAGTCCTGCATAGGGCTCTCTTCATCGTGGTCTGCACAAGACATAAAAGTGTAAACAAGAAGTCCAACATGAGGACGAATTTGGTTAAATGGATTGATTTACCTGCCAGATCCCAGTCACAGTTCTCGCTGATAAAACTATCAAAGCCAGACTTCTTGTTATCATGAAGATCGCCATCGCTCAACACATCTCCCACACTGTCCAAGTCGTCTAGAAACTCTTCACTGGTGTTCTCTCTGTCTAGGGAGGAAGCAGAAGACAGGGACATGTCCTCCTGACCATCACCTCCTCCCTGGTCTGCTGACTTTTGTATTGGCCCATTGTTGTCCTCTTCTTTTCCGTCAGCAGGACTTTGACCATTATGAGAGTCTTCAGCCTTTCCAGCTGGCTCAGCATCTCTCTCCATCTTTGAGGGGTTTCCACATTGAGGGGCAGACGAAGGTTTGACGTCTCCTTTAAGCCAACCTGGAAGAAAAGAAGTCTTTCCCAGCTTGGTCTGTCCAGGTTTCGCCTGCCTGTAGCCCAAAGAGCCGTTAGTGCTTCCCAGTGACTTGTTCAAAGTGGAGAGTAGAGGCTTCTTCAGAGCACTGGGAGTCGTCTGCGCTGGAGAATTTGAAGAGGAGCTAGCAGGAGGGGTTCTGCTATACTGAAGAGCTCCAATCCCACCACCAGAAGAACCAGACCCTGCATGGCTTACATTCAACCCCCCAGGTCCTAAACTTAATCTTCCATTGCTAAGCTGTGGAGGTTTGAGGAAACTACTCCGAGGCGGTCTGAGCTGAGTGTTGGTGAGCGGTTTGGCCAGTTCCACAGCCCGGGTGAAGGAGAACGAGCGTATCATTGGCTGGCTGCTGGGAGAAGGAATCTGCTTGAAGTGGGTGAAGCTGTTTGAGCGCACCATCTTGTCCAGCGCCAAGGTTTTCAAGCTTTCGCTGGACTGGGAAAGGCTGTCTTGGGAGCTGCTTCTTGGGGAATACAACTTGGGTCGTGCAAGGCGGGAATCAGACCCTGCGGAGATTGCAGAGTCATTCTGGTCCGTTTTAGGTACTCTGTTCATAGGGCTTTGACCCAATTTGGCTCCTTCTTTGGGACCAAGCTTTAAGGATTGCTTCGGGATGGCCTTGGGGCTCGAGGCAGCCACCATCAATGCACCAGACCTCCGCATTATAGGCGTCCCAGGGGCCTTTGCCGATGCGGAAAGTGGTCTTGAAGGCTGATCCTTACCTCCATCCACAGGGCTCGTGGGGGCAGTGACACTGGAGGCGGTCATCCCCTCATCTTTCTTCCATTTCAGGGAAAAAGGAGAGGTTCGAATCACACCATTTGGCCGTGATACTGCAGGAGGAGGAGTGGTTGTCTTGGCATCCTGGGTAGGTAATCCGTTGGACAGGGGGGCGGCGCCGCCACTCGCAGAACGCCCGCCAAACTTGGGCAGTCTAGAAACCATGGCAAACCTGGTGGATGCTTTATCTTCCATCAGATGCCGAGGGAGACATGGATAAGCTTGGACTCACACACAACTGGGGATAGAGCAGAGACCAAGGACGTATTATGATTAACATGTTCTAAAATCATAGGTTCTAATAATCGTTGGTTTGCAGTAAGCCAACATGCACAAAACTAGACAAAATGCAGCAAATTTTTCTTCTTTGTTCACCTGTATTTAACCACCATTTTGCTGGACTGTTCTGCACTCTAGAGAGCACTCCTACAAACCGTGACCTGTAGCTGCTACCAGCATTTAGGGAATATGGCACCAGTCAGTAACAAAAAAGGGGCCCAACAGATACAATGCCTGTGGGATGAATAGGAATCTGGGAAGACAGCCAGCGCAGTTTGAACAGTGAATAGGGGTGAGAGAAGTGTAGATGTGTCGCACTTCCATGTTAGATCCATTTGTCTAGACCCAGCGGCCTAGTGGGGTTCGAAAACAACTTTAATAACAACAATGACGTATTACTGCATCCAAACTAGGGATGGGCAAAATGATTCATTGATTGATTGGTGGTCAGGAGGTTGGTTGGTTGTGTGGAATTGCTTGTTAATTAACCATGTCTGGAAGAAATTTAAGAAATCACTTCAAAGGCCCCGCCTCTTAAAGGCGCACACAACCTAACAGATATTACACCACATATAACATCTACTTGATGACTTATATTTGTATTATCGTTCATTTAGCCATTTTTGTGATTGAAAATGTTTAATTTGGTCAAAGAATATGTACAATTTGCTCATACATGCGCATGTTTTGACAAATAATAGTCAGTATTCAACCACGAAACAGTGATCATTAATTAACAGGCCAAGGCGAGCACAAATTGAGGTAATTTTTACTTTCGTAAACATGCTTTTGTACATGCACGTCACTTCCTGGGTGCTTTGCATTGACAAACTGACAAAAATCACATTTTAACAAATAATGTGAATTGGGCATCATTCCCTGCAGTGTGAATGTAGCCGTAGTTTGTGCCCATCCCTACATTCATTCCCAAATACACTCGCTTTAATGGTAGACAACGGTTGACCAGGAGTTGACCTGCAGACTCTGGAGAAATAGTCCACATTTATCTGTAAATTGGTAGAGGGAGGAGGCACAATGTGAGTCTCCCATTCCGGAAAATCTTCTGGCCTGCACTGGCCCACATTCCCATGCAGCAACACACGTCTACAATCATCCCCACTTGCCACTGGCACAGAAGTGTCCGACCCGTACTAATCCGCATCAATAAACACACATGGGCACAGAAACGCACGGGAAATCAGGTCAACATGCTGAAGGCAGGGTCACCAAAGCCTCTTTGCCCCCCTCCCAGGGAGGGTGTGCATCTTTGTGCATCTTCCGAATTGATGTTTGCACACTACGCCAATGGTCCTAGAACCTCTCAGGTTTCATTCACATCACATAAAGGAGCGGGAGGCTGACGCACGGATGTGATGGATGTTTATGTGGGTCACCGCACTGATTATATCTCCAGTCCAGATACACACAACTGGCTGACACACATTCGAAAAGGTGGGGCAGTAAACCACACAGACCATCTGTGATTCTCCCTGCCCAGCCCCACCTTGTAGAAGTACACATGTATGCACATGACACAATCAAACCATGATTCAGTCATGAAAAAGCTTTTCCTTTCCTTCCGTGGTTATCTTTCATCTTCGTAGCACCAAACCCATCATCTCACCGGACATATCATTTGGTACACTTGCAAATGCTAATGAAATCCTATACAAGAGCTCTATCATAAATAGTACAATTTGGATCCCTCATACGTGACGCCACTTTTTTTTTTTTTTTAATAAAGTCTAAATATTAAGAGATAAAAGTTGTATTCAACAAGACAAGGTCGGAATTTTACGAGGATAACGTAATATTATGAGAAAAAAATAACAGCATTTTAGTAGCATAAAGTTAAAATACTACAGAAAAAACGTCATTTTTTAAAAGTCGGAATATTATGACAAACAAAGCAAATAAAGTTGCATTTAAAGCCAAAATATTATGGAAATAAAGTCAGAATTACCAAAAAATTGTACATGAAGAAAACTGAAATTGTTGGGAAATTTAAAAAAAAAACAGCAGAAATGGAAAAAACAAGAGAATAAAGTCCAAATATTGAGAAAATAGTTTTATTCTTAGGAGAAAAAAAACTCGTAATATTATGAGGAAAACATAATGTCATTCTAGTAGCACAGACGTTGAAATATTAAAGAATTGTTTGTTTTTTTAAAGTCACAATATTGTCAGAAACAAAACAAACGAGATAAAAATGTAATTTTTGGCAAATTTAGAAATTTTGGGGGAAAAAGTCATACTATTATGTCTATAAAGTCATAATGCTACGAAAAGAAAATTTACGAAGATTATTGAGAAGAAAGCAGAAATATTTTTGGGGGAAAAAACGGCAGCAAAAATGGAAACAAAAGAGCTAAGTTGGTGCTAATATGTTTTTTTTCCACCTATATCACAAAGCTGAGCTTTTTCTCAAAATATATACATAACTTCCTTGCATCCTTTCATGTTTCACTATGTGTACGTATACCACACAACCATGAATCTTTTTACTACAGTACACCAAAGAGCAGCATGCATCTATTGACAGCCCAGCGTCACTGTGGAGTCATAAAAAATAGGCCGGTCATCTGGAAAGGTTGGTGTCGGGCGGCGGTGCTCTCTCCCTGAAGCGATTAACAGTCGTGGCATTAGGGCAGGCTAATAGAATGAGGCAGGGATGAAAGCAGCAACACTGACGCCCATCTAATGAGTGAAGTGAGTGAAAACAATACCGGCTCTGATGCTCAAGCCACACTAATCCAATGAGACGACAAGGACGGACGGTCAAAATGACAGCGAAGAGGCACTGAGGTACACATGGAGAAAGTAATATAATAATACAACCTGCACATACAGCATATAAACATCAACAAATATCAAAGTAAATATCCCCATAATTGCTTTCTATGATCAGAAATCAAATATAAACCTTACCCTGACGTGCGGAGATTCAACCGCTTCCACCGATATCTAAAATGAAAGTCATCATCAAAGGGGCAACAAAGTGTGTGTGTCTACTGATATTCCCTGTCTGATGGGGGACATAAATGTTAATGCAGCATTGGTGGGACCCACCTTCTGTTTGGGGACCAAAACAAAGTACTTGTGATATACGTCATTACATTTTAAAGATTGGCTTCAAGGTAAAGTGATGTGAGGACATTTTAGCATATTTTGGGGGTGATGGATAGGCTAAATATGAGCTAAAGTGACACAAATCTGCAGCTGTGATAGGAGCAATGCAAAATGTGTGACGAGCGATGGAATATCCGTGCCACAAAAACTGCATATCACCGACAGAATATGGCATTCGAAGATGAAAACCACACAAACTGAGGCAATAGCCGCATGATGTCATTAGTTAACCGGACAGAATTAAAAAACTTCACACTTAGGAAGGAAATTCTTCTTCTTATCAAAGTTTTTATCTGCTCATCTTTTTCTAAGTGACAATGTGTTGGTTCAACCACTTCCTGTTCCTGTTCACATTCTACGAGGCCGGGATGGAGGAAACTGAAGCAAACAACTGCAGAAGTGCAGAATGTGAAATATTTAGAAGGAATGCATGATTGCCTCAAGGTTGCATCTAATAATGAATGGAAATGAAAAAAATGTCTCCTTGCTATGGAAGGATCTCCAGGTAGCATTCTACCCACTGGCATCGAAACAGGAGTTCAGAACATTCAGCTCACACAAATTGCGTTTTCAATGTAAGTTTTTTATTTAATCCCCCCCACCACCCCAATCAAGCGAGGACTTGAGCATTCATGACTATTTACAAGAATGTTGTGGCACACCGCAAGTGTCCGCTCTTACTCTGCTATATGACCTCGACTTGAGCCACACTGATGAGATTAAAGCGCATTTAATTGCCACATTCACGGGTTACAAGGACTGACAAAGTTGACCTGTCGAGTGTCGCCGCGCCACAAAGCGGGTGTCAAATCACTGGCAGCTTCTTCTACATTTTAAATACGAGCAATGAAACTGAAAGGATGCTGGCAGTGACTTTGTTCCACACACGGCCTGCTGAGCTATTCCAAGTCTTTCAACATCTGCGCTCTTGCTCAGGAGATGAATAAGAAGCAATCAGCGAGGCTAAGTTTAGCGCCAAAGACAGACCGCATGCAGAGAGAGAGAGAGAGAAGAGGGAGGTGTGTGTGTGTGTGGGGGGGGGGGGGGGGGGGGGGGGGTAGCAAGGCGGATCAGAGAAAAGTCACAGCAAACCACCACAAGTCTTCTGCTACTTACACCAACCTGTGACCACACTGGTTATTCTGCACAACCTCTTTCTTCTCTGGTTGCTGTAAATCAGGGGTGTCCCAAGTGCGGCCCACGGTACATTCTAAAAATATAATTTAACAAAAATAAATACATGAAAACACAACGAGCAAAAATTGAAAAATCTGCAGTCATTTTACAAGAATAAAGTCAAAACATTGAGAGAGAAAAGTTCAAACCTAATGAAAAAAAGTTGCAAATTTACGAGAATAACGAGGAAAAATTACATCATTTAGTCATAGAGTAGCATGAAGTTGAAATGTAAAAAAAAAAGATGTTAAACAAACAAAACAACAACAAAAAAACAGCTGTAATTAAAAAAAAAAAGTTGGTTTTTTTTAAGTCATAGTATTAGAGGAAACAAAAATAAAGTTGAAATTTTTAGAAAACTAGATTGGGGAAAAAGTTATAATATTATGGGAATAAAGTTATAATATTGGGGGGAAAATGTATGAAGATTATTTAAGAAGAAAGTTTAAACATTTGGAAAAAAAATAATACAGCAAAAATGGGGAAAAAAACAGCCAAGATCTAAATCACCTACAGTCATGGAAAAAATGATTAGACCACCCTTGTTTCTTCAGTTTCTTGTTCATTTTAATGCCTGATACAACTAAAGGTACCTTTGTTTGGACAAATATAACAATGACGACAAAAATAGCTCATAAGAGTTACATTTTTGGCAGTACAATGCTATAACTATTCATGTAAGAACTTAGGTGATTTTGGTATTGTCAAGAAAACCATGGACTTGCTCGATATCAGCTCTTAAATGAAACTCTTATGAGCTATATTTGTTATCATCATTGTATTTGTCCAAGCAAATAGATGTACCTTGAGCTGTACCAGGCATTTCAATGAACAACAAACTGCAGAAACAAGAGTGGTCTAATCATTTTTTCCACAACTGTATATCACACAGGTGAGATGCAGTTTTTTCTTGTAAACATATATAACTTCTTCTCATATCTACATGTGTTGCTTGACAAAATATCAAAGTGGCCCTTGCATCCTTTCATTTTTCATTATGTGGCCCTGTACGGTGGAAAACGTTTGGACACCCCTGCTGTAAATATACAACATACCTCCACCTGGACAGCCAACCCTTTCTCGGATAAAGTCCCAAACACATGCTTTACTGCACATCCAAACTCTTCAGAGCCACCGGGCAGCGTGTGTTCTCTGTTCTCTATGGGATTTATTTACTCACAACTCACACAAAGGGGCAGTCGTCTTAAAGTCCACAGAGTCCAGACAGAGTCTTTCATTCTTCACTGACTGGAGCGAGAGGGGGTGTCTCAGTCAAGCTTATCCCAGTAATCCTGTCTCCACATGATGCAGTACTTTCACAGATCTTTCTCAGTATGTTTTATTTTGTTTTTATTACTGAAAAACTACCCAGAACAGAAACACCGCAACTCAAAATTACAATAAAACACACACGCTGCATTGAATGCATCAGTCGGAGGACGACAAGGTGGTGGAGAATGAGGGTCTCTATATGTGAGGACACATTTGATTTAAGAAGAGACTGACGGTTGCCAGAAAAGGAAGCACTGCAGCAAAGTGGAGACTGTGGAGTCCAACACTGCAGCATCTCAGGACTTTAGGAGAGAAATTACTCAACTGCTCAGTCAATGAGTGGATTACCACACGGTACGGTATATACTCGACACCCGACATAGCACCTACATTTGCCTGTGCAAAAGCTTCAGTAAAAAGTAAAGGTGCAGTGAAAAGCGGCTTTGCTGACCAACAGGTAGTATCTGCTTCCAACACTGGAAAAGCTTCAATAGACAGAAAAGTTGCAGAAAAGAGCAGCTTTACACTGAGAACGAGCACCTGAGAAGTAACATGTGCAAGAGCTCATTGGCTGCAACTAACCATTATTTTCTGAGCCCATTCATCTGAAGCTTGTTTCGATTAATCGAGTAATCGGTTAGGCCCTAGACGGAACAGTTACCATTACGGTGCGCATATCAGAAAAGAGGCAAAAACATTTTCACTGTTTTCCAAAGTCATAGCTCATACAGTATGTGTGAATATCTTGTTTTGCCTGAAACACAAAGATAATAGGTCTGCCTTCATGGATGACGAAGGAAGAATATTCACATCTGAGAGGCTGAAATCAGAGGATGTTTACACTTTTGAATAAAAAAACGATTAATCAAATATCAAAAAAAGTTGTCGATTAGCCTAATTTTGCCTACTTTTACCTACAGAAAAGCTTTGCATCGGGAAAAGGGGCAGCTGCAATCCTACCTCGCTTCTGAACGGTTAAAGCTCCAGTAACTTGCCCAAGGGCTCAAATGATTGCTGCATTAAGGAAATCGTGGACGGAATTGGCCAATAAAAATGGAATCTACTGAATCGCACAGAAATTGACATTGGAACGTTTGTGTGGGGAAGTATTACCCCAGCGGACCACTCAATTGTGGCGAATCTCATCACAAACACTCGCCCGCCCCTCCCGTACTAAGTATGATGAAACGGCGACCCGAAACACCTGGCAAAAGTATTCAAAAAAACTTTGAAACCCCTCTCTTAGTTTAGTTGAGCATGCTAGTGCAGCTGTACGAGTGTGTTTACAACGCGCTGTGTTTTACGATGCCTGCTGACGTCGTGCAAATTCTGAGTGAAATAATGACGAAAGGCACGTTTATTCTTGCTCCCAGCTCGTCTTAACCGTAAACAGACATTCTCAACACACACAACACACTTCCGGCCTTCAAAATAAGAGCGCTGTTCACCACATCCTGTCTAACTGTGCGAACAAAATTAGGGTGTCATTAAAAATATCTTACATTAACTCATTCAATACCAAAGACGTATTTATACGTTTTTATAATCCGGAACGCTGAAGGGGTTGTCTTTTGAAAAATGCCTGGGATTGAATGAGTTAATAACACCACTGGAATTGCATTGGTGACTACGCCTTCTATTTCTTAGCTTTGTGTTGCAGGTGACAAAGCAATATCTAATGATATATTTACCGAGGACCACACTTTGGACACCCCTAAGCGCTAAACCCTCTGACCCTAAGCCAAGTACTTACAGACTGAGTCACTCAGGCCCATGTTTCTTCACTGCAACATTTATTTATCGATTTACTTTCAGCACAGCATGAGTACACATTATCTGTCAGCCTCAAGGTTTGAGCCAACCCGGTGGGCTCGGGTCTCCAAGTCCCACACACAGTGCCCACAGCATGGAACGCTGCACTCATATAAAAGTACAAAGATCAGCAAGCAAGCAGACGGACAACAACAACAGGGGGGCGGGGGGTCTCTTGAAGTCTGGAGCTGAGCTATTCAGCTGTTAGTTGAGGAATTAAATTGTCAGATTGTGAAAAATAAATAAAATAAAAAAAACACACTCCCAGCCAAGGTAGCGCACTAAAAGCCCAGCCAACAGGTGTCCACAGAACACACACACTGTCTCTGTGTGTCTGTCTATTAGGGACAGTGTGTGCTGACGTGCTGTCTGGCCTGGAACAGATCATATTCAAATATGCATTTGATTGACAGCGGCTTAAGTCAGGGTATAAAAATACAGATAGGAGGTGACGCATGGGATAAAGTATAACTCCTGCCTGCTGGAGCTAACTTTGCAAGATGAGGGCATGCCAGTCATAGTTACACTTTTAATCTCACAGCCACAGCAAAAAGTCTCATATGTGGAATGACGAGGCCCGGTTTGACTATATTATGGTAAAAAGTAAACTTGAAACGCAGACACTTTTTAATGAAATGTTATTAAGGAATTGTTAAAATTGACAATGTGCTTATTTTAGTGGTTGTAATAGTGCAACGGCATGACATAGAGGGCTCTTTCTAACATTTTGGCTGCCTTATAAAGTTACGTGAGGTGAGAATAACATTAGAAACAGCTCTAATTGTGATGCAGGGCACTTTTACCACATTTACCTCTATGATTGTGCTGAAAACAGTTTTTTTGTTGTAAAGCCAGCAGTTGTTGTGCTAAATCGTGCTAGTGCACTTCAGTGTGTGACAGGTGAGTTTATCTTAATTATGTGGCATTTTTTAAAGCACTCACGTGACTCATTACATTAGTTGCATTGAGTGACGTCAGAAAAACACAACATGTACGCAATCAAATGATTCGCTTAGAGTTATAGGGACATTTAAATCTTAAAAAAAAAAAGATGTACATAAACAGATTCATTGCACTTACCTAAATTAAGCGCAGACGGGAAGGTAGTAAACCGTTCTCTTGTTGGTTGTGATGCGAGCTAGGTTAGCTTGCACAAGTTCAATAAACTGCATTTGCATTCAAGTAATATTGATTTGCTTCCATAAAAGTATGGAAAGACGTATGGATAAACTCTTGTAGAGTAAGAGAAGGGAAAAGATGAAGGTAACGGGAAGCAAAGAGGAGAAAATGCTGCGAAGTGGCAGCCCAGCTCCAGACGGATGCTTCCAGGTTACGCAGTCCTCTACTTCTTCCACAGCCGGATATCGAGCATGATGTCGGGCTTTTACGTGTACAAGAAGCACCCGTTCTGGTTCCAGAGTAAGAAAGGTCGTGCTTAAAAAAGGCGAAAAGGCTCAAAATTAAATCCGAGCAATGTAAACGCCCTACTTGTAGTAGTAGACGACCATCAGTAATAATACTACTACCGCCTACTAGTAGCTACCCCTAAGGCTTCTCTCATTTCCAAATCCGCTCCAGCGAAAGCGGGGCGGAGCGTGTCTATCACCGGTGATCTGCAGTGCCTCCTTCCATCTTGTAAAGCTACTATTTTATTACATCAGTTTGTTTGCTAAAAGAATAATCCTCATTATCCCTGTTTTTGTTCGTTTTCCGGGAACGCCTTCTCGCTCGCCGTAGTAATGACGTAATCGGGAAAGACTTATGTTTTCACTTTTTTAGTTTACCGCCGTCAATCAAAACTACGCTGTAAATAAATAGTATAAAACGCTAGAATTTAACACGCATACGTCGTCATGAAAATGTAACAAATTTAGACTGTACCTCTCTCTGTACAGAATGAAATTAACTGGTAAAACTGTAATTCTCAATGGTAACCACCAGAGGGAAGCATTTTACCTTTATAATCAGGCGTTACTGTATACCGTATCTATTTTTTTGCTTTTGACTATGAACTTGTATTTTAATTTAGTATATTTGTTTAATAAAGTTTTTTTGCGGTCTTTTTTGCTTTGCATATTTTAAAAAATGTAATTCCAAAATTTACCCTTGCAATAATGCATGAACGTGACATACAAAAGGAATTATATCTGAACTTCTATTACCAGGAAACGATTTACCGAGGTAAAATAATTGTTGGTCATTTGTGTCGTTTGCGTTAATTTATTAAAATAAGGCTGATGACATATGAAGAGTGGTATATTATTTATTTATTTATTTGATGTATTAAGATTAATTTATAAATGTAACAAGAGTAGGTCAGTTTTTTGTTTGTTTCTGTGTTTCAAGAGCAAGCAAGTAAAATACAGCAAAATGACGAGAAAAAACACTAAATGATTATAAAGTTGTATAAATTATTCGTCACATTGTCTGTAGGGATTATACACTGGGCAAGAAGGTGCTGCCCCCAGTGCTTTGGAGTGTGCACTGCACTGTTTCCGATGTATTTGGTTTTGTTTTGTTTTTGTACCAAATTCCTTTAAAATTCCATAAAACTAAAACAGGCTCCGTAGGTTAGTGAAGGCTGAAGAACAACGAAGCGAGGGATCTGTGTCCTTTCGTAATGTAACCCGAGTTTGCTGTTGTTTTGGACACCAGACACTCTTGCCGTGTCGAGCAACATGAGTCCACAATGTTAAAGACTGACTACTGTATAAGTGTTCTTGTCCCCTTTTGCGCTCGTTAACAGGGACGCTGGACACTACTCACAATGTCAATAAGCACTAAATTATTCAAAAAGAGGCTGAATGGAGGTGTAATTTAAGATCCTCTTGTTGGTTGTCCTAGTGTGTAACACAAGCAGCTAACTGCTTTCGATTATTCTTATTTTTAAACAAGGTTATTTTTTTGTTGGTGCGAGTTTGTAGCTGCTGTTTGTTAGTTAGCAGGATTACGGCAAAGAATACACGGACAATTTCTACAAAACTTGATGGAAGCGTCCAAAGATGGACCAATTCAATTTGGGGGCAAATTCAGATAAAAAGGCGGCTAGAGGACGTTATTTTGGGACTAATGTTTTTTTTTGTTTTTTTTAATTAAATAAATATACCTACTTACAATATACATATTATTTGGATTTAATTTTTACTATTATACGTTTCTATTTTAAATATATTTTATATTATCTTTATATTCATTTTATAATGTTAAAACTTGAAAAAAATTAATGTAATGCTTTTTTTTACAGGATCTTATACAGACTGAGCATTTATTTAATAGAATTTTATTATTTTATTTTATGCATTTTACACGCTCTCCTGTGTTTTTTTCTATTTCAGTTTATTTTACAAATGTATTGTAACTTCACCGTACAGCACTTTGGTGCTCTGTGGTTGTTTTAAGGTGCTTTTTAAATAAAGTTGGATGCCGCGGAATGGATTTAATAGTAATTTAAATTTAACATTTATATTTTTTTTTATGTTTTTTTTTTTTTTTTTTTTTTTTTACATTTGTTTAACATTTGTATCCCATGGATGGCTTTTTTTTAACTATTAAGGTGCTACATTTGAAAAGCAATGTTTGAGCCTTGGCAGAGGTCTCCGTGGTTTTTAATAACCATGCATGCTTGCCCATGCTTTACATGTGAGTGATGTAACTCCATCCATATGTCGTTTTCATCTGTGACACAACAAGGGTTAAAAATGTCACACAGAAACCAGGCAGCACCTCCCACCATGCTGTTCCCTCTCTGTGGGACAGCCATCCCTCCATCCGCCATGACAATCCTTCTTTCCTGTATTCTCCACCCTCCTCCTCCACCTACATCATCTTCAAGAGCTGTCTTCAGTCTGTATGATCACACCTCGAACATACCATCATGTCAACCCCCCCCCCCCCACACACACACACACACACACACACAGTGTCACAGTCTGCAGTGTCAAAGTCAAGCCATTCCCAGCAATGATAATGTTTATTACCCATGCTGCCCATGGCTTCACACAAATTGACGGCGTACCCTTCACAAGGGTGCAGCGAACGATGATGGCTGTTGTCTGTGTGCACGTGTTTATGTTCCTCCCTCCTGTGATGTGAAACGAAGTACTTGTGTCACCTGACCACTGCACATCGCTAGCACGTCATTCCCAGGCGTAATTCATGTGATTCCAGCACCCGATTTTTAACAGTGGAGGTCTAACTTGTGTCCAAAATGAGGATTCAACCGCCAAACTCAGCAGAGAAAGGACAGGGACAGACGACAGGAACATAGTCAAACAAAGCAACTAGAAAAAACTACTGCTGAGTTTAAGAATTATTTACACAACTGAATCCCTGCTCTGTAGGATTTTGTAGGGTTTTTTTGCACCCATCATGTTTTCTGCTGGATATGATGGGGCACTGCCTCACTTGCCCCTCAAGCCATATCACCACAGGTCCTTTTTTCCTTTTTTTACTACAAGCTGCCCTCAAACTATGATTCCATTTGTAGCGAGAGTTGTTTTTCAATCCTCAACCCCACGAAAAAAAAGAGTGCAACAAGGTTTCTGAAGCACCTTAGGGCTCGCACTGTCCCACTCAGCAGAGAAAGGACAGGGAGGTCCTGTGTGAAAAAGTCATTGACCCCCTAAACCTAATAACGGGTTGGGCCACCCTTAGCAGCAACAACTGCAATCAAGCGTTTGTGCTAACTTGCAATGAGTCTCTTACAGCACTGGGGAGGAATTTTGGCTCACTCATCTTTGCAGAATTGTTGTCATTCAGCCACATTGGAGGCTTTTCCAGCCTTCAGCGCCTTTTTAAGGTCATGCCACAGCATCTCAAGAGGATTCAGGTCAGGACTTTGACTAGGCCACTCCAAAGTCTTCACTGTGTTTTTCTTCAGCCATTCAGAGGTGGACTTGCTGGTGTGTTTTGGATCATTGTCCTGCTGCAGGACCCAAGTTGGTTTCAGCTTGAGGTCACCAACAGATGGCCGGACATTCTCCTTCAGCGGAATTCATGCTTCCATTTTATCATAGCAAGTCTTCCAGGTCCTGAAGCAGCAAAACAGCCCCAGACCATCACACTACCACCACCATATTTTACTGCTGATATTAAAATGTTTTTTTTTTCTGAAATGCGGCGTTACTTTTACGCCAGATGTAATGGGACACACACCTTCCAAAAAGTTCAACTTTTGTCTCGTCAGACCACAGATTATTTTCCCATAGGTCTTGGGGATCATCAAGATGTTTTGATGGCAAAATTGAGACGAGCCTTAATGTTGTCTTTGTTCAGTGGTGGTTTTGATCTTGGAACTCTGCCACGCAATCTGTTTTTGCCCAGTGTCTTTCTTAGGTGGAGTCATGAACACTGACCTTAACTGAGGCAAGTGAGGCCTGCAGTTCTTTGGATGTTGTTGGATGTTGGATGTTTGTCTTTTGTGACCTCTCAGATGAATTGTTGCTCCGCTCGTGGGGTCATTTTGGTTGGCCGGCCACTCCTGGGAAGGTTCACCACTGTTCCATGTTTGTGCCATTTGTGGATAATGGCTCTCACTGTAGGTTGCTTGAGTCCCAAAGTTTTAGAAATGGCTTTATAACATTTTCCAGACTGATAGATCTCAATAAATTTCAGTTAAGTTATGTTTTAGCAGGAGGGCAATCACTTTTTCCACACAGGGCCATGTCGTGTGTTTGGATTTATTTCTCCCTTAATGATAACAAAACTTCATTTAAAAAATGCATTTTGTGTTCAGTTGTGTTGTCATTGACTAATATTTAAATTTGTTTGATGATCTGAAACATTTCAGTGCGACAAACATGCAAAAAAAAAAGAATTCAGGATTTCACCGCTGCATGTATAAAGTCAACATGCCTTTTAATTAACACGCTGCGTTGAGGGTCATGTGACCGTATGCTGGAATGTCTAAGGCCTGATTTTGTCGTCTCTAAGCAAATTTTTTCATCCTGTTCCTTCGCTGTCACTGCAATTCCTGCAGCTTGATGATGTTGTAAAATACAGTCATTCATGAAAGATTCAATAGGCTGCTTGGTCTTTATTAGCTAGACTGATCCTGACATTTACAGACTCCATTAAATAATTCTGATGGTGTCATTAGGGTTAGCATCTCCCCAAGGGGACTTACACTAATTTGTGAGATTTGCAATCTGTTTAGTCATATCGCTATACAGTAACGATGGATTCCTATGGATTATGACACAATCTAATGAGATCTAATACAGGAGCTGCCTGCGTTTGACATTATGTCTTATTATTGTGGTTGTAGTATGCATCACTGCATCATACCGAGCACGGTTCCCAATATTTGTGGTTACCTTATTTGGCTAAAGTTAGAATGTGCAGAGAAGATTTTTCATCCAAAAGTCTATTTTAGGTCTTGAACATTAAAAAGTTTCCAAGCGCTCTCTGCTTTCATCATGGAACGCATTCACCGCTCACTCAGCTCTTCTATTCAGCAATATATCTTTGATTTATGCACTGTCTGTGCAACCGTGCATTCACATTGACAGGATCGCCTGGACACACACTGCCTTGCTAGGATTGTTCAATAAAGTCGCTGACATTTGTGCTACAGGGAGCAGATTCCCAATAAGGAATGCTGTAAATAAGCGGTTAAAACAGAGGAAAAAATTGATAGCAGCTTGTAAAGAACACTGAAGTGTATGAGGTACAAAGAGACGTGACCAGATAGAAGACACAGAGATAATAAAGATGGAAAGAATCCGAGGGGAAAGCCAGAAGCTGAGAGCGCTGAGTGAAACGTACAAAGTGTGTTTGTGAAAAGCTGGGGTTGTAAATGGGAGTAATGAATAAAAAATGGATCACAAATGAGAGGCAAGACAGGATGGAGGGGAAGGAGGAGAGAAAGGATGGCTGAGAGCGGACGAAAAAGCTACAAAAAAGAGCACAAGATGAATGTGCAGCTGTTTTTTTCCCCAACAGTTCTCTCTTATCAAACACAACCGAAACGATTCGGCATCGTCACAACTGAAATTCGACTTTAGGAGCAGCAACGTAGATCGTCAGAATGTTCACTTGTTGCTAGGCAGAATTCATGGGGGCAGAAGTCTGCAGTGCCCCGCGTAGCATAGAAAGGACAGGGAGAGTTGGCACAAACACAGCAAAAGACAGGCACACACATAAGAATAGCACAGACTCACGCATATTCACTCCTCTGACCGTGCCTCATCCTGGCGCCGTTTTTGTATCCTTGTTAAAATGGTGGATGGCGCCCTAAAGCCTAAAGTTAGCTTCTTCTTCTTCTATTGTTTATTGGTGGTTATCAAGCAACAACAAAGGTTGTTCATGCATACAAATACATATAATCCTGTCCTGTCAGTTCTCTTTCTGTTCAATAGAGTAAAATGGGCATATTTTAGACATAGCGTAGTTGCTACTGGTGATTAATCATGATGAATTAATTTTAAAAAACTGTGATTATTCAGATTAATTGGACACCCGTGCTTTAAGTCATTATAACGATAACCTGTTTACAAATGTTGCACAAACAGAGTGAACTATTGGTGAACTTTAGTTGGTCTTGCACAGGAAAAAACCAAGAGCAACTCATTAATTTGCTAATAATGAGTGACTAGCATTTAAACTGTACATTTTTATAGTCTTTTTTTCTCCCCAAGGGGCAAGTAAGCCTTTTCGTCATGTGAGAAATACAGTATACATCTATAGTCAAGACCACCCCTGTGGGACAGACATACCCCCTCCTCCTCTTCATCTTTGCTAATAGAATTCCTCTCCTCTCATTACTTCTGGGACAGCATCTCTTCCTTATACCACCCCCCCCAAAAAAGATGAGATGGATCGGCCTAATCCTGCTTTGCCTTACAAACGAGCCCCTCTTGTCACACCTCGTTGTGGCTGTACGGCGCCGCAGATGATGTATGGTGCCACCTACTCGCCACCCCCTTTAACCTTGTCACCGATGTCATCTGTGACACACGCACTCACACTCACACACGCACACACTTGGACCAGAGGGAGCAGATGGGCGCCTGCTGACGACACGTTGTTGCAAATAAAGATTCCTGTTAACCCTCTGTCAATCTCCTGCACGAGGAAGTGGCAGCATCTCTGATAGCCCAAAAGAGACCTCCACCCCACCCCACCCCTTGAAAGTGATATTTAATACATGCTAGTCCGCCATCCCTTTTCTCTGCATTATATATAGCTCGTAAGCACCCATCAATAATAGATGAAAAGGCTGCTTTTGCTGCAATTATGACAAGTGAGATTTAACATCACCGCCCTGCAGATAGATAGATAGCTAGACGACTGGATGTATGTCCATTAATTTTTGAACGGCCACACAAGCGAGGGGGTGGATCAAACAAAATATTCAGGCCGGTCATGAAGGAGAAAGAGAGAAGGAGAGGATCCACCACTTCATGGTCAAATGTGAGGGAGTATGATAAATTACATTAGGAAAAGGAACCATAAGGACCCTGAATGCATCGAGATACGAGACAGTAGAGCCATTTAAATGAACCAGCCCATCAGCCGAGACAAATAATGGTAACAGTAATGGGATATCATGAAATATAACCTTAAAAAGTAACTTAGAAAGCCATGTCACATACAATACAATACAATAAAATGAATGCATCACTATAAGGCAGTGAAACCATGTGTTGTCTACCAGCTAATCACACAATAAATATAATAATAAGAATGATTAATATAACAGAATATCATATAAATACATCCTTAAAAAGTCACATCTAGGGCCCTGAATGCATCACTATAAGGCAGTGAAACCATGTGTTGTCTACCAGCTAATTATACCGCACATTCAAATCGACGTATCATTATGTTGAATAATATTAGCTTTTATTATGAATAATAATTCAATTATATTATTCTTTTTATAAATGAATGTTTAATCAGAGTCATAGTGCCTTCGTGAGATACTGCAACTACTGTTAGTTATTGGAAGTACCGTCTGAGGACTATTTGAAATACTTGAAACCCCAAAATTTGAACTCTAGTCAGTCAGGGCATTATCTACCACCTTGAAGCGTTATTAACTTAAGTTACCAACTATAGTTTCTTGGCCAATAAAGAGTTTTAAAAAAACATGTAAGACACATTACTGTACATATACTTTGAATCCCTCCAAGGTTAATTAATCACCGTCCAATCTTCAAAAGCACCCCCTTCCTATCTTACGCTGCCAGACTGGCGACTGTCAGAACTCCTTAGCGGCTGCATTAAGCGGGCCAACAAGCGGAGAGCCAACCAGAGTGGAAAACTTTGAAGGCGGGTCCAGCCTCGCCGCAAAGGGCCCTCCATTAAAAAGCACTAAGGGCGGCCGGAGTGACACATTTATTCATAGCACTCGCCATTTCTTGGAGGTTCCACTTGAAAGGCAGAGGCAAGGAAGGACAGAAAATATTCCCCCTGGTGTGGGGCGTTGGGGGGATGGGGGTCCTCAATGGTGGAGTACCTGCTCAGGGATAGAATGGGGAGGTGCTTGTGGTGAGGGGTCAGCACACACTCCTATTTTCCTGATGATTCTAATTAAAAAGCTGAGGAGCGAGCGAAGCTCACCTTTTGTGTGCATATGAAGAGCCCCCACAATCCCCTGAGAGACACACTTGACCTATAGGCGGAGAACATACAGCTGCCAATATGGCCGCACCCTCGTATGGAGCCCACTTGCTGATAGACTTCCTGTTCCTCACCCTGCACATGACTGCAGCGTGTTCTCACAAGGAATTAGCCAGGAAAGTGAAGCATCTTAGTTCCACTCTCCTCCAACAATAAATCCATTTAAACAACAAAAAGCGAAGTATATTTTGACCAAATATTTTTAAATGATTCTTTATTACTATTTATCACAATTTACAAATTATTAGTATATTTTGACTAAATATTTTTAAATGATTCTTTATTACTATTTGTCACAATTACGTATATTAATTATAATATTCAATATTTTTTATATTGATTATAGTATATTTTTTAAATATTACATTGTGGGAGTAATAGGCAGGCCAATCGTTTTTAAATATTTGCAAAGCAGTGGTCCACATATTTTTATTGGGTGGTTAAGTGTTTTTTTGTCTATAAAAGTGTGAAGAAAAACTGAAACATTTCATTCATCTATCATTATTTAACGAGTCATTGCTTAGTGCAGGGGTGTCCAAACTTTTTCCAGGGTGGACCACATTGAAAGGATGCAAGGGCCACTTTGATATTTTGCAAAGCAACACATGTCGACACGCTAAGAAGTTAAATATAAAACATAAAAATATTTTTAAAAAAGACAACTCGTTTCTCATATTACAACTTTTCAAAAAGAAGGTAATTTTTCTTTAATATTTCAAATCACTACTAAAATGAGATTATTTTTCCTCATAATATTATTAATTCATTCACCTAAAATTCCAGCTGTTTTTTTTTTATTTCTGATGTTTTTTTTGCTATTTATGCTATGCTAACTATTTCAACTTTTTTCATGTAAATGTTCTTCTCATAATTATGACACTATTCTCAGAATATTTTGACTTTATTCTCATGACATTATAACTTTTTCCACAACCTAATCTCCCAAAAATTATTTTATTTTCTTTTGTTTGTAATATTACGACTTAAAAAAAAAAAAAGTAATATTTCAACTGCTACCAAATTTCCTCATAAAACTGCTACGTTATTCTTGTAAAAGTCCGACTTTTTCTGGTTGGATTACAACTTTTTTCTCTTAATATTTTGACTTTGTTCTTGTAAACTTACTGCTGATTTTTCAATTTTTGCTGTCGTTGCTTTTGCTTTCTTTTTAAACTATATTTTTAGAATGCACCATGGGCCAATAAAAAAAACCAGCAACGGGCCACAAATGACCGCCGGGCCGCATTTTGGACACCCCTGGCTTAGTCTATATCCTGTATTTATTTATATACATTATACAATGTTTAGGTGACTTTTTTTTTACTTATTTTATTTTTATTATATTATATTATTATTATTATTTATTATGTATTATTGCACTACAAATTTGACGTGATCTGTATTTATTTATTAATTTTTTTATTAATTTTTTTTATTTCTCATGTTTTGCCTTGGTTGTTTTATTTTGGGATTAAGCAATTAAGGTTATGAAATGAATAAAGTATCTATTATTCATTATATTCATTATATATTATTAATTTATTTACATTGTTTCATTTACTTTACTTATGTATTAATTGATCTTTAACCTCTTCATTTATTTTCTGCTTATTAACCCACAAAGTGACCGGTATTTGCTGAGACTGAGAAGGGCAGGATTAAATGAGCTCTGCTTCTTACTACTCCTTTTCAGACATGTAAACATGTGATGCAGTTCACTGGAAGTTTGTTCCAAGCATGTTGGACATAAACTCAACCATTACCATTACCTCTGCCGCGTAAAAGTGAAGGTGGTGGACTTGACTCCTATTTTAAAGTTTGGAAATTCCCCACTACGGACCTTTTCATTAGTTTAAAGTCACCACACACACACACACACACCCCCCCCCCCCCCCCACACACACACACACATATACACATTGGCATAAAATCCATGAAGTGTCTGATGGGCTTTTTCTTTGCATTTAAACATGTTCAATTAGAGGCGGGCCGTGATTAAGCAGGTGATAAGCGGCCCACAAAGTCACCTCTAAACAACACGCCGCCTGCAGCAGCAGCCTGCCTGCTTTTTTAATACATACAGATGTTATCACATAGCGAGCTGGATGAAGAGAATTAACTTCCTCCTGCATCCAATGACCTCATCATCATCACTCACACACACAACCAGGAGGTAAACACACAAGAGAAGGGAGCAAGGAGGGAGGGGCTTGGAGGCGGGCCTGATGACATTGACGTTTAACAGCAGGACAAACCTCCACGTGTGTGAGAAGAGAAGAAGAAACGGTCGCTCCTCCTCTCCTCACTCTCATCCACTCCTCCTCCTCTTCTTCTTCTTCTTGTTCTTCTTCTTCTTCTTCCATCCCTTACTTGATGCCATCCCAGTGAAGCGCCTGCACGGCGGAGGAGACGGTAAGACATGTGTTGGTGTTATTGAACTTGTTGGGCTTGTTTTTGCATGCGTGCATGCTGTGTTTGACCTCGTGCAAAGAAAGTGATCGCCGTGCTTTGTGACGCCACAATGAGAACAACATCAAGTTGCATGGCACCCATCACCTTGTCAACCGTCCTCTTTGGGGACGCTATCAAACACCCCCCACCCCCCATCCCTCCTAGTGCAACTTAATCCCTCCCTGCCCACAAATAACAGAAGGCAGATGGTCCCGGCAGAGAGGAGATAGAAGAATACAACGTGTGAACGGATACCACACGGCTCCCAACCTGTCTGTCCCTCTGGCTTCCATCTCCGCACAGGAATAAAAAAGAGAAGGGACAAAAGATATCTTTCATTCTAAAAAGAAGTGGTGAGCTGCAGCCTTTTAAGTGTATGTATTTATAGAGGCCGCTGGTTAACTTCACTAAGCTCCCGCCCTTCCTTTTTTTTTTTTTTGCCTTATGAAAATTCAGCTGCTGAGGAACCAAATGCATATTTTAGCAGCGGCTGCGATTTGGAGAAACACATCACATAATGTGTATGAAGATGTGTGTGAGGGCATCAGTCAGTTATCCTGAAACCCTGGAAGAGAGGCCCTGGAAAAGTCACCCATTCCACCCCAACAAGCGCTCCTGCCGTACAGACCATCTTGGATCGTTGACCAGCGTTTTTGCAGCAGGTCTTTATCAACAGCAAAGGGATCCAGTCATATCAAAAATATTTGACTGGAGTTTTCTACAGGTCTAGGTCCTTAAAAACAGCAGAGCACTCCCATCATAATGTGGATCTTTCACCCTCAGTTTTGCAGTACGTTCTTAAAAACAGCAGAGTGCTTTAACGAGCATTATTTCAATTGAGTCCTAAAAACAGCACTGCGCTCCTGCCAAGTAGATGATCTTTGACTAGCATTTTTGCAGTAGATTCTTAAAAACAGCAGAGTGCTCCTATAACTACCATTTTTGCAAATGATTCCTAAAAACAGCATGGAGATGATCTTTGACCAGCATTTCTGCAATAGATTCTTAAAAACAGCACTGCGCTCCTGCCATGTAGATGGTCTTTGACTCACTTTTTTGCAGTACATTTCTTAAAAAAGGCAGAGTGCTCCTATAACTACCATTTTGCAATTTCTTCCTAAAAACAGCACTGCACACCTGCAATGTAGATGATTGCATTCTTGCATTTTTGCAGTATATTCTTAAAAACAGCAGACTGCTCCTGTCATAATATGGATCTTTGACCCGCATTTTGGCCGTACATTTTTAAAAACAGCAGAGTGCTCCTTTGACTAGCATTATTTCAATTGAGTCCTAAAAACAGCATTGCGCTCCTGCCATGTATGACCTTTGACTAGCATTTTTCCAGGAGACTAAGAACAGCAGAGTGCCTCTAAGACTAGCATTTTTTGCAGTTGATTCCTAAAAACAGCACTGTGGTCCTGCCATGTAGACACTTAAAACCTGCCAAGCACTCCTGCTGTATAGAGGGTTCTTAACTAGGGTTTCTTTGTGTCAAAAAAATGTCAGCTTCCCAAAAACCGCCGTGAAAATATCATACACAAATACTTTTGTCCACAGAGACACTTGTAAAAGCTGACAAATTTTGCTGCATGCTTTGAATGGGAAAACGTAGCACCCTCTGGTGGACAAATATATAAATACGAAATGTACAGCCAATAGCTCAAATTGAAAGGTTAACCCAAAGGCTTGCATTACTTTACGTTAAGACAGAAGCAGGATCAAAAATGGCACTCTCAATGGAACATTTTTTGCCGTGAGTTGCATATATGTCCGTTTTTGTGCAGCGCTGCCGTTTAAGGCTAACTGAAGCAACAATTCTAAAATGTTTCAAAAATGAATAGGCTCTGGCAAATTTCACCCAAGCCAAACTGAATGGCACAAAAAGTCCCGAGGACGTCTTAAGGGTTTTAAAAACAGCAAACTACTCCAATGTTTTTCTTATTCTTTCTGATTTTTTCCTTCCCCTCTAATTACTCCAGAATCCAACATCCCTCCAGTTTCCCTCCCTGCCGCACGTCTGTCACTTAAAGCTTCACGGCTCAGTGAGAGAATAATGAGCCGCCGCCTCTTTTTGTGCCACTTTGTAGCTCCGGTTTTGGATGTGGCTCGGCAAGAGCGTCCCGCAAGACTTAGATGTGTCGTGTCTGTGTAGCCGCCTCCGTTGTTCCACCGTGATCCACAGGGGCATCTAACATCTTGTTAGAGGAATACGCTCGTGTGTGTGTGTGTGTGTGTGTTTGCCAAGACGGTGTCACTTTGAACAAATGTGGCCTCTCTGGGGAGGCAAAAGTACACGCAGACCTGTAATCATGCAGTCTGTTAGTGTGCTACCAAGGCTGCATACACCTACACGGGACGTAAATAGACAGGAAGAATGGAAGAGAAACTTATTTTAGAGTCATATAGCGATGCACAGCCCATGTGACTTTTACTAACTCTTTCACACAAACAATATGGTGTCTTTGTGTCCCACTGGTGGAATGCATTGCAGTCGTAACCCAGCCAAGGCGGGTTACCAATCAAGCCAATCAAACGTGTGAGAAGCGAGTGTCGGGTGATAAACTTTACACCCCTGTCCCGGCTGCCACTGTGGGACACACTTTCACACAGACACTGTTCCGCCTCTGTTACTGCTCTCATGTGACTTTCAGCGACCGACATTTTTGCAGCAGATTCGGTGAGGTAAAAATGGGAAGACATGGCGGAGCTTTGCATTGACGTTATATACAAAGTAAGTCCAGCACCTGGTCTACAAGGTATGACCGCCACCCACTACAGATGGCCATCAGTGTGACTTCCAGCTGATAAAATGTCCACTGACAACCACTTCAACTAAAAATAGACATGAAGGCGTAATGTCCCTCTCAACCACACCTCACACTGTGAAAAGTGCTGCAAGTGTCACACACTCGCACACGTGTGCGGTGGTAGTGTAAGTGGTGGTGGGAAAGTGACAGATGACCTTTGCCTCGCGTCTTTCCACAGGTGAGGCAATAACCAACGTGCGAGAAAGATGGCACTCACGTCCCTGTCCGGGTGTTTGGTGACAGTTCTGGTGCTGTTCTGGAGTGCGTCGTGGCCCCCGGTCCATTCGGCCTCAGCGCCGGAGAATGAGGTGCCCCTGCGGCCCACCACGTGGTTACCAGAGGGGAAGATCGCCACCGTGACTCTACCTAAAGGACGAACACGCAGGTAGTCAACACAACAATCAGTGGGATTATGTTTGCTCTTATCATACATTCATTAGATTGTTATATTTCAAACACATTTTTGTCTGCTCTTAATTTAACCTTTTATGGCTAATTGATTAGGAGTGGAAAAGTAGGGTTGTGTATTTCACATGCTGGATATTGGAAAAGCATTACAATGAATCCAATTCACTCGATTTCTGCAGCACATTTTAGAAACAGTTTCCAAAGTGCTGCACTAAACTATAAAGCAATGAATAATAAAATGTCAAGGCTTGAATGAATACAACAAAAACTAGTTAATCAAATAAAAACAATACATTTAAAACAACAACAAATAACAAAATAAAGAAAAAGGCACCGAGGACCACACATTCACGACAAGTTAAAAAACATAATAATGTACCGGTATTTATTTATCTATTATATTATTTACATCTACAATGTAAATACAATGAGTTAAAAAAAAGAGTACATTTTTAACTTCAATAAAACAAAATAATTCTAACAATAATTAATTTTTGAAAATCAACATTTAGAATGAACTTGAACTGTTTTATTATTATTATTATTACTATTATCAGTTGTTGTTTTGTTATATTATTACAATTATTATATCTAATTATGTAGCCCACTTTCAGATAAGGAACCATTGGGTAACGTAATACCCCTGAACGACTCCCTTTCATACCACCACTTGTTGCTAGGCAGAATTCATAGGGCTCAATGCTCAGCTCAGCTCAGCTTAACTCATGCTAGCCTGTAACTGTTTGAGTGTTTTTTTGCAGTAGTGTTGTCCCTTCCTCCACAGGCTGTACTTCACGCTGCGGAAAACCCCCACCATGTCTTTGATCGTCAGCCCATGTGACTCAGCCATCGAGTGGACCTTGGTGGCCCGCACCCTGAAGAACAAACCCCTCAAGAGTCTTGAGTGTGAGTGGGCCCCCGACGCCAAATTAACATGCACTTTAAAGCAACAATATGTAGGGCCATGGATAACCCACTGTAGTGGGGTAGTGTGCATCGTGGACCAGCCAGGACGCCGCTTGTGTTAGTATTAGCACCGATGCTAAGAGTCCCATCCACAAGTTGGCTGGAAAAAGCTTGTCCACATGGTGGAGAAGTGACGTTATAAAATGACGCATTAATCATTCAGTTTCCGTTGGTCCCCGTCGGACCCGAGCTGAATTATTCACTTTGATTCTGTAACGTTTCATTTGCGGAGTGGTTTCTCCTCGCCTGCAAAAAGAGAAAGATGAAGACGACTGGTTTATTTGTTCAATTATTTGCAGATTTTCCCTCTGTAGAAAAACTGGGTTTGTGTTCAATATCCATCACTGGATGCGTGCTGCGCAAATGTAGGACTGAAATAACAAGATATTACTAATAAAAATTATTATTTGCACTTTGCACAATTCAACATGCCCAAAAGGAGTAGGAAGAAGAGCTTTTTTAATCCAACCTCCAGCCATTACTGATACGTCTGTTAACTTCCTGTGTTTGACATAAAAAATAAAGCAAAATAAAATAAAATAACAAATGAATACGATGGTATTTTTCACTAAATTGGTGCTGTTGTTGTTGCTTGGTAGGTTAAACACAATGGCTTATACAGATAAAACTTCTTATTTGAGAATGTCTGTGATCCATTTAGGAAAACATTTTAACCACATTTAGGACACGCATTAAAATCATTGGATATCTTAAATTCCAACCTTATTGGAGTACATTTTAAGATTTATTTTTAACATTACATTTTTTTTTCATTATTATCGTTATATTTAATTTTCACAATATAAAATCACATCTATTGATATTTTCTGTAGAATGACAATATGGTCACATGCCCACTAACAAGCTAAAGTCCAGTTTTGTTAGATAAGAAAACACCTTTGTGTTTAAATCTATCTTAAAAACTATTCCTGTCCTCCTTTCTTGATAGGGAGCTCCAAAAAGAGCATGCCTGAGGTGTGGTGGAGGGGTCCTGGGACCGAGGAGAGAATACACAGCTTTTCTGGCAACATTGTGGACACCTATAGCGGCCCTGCATCCCCCCTTGCGTCCGTCTACATCCTGAGGCTGCGCTCCAAACAGCAAAGCAGCAGAGCCACGGTATACCTTCACCAAGGCCCGGGGATATCGGGGGCCTTCCCTCAGGTCCCGGCTGACCCTCGAGTTCACACGCTCGGAGTGGGGATGACCAGCGTCACCCTCAGCTGGGCTCCCAGTGCCTCGCTGACAGGCCTCCCTCAGAAGAGTTACGAATACTGCGTCCTGGTCAACTCTGAACGCAACTTCCCCAGCCTTTGTGCAGCTCGAGAGAGTGCCAGGAAGGAGGAAGTTAAAAAGAGGATGGAGAAGAAGACGAGGGTGATGGCGTGGCCCATCCTGAAGGAATGGTGGTGGGAGCAGTGGGAGGGGGACTCGGAAACGGACGCTGATCTCCAGTGCGTGTGTCGGGGGACAGAGAGCGTCTGCACTGTCTCCGAGCTCCTGCCCGACACCCAGTATTACTTTGACGTTTTCATGATGGACCGGGTGAACGGCACCAGTGCGGCCTACAAGGGGACCGCTGCTCGGACGCACGAGGAAGCACGGCCGTCCATCACCACGTTGACTGAGGGCGAGCTGAGGTGGGTCACCTTCCAAGACAGAGGCTCCACTTCAGAGCAGTTCTTCAGCTTCCGTCCACACGGCGTGCAGCAGAACGGCCTGCTTACCCTGCAGAGCTGTGGCGGGGGTGACAAAGTCAAGGTCACCGTCTCCAGTAAAGGTGTTGTTCTGACTTCTCAGGCCGTGGGGAAGGATTTGGTGCAGATTTGGCTGCAAGGAAGCCCAGTTTATGTCATCCACTTGCAAAGGCAAGGAACCACCACTGCTAATTTACCAGCGGGGCTGACAGCTTCTGTGAA
Organism: Dunckerocampus dactyliophorus; assembly: GCF_027744805.1. NCBI lineage: Eukaryota > Metazoa > Chordata > Actinopteri > Syngnathiformes > Syngnathidae > Dunckerocampus > Dunckerocampus dactyliophorus. Next base: position 2,711,693 of record NC_072832.1, on the reverse strand, counting down.
AATGCAGACCTCTTCAGCATACCACCGCAGAGGCGTCCCGTCCTTGCCGTCCACCTTGCAGGTAAAATCCTTCAACCGCTTGCGTGGGTGCAACAGCATCACGCTGGCTTGGATGGGCACTGAGGAGAGGAGCCTCTACTGTGTGTACAGGCGAAAGTTAGGCCGTCCTGAAGGGGACACCTTAACTGCTCCATGTCTGGGCCCGGAGTCCCGCTCCGATACGGAGAGGGTCCTCTGCAAGTATTTCCAGGAGCTGAATCCGAGGCGGGCAGTCACGACAGCTGTGATCGGTAGCCTTGAGCCGGGGACCACTTATGTGTTTGATGTCTACTTAATGAGACGCTGGGGAATCCCTATCAAGTACGCCAGCAAGACGGTCAAGACCAGGAAGGAATGCTGAAATGCTGCCCCCTATTGGAGGGTTATGGAATACACGCCGTAAAGACAGAACACGAGAACGAAGTCATTTGACTGTTGTCTACCTTGTAGGAGCAATGGTTGGACTCTTACATGAGAGGAGGATGATCTGCACACCAGCAAACGTTCACAATATTTACAACAGGATGCTCATTGTTGCTTTTCATCGTCGATCACGATAACGACACGGCACTGGTCCAAGTGCTCATTTTGGTGCGTGGGTACAAAAGGACAGATGAGGTTTGTGAAGTCAGAGCAAAAACAAAACCAACAGCGACTGTGTGCCAAATATGCAACAGAAACAGATGGGGCAATAATAATTGGATGACATCTGAGACATTGGAGGGGAGTGGGGAGGGGGTTGTGGTGTATATTTCCGGTGCTGCGTATTGTACAGACGCAGGTGGGTGCAATCTAGAGATGCTTAGTTCAAAGTGTGTATCTTTGTGTTCTGCTTTTGCATGAAGCAGGAAGAAAAAAAATACTTGTGGCTATAGCCTCAAAATTGTCTTTGATGTATTCTTGTGCTGCTTCAAACGCACCAATAAATACTGGGGTATCTCTTCTATGTTCTTGAGAATACTGTACAAACTAAACAAAAGACATGCACTTCCATGTTATATTATAAATAAAAGCATTTCGGTAATTTATAAGCAAACTAGACAGAATCTCTCATGCCGTAATTTGTAACTGTGCCCCCTAGTGGCTGTTAGCGGAATTTAAGGATGTGTTTTCTGATTGGATGCCTTGTAATGATATACCTGCACACTACCGGGAAATGTCATCCTTGACACAACATTGTTTTTCTGTCCATTATCTCACATTGGTACTTTTTTCACACAAACACTCAGAAATTCTGGAATGGGTAGGTGCGGCCAAGAAAAAAAATAACTCACCCGTTATAGAGGAGATGCATATTTTGTTTTTTGTTTCCATTGACAAATTATGAATGCTGGAGAGGGCTGTTTTGACAAAAATAAATGTCAATTATTAATAATCATGGTGTGCAGTTTCGTAGGTCTACTACAAAAGTGCAGACTGAAAAAATACATTAGTCATCCCTCGTTTGTAGTGATTAATTGGTTCCAGACCGCCGCACGGTGACCTGGTGGTTAGCATGTTGGCCACACTGTCAGGAGATCAGGAAGATCAGGGTTTGAATCTTCGTTGGGCATTTCTGTGTGGAGCTTGCATGTTCTCTCTGTGCGTGTGTGGGTTTTCTCCGGTTGCTCCGGTTTCCTCCCACATTCCAAAAAACATGCATGTTAGGTTAACTGGCAATTCAAAATTGTCCATAGGTATGAATGTGAGAGTGAATGGTTGTTTGTCTATATGTGCCCTGCGGTTGGCTGGTGACCAGACCAGGGTGTGACTTCGAAGTCAGCTGGGATAGGCCCCAGCATACCCCCGATCCTAGTGAGGATAAGCGGCATAGAAGATGGATGGATGGTTCTAGACCTGACAGTGATAATTAAATTTCCGCAATATAGGACTCCATGTTGATAAATGGAATATTTTCATACTGAAGAAAACGTCTTTATGACTTTCTAAATATGTTTTTTAACATTATTAGAGCCATGTAAACATGAAATAACACCCCTATAGTCACCACTACACTATTAGTCATTGTTTACAACAGGTTGCACAACTATTGCTTCAGGGACTCTCGACGTCCGCGAGCTAGCGAGCTAACCAGTTAGCCTTAAACTTAGTTCTTCTAAACTTAAGAAAGGGTTTCAACGGGAAAAACAAGACACAAACTTACCACTTCCACACGGAATGAGAGGAGAACCTTTTTTCACTCTGCATCCATGGCTGGCTACATGGAGTGCAAGGTAGGTAATGTAATAGGGTTAGGTTGGATGGATGGATTTCTCATCTACGTACCATTACTGCTGCATAGTGGCCAGAATACTACACATCACTTGCATTACAATAACTGTTTGATTAATAAGAGCCTATAGACTACCAGAAACAACAATAATTTATTGATCAATGATTGAGTTAAAAAGGTGATATAATGAGGGCGCGATAATCGAACTGCGAGATTGCAAGGGATGACTGTATTCACCTAGAATTTAAGGAACATTGGCCAACATTTTAATTAAAGGTTTCATGCACACAAACAAGTGTGATTTAAAATATAAACCTCTTTAGTGGACATAAATTCATTGGTTACAACATTATTAGCATATAGGAGGTCCCATAGTTGTAAAAAAATCAATTATAGAAGAAAAATAATTTCCTTTCTATGACGTATTATTATCCATAACAATCCGTCACACCAAGGTCTGTCGCGACCATATGACGTTAAAATCGCTCTAGCCAATAGGATATTACGTATGACTATTACGTTAGTACGTTTGCGACCGTGCAGATCTGTGTGATATGCCAGCGCGCCAAAAGTGTCCAAACAAAAGCAAGAGGTAAAAGAAGGTCGTGCGTAAATGTAAAGAAGGAAAGGTTTAGAATAACAAATATTAGACATCGTAGGGTAATTTCTGAGAGGGGGGCTACACGAATCGTCGGCAGGATGGGTTTGCTCGACCGGTGTCAGCAGCTGTTCAAGGCGGCGAGCCTGTACGAGGTGCTTGGCATCAATAAAGAGGCGACCGAGGCAGAGATACGGAGAAGCTACTACAAAGTGTCGCTAAAAGTCCATCCAGACCGGGCCCCAGAAGACCCGCTGGCTACTGAGAAATTCCAGGTAACCGCTCTCTAAGCTACACGTACTAGCGAGTGTCATAGCGAAAACACAATAGCTGTCTTTTTCGCTCGCTCTTGTCTCGGCTAATTTTAGATGTGTGCCGCTGAGAGTCTAAGGCAAGGTTGTTTATGGCTCAACCTGATCAATGAACTGGCTGCATCCGTCAGTGCGGGGTGTTTTTAATTTGTTGGCTGTATAACACACAAAGGGGCAGGCTTGAGAAACACCGAGCACTTAATTAGGTTCACCCGCACAATCGCATCAGTATTACTGCAGAGAGGCACGTATTCATATAGGAATAAGCTTGTGATTGTATATAATGCTTTAAGTTTACTCTGTTTACTTGAATGCATCACAATATATCCACATAACTGCAACTGATGGACTGAAAAACTAATTCACCTTTTTTTTTTTTCCTCTGGTACAGGTCTTAGGAAAGTTGTACGCGGTGCTGAGTGACAAGGAGCAGAGGGCTGTTTATGACGAGCAGGGGGTGGTGGACGAAGAGTCGGATGCCCTTAGTCAGGACCGCTGCTGGGAAGACTACTGGAGGCTACTATTCCCGAAGGTGAGTTTTGAAACATGTCATGGATGTTGGGCCTTTGAACAGAGACGGCACAACAACCTCATCTGTCGGTCACCTAGATCACCCTGCAGGACATCCTTGATTTTGAGAAGCAATACAAGGGCTCTGACGAGGAGAGGCAGGACTTACTCCAGCTGTACATGCAGCACGAGGGTGACATGGACGCTATCATGACCTCAGCTCTCTGCAGCTCCCAGGAAGACGAACCCAGGCTGGGCGACATCATCCGGACCGCCATCCAGAGCGGGGAGGTCTCAGAGTTCCCTGCCTTCGCTAAGGAGAGCGATAAGAAGAAGAGAGCTCGGAGAAAGAGGGTGAGAGGCACTTGAACAAACATAGGAATTTGTGTTCAATTTCCTGAATAATGTGACTTTCTCCTCCAGGCTGACAGAGAGCGACAAGAAGCAGAGGAGATGCAGAAAGAGATGGGGCTCGGTCAGGAGGACGACAGTCTGGCGATGATGATCAAGGTACCATTTAGTGTTTACTGTGCATGTTTAGTTTGGTTGCTTTTCTCTATCTCAACCCTCAATTTGTTGTTGTTTTGCAGCAAAGACACAAGTCCAGGGAGCAGAACTTTAATAGTTTCCTGTCCGATCTGGAGGCAAAGTACTCCAAAAAAAGTGGAAAATCCCAAAAAGCACAAAGAGGAAAGAAGTGAGGTGTGGACCGAAAAAAAAAAAAAGTTAAGCCCCTTTATTTTCATTGTTTTATCGTTATAATGTTCTTGTAATAAAATGTAATTGCACTTTTTTGTTAGTGCCATCATAGAACAATAAAGTTAAATATTCTTGTGCATGATTTGCATTTTTCCACATTTTTGCACCTTTAACTGTCAGTTAAATGCAAATTAAGAGGGAATAACAGGACTGAATTTATACCAAATCCACTTAGAGCTGCCACCTATAAATGTGTTGAGTTGTGTTTTTAGAAAATACAGTACTAAAAGTTAGGTTTTAATCCCCGTCCTGCTTTGTCACAGTTGAAGAACAGTTGTCACATTCACACAGTCAAATAAGCACACCTCTTGCAGATCCGAGTGTTCCTGTTTTGTTTTGGCAGCCGCAAAAGCCGATTTAAAATACAAAAATAGACCTTTTATGAAACACTTTTTCTGTAAAATAACAAAAAAGAAAATGGTGGGCACTACACTGCTGTATATAAAGAAGAATGGCTAAAGTGCATGGAGACTTGGAAAGCCACCTGCTACAGTCCAGGTCTGCTGAGTCTGGATGAGAAGCCACCTCGGCTGTGAGCGCGAGATGGGACAGACACGGGCACCAGAGCAGCTATGGGACAGCAGGGGGGGCAGGGAAATCATTTGAATTTGCTCGTGGACAGAACAGTTGTGTGGCTTGGCTGTGTCTGCCAACTAACCTGGGGGCGGGGTGTTGAGGTCAGGCTCCTCTTCCTCATCCCTGATTGGCCAGTGGCCCAAGGGTTGGTGGTGGGAGAACGAGTCTAGGAAAGATGAGCTAGCGATGCCGAGGCTGACGCCGGTCACACCGATCCCAAGGGAGTCTGGTGGAGCCAGCAGAGGGCGTTACCAATGTCTTAAGAAAGCTATGTGAGCTGTTAATTGTTAGTGGGCTGGATTATGTACAAAAGTACAATTTTCTGCAAAATATAGTGGAGGGGTGTGGTATGGGTCCATGAAAAACCCAACCGCTTTTGAAAGAGGGGCATTTTTGGACATTTTCCTTAATTTCTCTGTGGATAATTCATGAATCCTATAACTAAATTCAGGCCGATGCAGGAGGTGGGTGTATCATTTTGTGTACAGTAAACTCAAACAGGGATTGTTTGGCCTTGGTCTGTGATACCTTTTTCCATCTTCAGTGTGTGAAGCTTCACAGTAAAGTTGAGTCAAATCGCTCACCCGTGGCAATAGAGGCTCTGCCAGGCCTCCCCTGGCCGATGTTGTCCAGCACCGTGAAGGACCGCCGGTAAGGAGTGTCTGACTGGGGGGGGGGGCATCACCACTCAAACACACTACAACTTCTGTAACATGTCCATACTAGGTGACAACTTACCCGGTATGTGTGCGTGGTGTTGGGGCGTGAGAACATCTCCAGTGGATAAAAACGATCCCTTGGGATTGAACTAGCAACCTCGTCGTTTATAGCGCTGTGGGCCCGGCTGGATGGGCCTTTTTGGCGCTGGAAAGGTTCCACAATTCTTAACAGTTTCTGTCAGGCGGTTTTGAACTTTGAAGTTGTGCAGTCACCTGAGCAGCTTTAGACTGCTGCCCCGACGGGGACAGCTCCGTGTCTCCGGCACCGATGGGCGGCAGGAGCGTGTTCCTGCTCAGCGCAAACAGTGGAGACATCAGCCGGTCGCTGGCTGTGGGTCTTTTGGAGGAAGACACACACTTTTAATAGAATGCATTCTTTCATGCATAAGGAAGAAACAAAACTACGGGTTGCTCTATTTCTAAAGAGTTTTTCGTAAATGTACTTAAAGGAACAACAATTGACACGTTTCTGAGCTGTTTTTCCACCGAGTTTGGTTTCTACACTTGCACTACTGGCATCATTCCCCCAATTTTCAAATAATCCTTGATAGAAATGTGCGACTAGATTTCAGGGTTTGCACACAAGACAAGAAAGTGAAATAACAAACGTTACCTTTCCATTTGGAGTTCATTATGAGTTCATCTGCTACATGTCAAACTTCTACCACTCTTATTCTACACTGCAGCACCAAAAGGCACAAGCTTTAAAAAAAAAAAGTCTACTTTAAAAGACCACAGAGTGAAATCCATGCGAGGTGTGTGCGTGTCTGTCTGTGTGTCCCAACTCACAGCCGTGTCCCCCGAATGACCTCATCCATGGATCCCACTGTGCTGGACTGACTGAGGCTGGGAGCCAGAGGCTGCAGCGTGCGGGGCGGAAGGTTTCTGCGGCGTGCCGACTGAGGCGGGCGGGTCAGCGACGACGAACTTTGCTCCAGAACCCGGCGAGTACGAGGCTTGCTGACAGGCGACAGGCTGGAGCCTGGTCTCAAGGGAGCACGCTCCTCCGGCTCCCTGTGGAGAGAATGAAGAGTGTGGGTGAAGGAAGAATGAGCGGGTTTTAGAAGTGCGTCCTTACTGGGTTCTGTCCAGCACGGCCAGGTTCCTCTGCTGCAGTGGGATGCTGTGGATCATGATGAGGTCGTTGAGGTTGTGCTGGGCCTTTCCTGCCTGGTGTGAGAGAGAACAAGTGATGTGGAAGGCAGATTACACCCACATGCTTTATTGTAAGAAGGCAGGGGGCCCTGCGGTTAGTTCTTTTATAAGGTGAACTTGTCAAGAGTTAATTAGCATGCAGCAGGCGCCATAATCTGCAAGGCGACTAACATAAAAACATTCACAAGACTTATAAAAAGGCAAACAAAATAAGACTGCAGCTCATTTACCAACTGTGTGTTAAAGGACAGGCACAAGCACATTCGGTCTACAACTAATGCAGGAGGAGCTGAGATGGAGGACAATGAGCGCAAGGCGCCATCTTGGCTCAGAGCGAGGCAATTTTACATACATTGGGCGGCCTTTTCTGCCTTTTGGATTTCCGTCGGGACTTGTGCTTTGAGTCCCTTGACCTCTTTAAGCGAGTGAGCAGTGGAGAGGAGGAGAGACGGTAATAGGACAACATAAGAAAGAAGGGATGAAGAAGACAGCGTCAGGGTGAAGGGGTACAGATGGATGAGGGAAGGAAGGAAAAAAGGGAAACAAGTTAACGAATTTGAGGGTGCTGACAGAACAAAAGTGAAGATCAGTCTGGACTCTGTGGTAACTTTATACACTCGTCAACCTACCACTTCACAGAGGCGCGCGCTGTAAAAAAGCAGGCTTCACATCTTAAAATGATAGCATTAAAGCTACAGGCACACAAAAGGGTGTGTTCTCAGTAGGGGTTATTAAAAGCACTTTTAAACTGTCGAAATTCCAGCATCAAGGCCAGATTTTGACCAACACAATTCTAATACGCTATTGTGGGACCTCTGAGACTTATGATAAAAAAAAACTATAATATTGGAAGTAATCTTTATGTGACCTTCTCTTAAGATATGGAAAAACATTAATACAAATTGCTCACATATTGTGTGTGAATGATGAAATACACTGTCATCGAATCAAAATGCCAAAGAATAAGTGAAATGATGACCATAAAGCTGCCTTAGCACTACGGTGTATCATAGCCATCTTCAGATTACGTGCAAACATGTCCCCTAAAGGCCCCTATGAGCAATGCTATTCTGTCTGTGATCTCTCCTTTGACCTTGGTGCAGAACAAGATGGACGATTTGGGTGTGTGAGTGCCAAATAAGGCATATTCTTTCATCTGTAATTGAGATTTAATTTGAGAAATGCCACTGTATAATAGCATTAGTGTAAACACCATTCACATCATTTCAAAGTGTGGAAATTGGACTCTATTGCTTGAGTCAGTCCACTAACTAACTAACCTGGAACTGCAGACTGGTGGCAAGCATAGGCAGGTGCGGCGCTCTGCCCTGCCCAAGCTTGGGCAGCATGGTGGGCAGTGTGGAGAGCGTAACCGGCGAAGGACACACGTTGCCAGAGGGCCTTTCATCATCTGACAATCACACAATGTGAAACAATCCGGTTAGAGTAGCCAAATCAAATGATGAAGGACGCTGGGTGGGCGTACTTGTGGCGTGGCACTCCCATTGGCGCTGGACCAGCTCCCTCATGCACCCCACAAGCTGCTTCCACACGTCATCAAACAAATGGTCGAGGACTGCCTGACGGCGACACTTGTATGGCGAGACGGGAGGCATGCAGCGGTGTCTGAGGGACAGCTCCGAGTACTTCAACTCGTCCTCCCTGTGCGGGACAAAGAAGGTTGCGCTTTAGCTTTAAAAGACAAGTGTGCAGCTAACTCACAGGCTGATGCTGTCAAAGGCCAGGTACTCCTCCATGTGACCCTCTGACTCGATCACTCTGGGCCTGTCGTTGCAGTCCCTTGGGGAGCCGTCTAGATCGGCCAAGCTGGACTTGAGCAGCGCTGCACTGTGGCCTTTCACGTTCAGCCTTCAAGACACAGAAACAAGAGTACACGATAATGTTGATGAGCGCATGACATGGCAACAGGAAACTCACTCTGTGCCGCTGTCTTCTTTCTCCATTGACTTGTGGGATGCTGATGGGATGCTACTGCTGACTGCCCCTGATGTCTTGTACCACTGGAAGCCCTCGTCACTGGGGCACAGTAGCTGGGTCCCCAGGATCCTAAGTCACAGTAAAATATTCCTTTAAAAAATATATATATATATAAAAAGGTAATATCGGCTCAATGGGTGACAAACCGAAGATGGGGAAAGCGCTCGGCCCACTGCTGACACTCGTCCTGCAGTCCCGGCAATATCCCTGTGCCGCTGCCTTTACCCTCATACAGCTCCTTGTCAATCTCCTCAAACATTTGCTGCACTTGTCGCGACGCTGCGTTGTCAAACTCCTGAGGAAATTAAGCGAAGGAAGCCCGTTGTTCCACCCACCAAAGAAAGGGGTGATTTGTTTGACGGCAGTTTATGATATATTAATATGGATTTTACTTTTCAACGTGCAGTTATCCTTCCAAAGATATTCTGGTTGCATTGTGGTGATATCATTAAAATATAATATAATATAATATAAATATAATATAATTAAAATATTATAAATATATATATATATATATATTACTGGTTAGGTTTAGGGAAATATCGTACTGATGGAATAAAAAAAAATTAAAGAAACAAGGTAAAATCTTGTATGACGGGAACAAATATTACTTATTTTTATCAAATCTCATCACTTGAACAGAAAAGCTAAGTGTATGCAGGGTCAGGATCCAAACACATCGGAGCAATTTAAAAATGAACAAAGAAACGGTGCCACAAGGACATGCGCTAAGACATGTACGATAGCGTTGGGCTGGGATGCTGTTAAGTTTCTTTCCACTGTGAGTTTTGTTTCTCAGAAGCAGCCGGAGGAAGTCAAAGATAAATACAATTTTGAGTCCTTTTGAAAAAAGTCTAGGGGACTAACTGTGTCAACAAACCATACCCAGCGGGCCCAAGCCTTGTGAATACAGAGCAGTAAGGAGACAAACAAAGAAGCTAACACTCTCCGGCACTGTCTTTGTTATAAATTTCTGTCTGCAGGCTATGGACATTTGTAGTTTTTTTTTTTTTTTTTTTAATAAGACATCAACGCATAACTGTCAATCACTAAAATTGCATGGCTGTCTTACATCGTAGCCCCAGGAGAAGACAGAGCTCCTCTCGGTGGAGATGCCCGTGCCCGTGGAGCTGTGTATGCCCGACCAGGACCGGCTGGAGGCCACCGAGATGACCGTGGGACAGTCGGAATGGCTGGAGGCACGGGATGTCTCGGAACTAAGCACACATAAGAAATATTTTAAGCTAATGTCCATACAAGACCACACCAAATGTATAAACAAGGTGCACTTGATGACACAATCAAAAACACTGTGCAAGAGAGCATTTCAAGATTTCAACAGGCTGTCTCCATTATTCATTCTTTTAGTTGCACATCTGAAGGAGGCAACATGATATCAATAAATCCGCTGCATCCTATTTCAAGAAGCTACAATTCACAGGTGTTGTTTGAGTCCCCGTACAGGGAGTGAGTCAGTCCGTGGAAAAAGACACATTATGTACCTCCTATGGATGGCGGTGGCTTCCTCCACATCTTGGAGGGAGCACTGAGGGTTTTGGATGTCTGCTTCCTCCGGGAGAGGGTGGTGGTTGAAGCTGCTGTGAGACAAGCCACGACTGCACAAACACACTTTAATGATCACAAGCTAATTTAAAATAATACTAACAATAATCACTCTTTAGTGAGGTGCTTTTCATGTAATGATGCACAATAATATTATAAATTCATCTGGTAATTATGCTGTGATGGAACAAAGTCATTGTTGTTATGATAAGCCACTGATACAGATACGCCTGCACCGTAATGAGATGTCATACAAGACCTGCATCTGAAATGTGTCATTTTAAAAGGTTATTATGCTTTGGTTGTAGTTGGCAGTGGTGTGGAACTGCAACAAGGCTGACATATGTCTATAATATTATCCCCTCACTATATCTTCATATAATAAAGTAGTGCAGGTGTCCCTAATGGCGTCTTACAACATGAGTCATTTGCTTCGTACTCACATTTCTAACTTGTGCGACACAGGTCTCCTGTTGTACCGTGAAATCATTCTCCTTCCCTCCGTCTTTTTAAAGGCTTAAGCCCTTCCCGTCTCGCCTTCTCGCCTCCGCATTTGAACTCACAAATAACAGTAGAACAACAACGACATTTCCTTCAGCCCCACATATGTTGCTAACGCTATGTAGCAGCTACGTACTAAAGGTTAGCTAACATGTACCCTAGCAGAGGCATAGTTACTTTCTGACAACACACTTCCTAGCACAGCTACATCTAAATAATACCACTCGTCGAGACTGTCATTTTTTCAGTCGGTTTAGACATTAAAACGCTAAGGTTGGCTTAACTTTCTTGTATTGAGCGGCTATGACACTAGCGCTAGCACCAACAACAACAACAAGGCTGTCATGGTTACTTACACTGCCTCTCACCGACGCGGCATCTTGGGAAAGTGATTCCATTGAATAGCACTTTACAGTTCAAGTCAATGGTAGTTTAACTACAGTTCCCAGCATGCATTGCAACAACAGTGCGCCTCTGACACATGTTTAACTTCCGTTTGTGGTATGGTTCCTTCAGTGGATTTGGACCTTGAAGTCAAATTCTTACGATGTTGTATGAAAAAAATATGTGTGTATAAATTCAAGATTAAGATATTCATTTTATGTTTCTTGCGTGATTAAAGAGTATCATTCCTGGCATAAAGTAGGAACTATTGTTTCCTACTCCGTTTCGATCAGAATTAAGAGTAGGACCCAAAACACTGAAGGATGGCGTGACAGAGACGTGCAGATACTAGAATCAATTTCAACATTTATTGAACATTCTTCAGTCGTCATGAATTTGCGTCTTTCAAACAAGTCAACGGGTATGTTGGAAGATATGTGGTACTACATTATTTGTTGCCAGACTCACCTAATCAGACTGTCAAAGCATCAGCCAAACACGTCGTAATTAGAAAGAAGATCTTAATTGTATGTGATCGTACAGCTATACTTCTCACACGTATGAAGTTTTTTCAGTGATTTAACTACATTGCAACAATGGACGAACTGCAAAGGAGAGTGGTACAGGAGGACGCGGTCCAGTATAAGCTCTTTATGACCCAGCCTCACTGCTCTACTGAAGAGGAACATGTCTTAGGTCTTGTGGATGATATTCTTGCTAAGGTGGCCCCTCTGTCAGTGCGGTACATTTGGCAAAACCAGTCATTCAACCTCAAGTATCACCCGGAGGAAGGTAGTAGAACTTATCGATATGGCCATTCTGTAAACTTCCACACCCCATTGATCTATATGTTGTATAACCCTATATCCAGGAGGTGTTCCAGCTCACATTGGTGGCAGCACCCAATTTGGGGACAATGTGGAAGATGAATGGTTTATTGTGTACCTTCTGAAGAAAATTACAGAGGCTTTCCCAGAGCTTGCAGCAAGGTGAGGAATAAATGTGAGTTAACACTGCATTGATTGCTTAAATACTTTGTTCTCTTCTTTTAATGTTGTGCAGAGTGGAGGACAACGATGGGGAATTTCTTCTAATTGAAGTAGCAGATCATCTCCCTAAGTGGATAAATCCGGATACAAGTGAGAACAGGGTGAGTGTACACCCATCATAGTGGATAAATCATTTATCTACTGTATGTTACATTTATATTTGATGTTTTATGGCATTGTAATCTTATACTCACTGTCAGGTGTTCCTCTACCGGGGTGCATTGCATATCCTGCCCTGTCCCTCGCGTTCCAGTCCAATAGGGTTCCCAAAAGATGTGGTCCCCAGTGTTAAGCAAGCTCTGGCGCTGCTCTCCAAGCAGCCAGAATCCTGCCGGGCCAGCCATAAGATTAGTTTGGCCCTGGACAAGCGTCTAAATGGGTGAGAGCAGTCGAGGACACACACATTTCTCCTGCTTGGTGTATTACCATCTATTAGGTCAAAATAGATGCTTATATTCATACTTTTTCTGCATGTTCAGGGGTAATTCTTAAGGCAACGAATTCCAGCTTCACTTCTTTTGGGTGCTTAAGTTTTAATTGACATCATTTAAAAGAATAGTTGCTACAGAGGAACCAGCAGATTGTGTCCTTCAACAGAGGAGAGATAAAATGAGACACAGCTGTCTGGCTTGTTATGGGATCATTTAGTTAATGAATACATGCATCAGAGGACGAGCAGCTCCTTAGCAGCGTAGCAGACATTCATTCTCGTTGAGTGGTTCCCAAACTTTTCACAGTCCTGTGCCCCTTCAGATATTTGTCCTGCAGCCATGTACCCCTACTCTTGCACACTTGAAAAAACACACAATAAGCACATGATGAAACATCTTACTATGAATAATTTTTCACTCAATTTGTTAATTTTTTTTCTGCACTGTACTGCCGATGATAGGGCCTTCTAACACACTGCGTGAGTGTTAGGCTTTCAGACATCAATGCTCGTCAACGCTGTTTTTATTTTTTATTCACATACCCCCATTACACTTTGCCTACTCCACTTTGGGAACCTAAGTTCTACATCAGAGGTTATCAAATCGTCTCAACCTGGGACCCACATTTTCCAGTGGTCATTAAGTCGTGACCCGCTGTCATTTAAGTTATTTTTATTTGTTTTATTTTTACTTTTTTCTTGACGTCATTTTTTTTAAATTAATGTTATGCTTTTGTTGAATACATTTTTATTTGTAGTAAATTTTGTATTATTTTGACATTTTTTAGGCATTTTTCTTATTTTTTTATACTTTCGTATAAGTAATTTTTTGGGGTTATTTTTATTGGTTTTCTTAACTTTTATTTGTCAGTTTGATTTTTTATTTAATTTAATTTTTTTTATTTAAAAAATTTTTTACACTTGGAATGATTGTTTTGGTGGTGACCACAAAATCAGAGATTTCACTTATAGCTGTGCAATGTACGTATACCAAGGAGGAACATGACTGAAGTATTCCTCACTTTTACTTCAAAGTACATATTTTTATGTAAATGTTGTTTATGTTTGACTTGAGCCACTTTTAGGTCCCAACCCACCAGTTGAGAACCACTGTTCTAAATGATGTGTGAAGTCATATTTTTTCCGTCTTGTTTTTTGTTGTAGATATCCTGAGAAGGTTCAAGCCAGCCTGCATCGTGCCCACTGCTTCATACCTGCAGCGGTGGCCGTAGCTTTAGCTCAGCGACCCGACCTGGTGGCCCCGGCCGTGTCCGCCTTCTACCTGCGGGACCCCGTGGATCTCCAGGCGTGCCGAAACTTCAGGAAATTCCCTCCTGACACCCGAGTGTTGACCTCGGTAACCAGAATTAAATACGTTCAAATGTTTGATTTAAAGTGGTACCTCGCCAGTACTAATGTCGTGATACCACATTGTTTTTCAGGTGATGTTCACTCGCTGCCTCTACGCTCAGCTGCAGCAGCAACAGTTCAAGCCAGACAGGAGGAGCGGCTTCACCTTGCCAGCTCGCTCTCACCCCCACTACAATGCACACGAGCTTGGCATGAAGCTGGTGAGCCAAGGCTGCAGGGTTTTGTTTGTTTGCGTCTTGAGATTTAGAGATACCAGGCTGACTGTGTGTGTGGGATGTGTGTCCCCTCTCCCAGGCTCACGGCTTTGAGATCCTGTGCTCAAAGTGCAGGCTGCCATCTTCAGAAGATGACGACTCTGTTAGCTGTAACCCTCAGTGGAAAGGATTCATGCGGAGTCTGAAGAGGAACGATTACTTCCAGGTTAGTCAGGCTTTATGCTCATATGGTCTAATTATATCCAGGGTATTTGTTGACCTAAAGCATAATGAGGACAGGGAGGTCATTGGAAGCATGCAATAATTGGAGAGAGGCTGTTATTCATTATGAATAACAACTTAATTTTTTTAAACCTTAGTGATTTGGAGTGTGTGGGAAAGTGGAATGGAAAATGTACTGTAGCTCTCTTTGACCACTTTCATTCATTCATTAACAAGTATGTTACACAACACAACAGCATCAGAACCAATGTTGTAATAGCGGTAAGGACTAAGCTGCTAGTGGTCAGTAAATCAATTAACCACACAATAAATCAAAACAAACTCGATAAGTCCTCTCTGGCTCTGCCAAACAAGCAATCATGACGAGAAGGAACGTTTGTGTGGGAGGAAGTATTTCCCCAGCGGACTGCTCAATCGTGACGGCATGTCATCACAAACAGTAAAGGCCCTCCCGAACTAAACATGTTCATGCGGCGGCCTGAAACACCGGCAAGAGTTGGCGAGAAAACACCTCTTACGGAGCGTGGATGGAAGCTAGCTGGGTTAGCTTAGTTTAGCAGAGCATGCTAATGCGGGTTTGTGTGTGTGCGCGTGTGACTCAGGCTGTACGAGAGTGTCTACACCGTGTTGCCTGTGTGTTTTTACATGCAAAAGATCCATGCTGAGCTCTTACAAAATGCCCTTCTGCCACCCTGTGGCCGTTTTCATGGCTTAAAATTGCTCTGAAGGCAAATCCATTAGTGGGGAGTTGCGTCATCTGTGACGTTACGGGGCGTGGGAAGTGACGTGCGTGATGTCAGCTAGCTGCTGTGGAGTTGCTGAGTGTTCGCATGGTTAGCAGTGTGGAGAGTGCCAGTGACTGTCGTGAGTTGTGGCTGACAGCAGCTTCTGTGTGAATGTTTTGTACTACACTGGCCACTAGGTGTCAGGACCGTTACATTGAGACAACGTAATGTCTTATTTATGTCCAAGACGTCTAATTTTCTATTATAATGTCAACTATATTGGATAATACAAGTGTAAAAGTGACTGTAGGGGTGTTATTTCATGTCTAGAGGACGCTAACAATGCTAAAAACTATATTTAGAAGGGCTTAAATAGGTTTTCTATGCTCTAACTACAAAAATATTCCATTCATAAATAAGGCATCTTACTTTGCTTATCGCAGTCGGGCCTTGAACCAACTAATCGCGATAAAGGAGGGGGAGTTTCACACTGACTGCTGGCTAGCAATGTTTTACAATACATGTAGGGCTAGATAAGGTGACTGACCACTCATGATACTTCATCTTGTGGAACAACAAAACATCAGGAGGTTGCCTACAGCCGCAAGTGTTAATGCTAGTGCTTTTTGTCCCTGTGCTAATTGGAGACAGCGGTGGTGATTTGCTTTTGGAGCCCATGCACTCGGCAACTATAGCAGAATAGAGGTGTTAATTGGAGCATTTACAGTATCGACACAGTGACCTTTCATGCTCAAACGCAGGGGGAGATGGAGGGTTCGGCGTGCTACAGACGTCTGGTGAAATCAGCAGAAACCTTCTTTAAGCAGTCCGTCGTCTCAAAATCCAGGTGGGACCTTGTAAATGTAAAGCATATATGCATTATGTAACATAATGCATAAGATGCAATAAGATGTTTAATATGTGATGTGTGCCTTCCAGTGGCATGTCTCCGGGGGAGGAAGTTCTCCAACTGCTGCGCACGTGTCCCATCGACATTGACAAGCTGAAGGAACAGGAGTCACAGCTCCCCCAAGAGGACAGTGAGTACAATGGCGGGCCAGCGTTAAACGTGACCACGTAAGACTGATGGATACCAAACTAAGCGTGTCTTTTCCAGGCGACAGCTGGCTGGAAGTCAATGCCCAGGACCTGGAGCGCATGCTGGATGAAAGGGGCGGAGCCAGAGCAGACGGCAGCACGGTGAGACGGGCTCCGACTGTCGCGGAGACGGCGTTTGGCGGGGGGGGGGAAGAGGAGGCGGGTTACAGTCTGGTGGCGGTCAGCCAGAAGATGAAGAGCTTCCTCAGCGCCATGTCGTCACATGAGGGTGCAGAGTTGCCATGGTGAGACCCCGTTCTCACCCAACATATGTCAGATCACGGATCAACTGTTGCCATCCATTACTTCCTGTTTGTTTCTCCATCACAGGTCCACTTCATCTCAGCCTTTCAGCTTTGACCCAGACTCCCTGACGACTGCATTGGACCGACTCTTAGGTAAGGAGATGATTGGTAGTACACATCTCTTTTTTTTTTTGTCTTACTGAATCTGCTTTATTTGTGTTGCAGGAGGCAAAAATGAAGAAGAGCTTGATTCAGATGATCTTGATGAAGAAGAGGAGGAGGAGGAGGAGGATGTGGAAGAGGTGTTGGAAGAGGAGGATGACGAGAAAGAAGAGGTTCCCCTTGGTCCTGCAGAGATGAATGGGATGGAGGCTTTGGACACACTCCGAGAATACATGGACCAAATGGACCAGGAGCTGATGAGCACAAATATCGGGCAAAGCTTTCATCAGACGGTAGGATTTGTAAAGAGTGTATGGGAAATGTCCACTGACTTACATCTGTGTGTTTTACGCTTGTGGTTCGGTACTCTGGCCCGGACCACAAAGTGATTCTTGGTGCCCACTTTGGTGCAGTTGGCGTTCACACTGGTATTTTTGTGACCAAAGGCTACGCAGTAAAGAACATCTGCAGAAAGTAAGGACTTCATTTCCAGACATATTACATGACGTAACTCAAATTTTCCAAACCAAAATGCCGTTTATAGAAATATTTAGGTTATTTTTATATTCAGCTGTTTTTACCAGCTTAGATTTCACAAAAAGCTTCTAAAATATACTTTCAAAGATCACCGCTGTCTCATGCACATAGGAGAGAGCAGAGCAGAGAGACAGCGCTTTCAACCTTCTCTTACGTATTTGTCATTTTTGCTTATTGTTTTTTGCTGTCACTGTAACACTGGTTCGTGTTTTTAGCGTTCACGTTCCAGCTCAAGTGAATCGAGCCGCGACCAGAGTTCACTCGCAAGCAGAATGAAACCCATCTCGCTTGTTTGGTGCACACCAGGGTTCACACTTGACCAAAGGAACCAAACTAGCAGCATAAACTCACCATTTATTATTCATTTGAACCGACTCAAAAAACACAACAACTGTGAACGCACCTTTATTTTGTAATACACTCGTCCCTTGTTTGTCACGGTTAATTGGTTTTATTGGAGAAAATAAGACATATTAGACATAGATAAGATAACAGACTCATACGTTAGCAGTTCCTTGTTTTTTTTGTCTGGGCAGCGTACTTCCTGCGGTGGCTTTTGTCTTATCAATGTATTGTAATGTCCCATTACCCAATATAGTAGACATATTAAATAAAGTAAATAGTAAATAAGTAAATAAGCCATTTAAGATGTAAATAAAACTTGTGCTCAAACAGTGTCACAGTAAATGTGTTCCCTAGGGGACCTTAGTGGCGGACAGGAAGTGACATCGGAGGTTCAGAGTTGAGTTTTAGCTTGTGGGTTATGGCCCCAACAGTAGCCTGTGTTATTATTATGTTATTAGTATTATTATTGTGCCTGTTGTGAAATCATTTTAACCTGTAACAAATGCCCGTTCTGGCGATCACGTTAGGCGCTTGTCTCACAACAATTACTGACGCCTAGTGGCCAATGTAGAATACTACATTCACAATTAATATGCTCCTTTTGCCTTATAGTTGTAGTTTAGTCTATTTAGTTAGTTCATTTAGGTATTTTTCTGCTTGAAAATGCTTAATTTAGGTCAATAATAAGTACATTTTGCTATATATGCATTTTACTAGTAATAACAAACCATATTCACCACGAAACTGCGATCATTTATTAATTAATTCATTTTTGAGAACCGTGATAGAGTGAGGGCGCAATGTACGACTGTCCACATCTTGGTTCTCTCTCTCGTTCCTCTCTGCAGAATTACAACGAGCCCACATCAGACAAAAGCTCCACCCAGCCCCCCACCACAAACCACCTGCCGAGCCAACCGGCAGAGGCGACAGTGGCCGAGGAGACGGCGGAGATTCAGCCTCTCGACGTGGACCTCAACCTGGTCACCAACTTGCTGGAGTCCCTCAGCTGCCAGGCCGGGCTGGCCGGGCCTGCCTCCAACCTGCTGCAGAGTCTCGGAATACGCCTGCCTCCAAACTCAGATTGCTCATAATGGGCAGCTTTCTCCTTTGTTGTCAACAACTAAAGCAAAAAGAAGACTTTCTGTTTCTCTGTTGACCAAGCGCTATGGTGAGTGGTGTTTTATTGTGAAAGAATCATGGAGGAAACTGTCTAGGAAGTCCTCAAAACAACATTTATGCGGAATAAGGCAAAGTTCACTAGCACTTGAGTGGCTTTAAGAATAAAAATGCTTTATGTAATGTAATGTACACACCTTCAATAAGGTATTCAGTAACTTTTTACAATATCCAGTGTTTTGTGAGAGTGTGGAGATGATTTGAGTGCTTACATTTGGTTGGCAGTAACACAATAAATATTTTTGCAACAAAAGTGCATTGTTTCGTTCTGGCATTGCCATAATTACTAAGCAACTTTGTATTACAACTCTGTATTATATGCTCTTAAAAAGCATTTGGCGCACAACCCATAGGGGGCGCCACTAAGTCAAATTGCCGAGTCCTTCACGCTAGAGCCAGAGTAGCAGCACAAAGGGTTGCATCAATTGTCCTGCTGTGTGTAGCAGACCTGCAGCCAATGGTGACTTGCACAGCGCCGTCATCGCGACCGCCAAGTCGAGCAGCGTCCCCAACAGGAGGATGGCGAGCAGGTACCCGTGGAACAGCAAGCTGTGCCAGCTGGCCCGACTCAGCACCAGCAGGGGGCCGTCGGGGTGCAGCGTCCACAAGAGGCCAAGCAACCAGCACTGGTTCACCAGCTGGGTGTAGTAGATGTCCAAAGCGGAGGCCTGGTGGTCTGGGGGGAGACGGAGCTCATATTCGGACACTTTGGACAGCCAGGTGAGGGAAAGGCTGAGGAGGATGACAGCCAGAGGCGCATACATGTACTCCAGGGGTTCTGCAACCGATGGACCACGCCAGTCTGTGGGAAGACAGTTAACAAGGTGCCAATTGAACATTTTTGCTGTTTTTTTCTTTCACAAATATTTCAACTTTCTTCTTCAACGTTTTTTTTCTTGTAATATTATGACTTTATTCTCATGATATTTTGACATTCTTCTTGTAATATATTTTTAAATATTTTTCCTAACCTAATTTTCCAAAAATTGCAACTTTATACATTTTTGTTTTTTTTAAGAGACTTAAAAAAAACCACATATTTTAGTCTTTATTAACTCCCAGACATTTTTCAAAAGAAAACCCCTTCAGTACCGGCCATTTGAAACGATTTTGACGGATCTTTCAAGTATTGCGTTCTTTGGTTATACAAACATGGAACCCACCGAAAGAAAGATTAGACTCTTGTCTTTCATCAGAAAAAAGTTTGGTTCTATGTTTTTCCGTTCTCTAGTAATCAACTGTAGAACATAGTTAAGTTTCAGGAAAATCTCAGTTCCTGACTAGAAAAGGGAGAAAAGCTTTTTGTGAAAAGACACATTTCAAGCATAACTTTCACTTTGACACAAATATTTAGTTTTTGTGACAGCTCAAATATCTAAACTATACCACAACATTAACAATACAAAAAAAAGGTTGTTTTACAACAAAATAACAATTTATTTACAAATATAACACCATGTCCTATTTACAATTTCACACTTGGAACTTAATTGTGTGTGCGCGTTTGTGTGCATGCGTTAAAATTTCCCTACAATGCATAACCTTCAGCACGCTACACTCCTCCACGCTCTTCCACGTCCTCCTTGCTGTCGAGTGTGTTAATACATGCAAAAGATCCATGCCGAGCTCTTATCCAATGCACTTCTGCCACATTGTGGCCGTTTTTATGGCTGAAAACTGCTTTAAAAGTGGCATCTTTTACTGTGCAGCTGCGTTATCACCTTTTTTTTGCCTCTCCCGCAAAAAACAGAAGACGTATAAATACGTCTTTGGGATCGGGTGTTTGGGTTTTACATTTATACGTTTTTGGTATTGAATGAGTTAATATATTTATTTGATGCAATTTTTTAATGCTGTTTCTCTCCTAATACTTTGGCTTTGTTCTCGTAAAATTACTGCTCTTTTTTTCCATTTTTTCTTTTTTTTTTTTTTTAGAATGTGCCAACAGCCAATTAAAAAAACAGTCGCGGGCCGTGAATGGCCCCCAAGCCGCAGTTTGGACATCCCAGATTTAAAATGACACTTTCAAGAAAAGTACATCTTTTAAGCAAAAGCCAGAGTGTTTTGTTGTTTTTACGGAGGTTAACTTCTTTTTACACTTGTAAATTAGACATTCGATGTGAGAAGCGTGAGGCAGCACACCTGCGCTGCAACTCATCTTCGCGTTACGACTACATCGTTCATCTTTGACGTTAAGTAAGAGTGTCTTATTCCTTTTTGAGTTTTACTGTGAACAGTGGTGAACTTATTTTTACACTTAAAAATATAAGTGAAACATTGCCTGTACACTTAATAAAAGTTTAGAGGCCAATGGTGGTTTACCCGTGAAGACAAGCGACGACCCAGTCAGGATGGAGACCAGCACAGAGGCGTGGCCTGAAGGTGGCGCTGTCACCTTCAGCGCAAGGCTGAGGCCCACGGTGGTAAGAGGCAGCAGCCGCGCGGCGAGCGGGAATAGACCCCCATACGAGCCGCTGGCCTCGCCCCACATAGCCAGCACGGCGTGGGCGCTGCTGCAGATAGAAGGAACCAGGAGACGCTCACCCAGGGGACGACTGTACCGCCTCAGTGACGCCACACCCAGGACATGGAGGAGGTTGAAGAAGGACACAGACACCAGAACCTGCAGAAAATAGCATTGTTGAAGATAGCGTGTTCTTGAAAACACCTGCATAATCTATTGTGATCTATGTTTGTATTCATTTAACATTACCGTACGTGTGTTATTATTATTGCTGTGGAGTTGTGTGGCACTGCACTGCATCATACTCGTTTCTATGGTTTGGTTACCTTATCGAGCCTAATTAAAGGGCAGCATCGATAATCACAGATGGTGTGTTTAATGGAGCACTGAGATGTGCATCAGCCGCTGCACCATAAAAGTAAACCCAGCAGATGGCTCGTCTGAAGTAATGACGTCTGAACTTTCACAATAATAACCGCGGTAGATGTCAGCACACTTTCAAGGTCAAAACTTTTCTTTTTGCACAGCTTTTTAGGAGAGAGGCTCAATATTGGCTTTCTTACAATATCCGATATACCGATATTGTCCAACAGTTCATCACCGATGCCGAAATGTACCGCAGCTCTACCCTCAAACTTAGGTCAGGTCACATCTCGTGTTTAATGAATGAACACATGCTGTACTGTAATGACACTGGATGCATTTCACAAAGGCAATTTGCAATGGAAGTTATAGAAAAGGAGCCATGGTTATTTTCAATACTTTCATTTAAAAAATCATGACCAATAGTCAAGTAAAATAACATGTTCCCCTACCATCAACAAGTAAGACAGGTTAGTCTTAATAAATTCACAAATAAGTATCTGATTAAGTAAGGCTGGCAACTATACAATTCAAGTTACGACTTTATTCTAACATTCCTAACAGGCATTGCCTGAGACAGCTCTGACAAGGGGGGACTTATGTGACCTTTGGCCTTCAACAAAAGGTACAACTTTAATAAATAAATTTATGACTTTATTCTCGGAGATTTACGACTCTTTTTCTCACAAATGTACAACTTTACTCTCAAAATCTCAAGGTTATTATTTTTTTCAATGTGGCCCTAATACTCCGTCGTAGTTTTGATCACTTTCGGTTCTTCAGCTCTGACGTAACCGCTTGCCTTAGAACTTCAAGGGATCAAGGGATGTGCACAGGAAAACCAATGGAAATTTGGAAATGGTTTTCTGATGAACCTCATCTCACCCCGATGCCGTTTTGACCTTCTGTAGCTCTTCGTCGGGGCTTGAGCATGACGATTATCTTCACTGAGACACTTTTTAATTTTCTTCATTCTTTACTTTGTTTTGGCCCCCTTTGCAGCAGGGAAGGCCACATACCAAAAATGATGGTCTTAAAATGCCAGCTTTGGCAAGGTTGCATTTTTTGGAGTGCACGTCAAGCTACGCAGGATGGTTTGAAGAGGGAGGGGCGAGACGGTTTAGCACAACCTGGCACCTTGCTGCAGAAGCATAAACCAGGCTTTGGTCAAGAAGTGACCTGCCAGCTAACAATTGGGCAGATGAACCACAACAAAGTGTTTTGGCTTTTTACGGTTATTTATGTCACATCAGCAGAAGTGACCGTCAAACCAACATTTCACTTTTGGAAATAGTTCAGCCTTGACAGAGGTCTGCACTTTCATTGACTGCCATTCTGTTTTGCTCCAGGCTTCATGAGCCGCTACACCACTCAAAGTCTGCTCCAGTGCTCGTCCTTCAGTCATTGGCATCAACCTTTGGACTTTATGCATCCAAAGACTTGGAAGCATTTGGTTAAACATACACCCCGCCCAAGACCTAACCTCCCCCCTGGTTGAGTAGCCTTCAACAACAGCACTAAATACTAAACAGTGTTGGATGGGGGCACTTTTGTCCAAAGAATGAGCTGGCATCAGGCACCCACCTGTCCGAAGCAGAGACTCACAATGTACGGGTAGTGGTACTGAGGGATGAAGATGCGGACTACAAAGGCGCGAAGCTTGTCGGCCAGGTCATACGCAAAAACAACCACCAGGCAGAGGATGGACATGAGCGGCTTCAGGGCGTGGTTTGAGGCGAGACTCGAGGCGCAGCATCTCCATCTCGTCCACCTTTCACAAAGAGAAGAAATTCCGATTAAAAACAACTTGTGAGTTTATTCTAAACGCAGCAGTGCAATGGCTGTATTTATCAGGGATGTCCCAATCCACATTTTTTGGGCTTCCTATCCGATCCAGTACCGATCCTTTTTTTGTTTTTGTTACAAACATGAATTTGTAACAATGTGCAATAATCTTGCTGTCTGATGTTGATATGCCACACCAGTGAGGTGGATGAATTAAGAAGAAGTGCTCACTAACACAACTTTCGACAGATTTGTGAACAATATTTGAGAGCGTCTAAAAAAAGTTGTCAATCTTTGAGTTCTCATGAAAGATAGGAGCAGAAAAAAATGCTGCGTTTATATTTTTGTTGAGTGGAGTTCGCTGTCTGCACCGCTTCCTCTTTTACCTTTGTTGTACCTTGGCGCTCTGTGTGAGGAGATTGTTATTAATCACTTTATTGATGCGATCTACTGACATCCTGGGGTAAAACTTCATGAAACTATAGCACAAGGCCTATATTTGCTACGCATCATCACAATGCTGATTGAAGTGTACAAGGAAGCTGTGCACTCAGTACACAGGCAGGTGGGCGTATGCCACTAGAACCACATGACAAGTGCAGTACATGAAAACAAAAGCAAAAAGAAGCACACAAATGATTACCTTTCAGCCAAGGGGCATGACGTCATTCTGTGCGGCAAGTCGGCTGTTGTCAATACAGGGAGCTCTTATCTGAAGTCAGGTGGGAAAAAAGAGAAAACACCAAAACGACAAACGCGCTGATTCCTCTGGTTGAAGCCATTTGCTTTTACAATGACCTCTGACATCTGATGGATAGTCTGTTCTCTACTTGTGCGGTTGCACTTGCTCCGAGCTGTCACTCATTAACCTCGCTTTTCATTCACTTCAGACATCATGAATGAATAAGCTCACATGGACAGCATGGAAAGGAGAAGGCAGAAATCAATATAGTAAAATAAAGTCTACTCACCGTCTCGTTAAGTCAGTTCACTCACAGTGTCTCTCATAATAAATAAAAACAACTGCATTAAGATGACTATCACGCTAATAAATGCTTTTATGAAGCATTCTCCAGAATGTGGCAACCTACTGACGTGCGCTGCCGCTAATACTGCTTTCACTCGGTTTGTGCCTTTGAATTGTCCAGATGGACTTTGGCCATGCAGGTTTGTTTGCCCCCTCTCCACTTTGTCATTACATAAGCAATTGTGCATGGTCTTGAATACATATCTATGTACCTGACAGCACAGAGAAAGTGACACCATCAGTGGGTTATGTCTAATGCGTGTCTGACGACACATTTTTCAAACACAGATAAGGCTTGTTGTTTGACCGCTCAATGCCATTATAGATTCTTGGACGTGTGACGTTCATTGAAGCCACTGAACGAAACAAATGGTCTTGTTTCTCTCTCTGCTTTGACACCTGTTTGTGACATTTCCCTACGTGGTTTCGCCTCCCCTCCCCCGTCCCCCGTTTGTACGTCCTCAGCCTGGTTAATCCATCATGGGCTCCACATGGTGGCATGTAAAGTAAACACACACTCGTGCAGGCTGTGGGGGTCACTTCAATCTGCATACACATACACGGTAGAAACGTTTTCTGGTATCTACACTGTAAATGACATTAATAACCCCTGACCCCCAACCCTAACTCCAATGGGTGGTCAAAATGCTTCAGAAAACATGCTAACATATACTGTATGTACTCCTCAAATGCTTATCATCATTAAACAAGGCAAGTACCAAAGATCGACAGGTCGATTGCGATTACAGGTAGGCGACCACTGATCTACAGATCTGCAGTATATATCTGACATCCAGCTAACTACACAATCACAGTTAATTCATCCATCAAACTGTTCACTCATTCATCCACACAACCCCAAATCGTCCAACTGCAGCATGGGTCCACACAATCACCAATCCATTATCTATTCAACCATCCAATCCCACAAGATGACCAAAACCTCCATCCATCAACTCAGCCATCTAACCAGACGATAATCAACTCATCATCCAAACATACCAATGATCCAGTGCTGATTTTACATATATTCACATGCTACCCATCAATCCACTGGTAACCCCATTTTTCTGACAAAAATAACCCTAAAGAGTGAAAGCTATTGTGTATAGAGCTGGAAAGGATTTCACACATTTGGGTTACTTATTTTCCTGCATGCCCGATGAGTCTTTGCTGAAGCGCATTCAGTAGAATGTTTTGTAT
Organism: Dunckerocampus dactyliophorus; assembly: GCF_027744805.1. Taxonomy (NCBI): domain Eukaryota; kingdom Metazoa; phylum Chordata; class Actinopteri; order Syngnathiformes; family Syngnathidae; genus Dunckerocampus; species Dunckerocampus dactyliophorus. Next base: position 2,685,948 of record NC_072832.1, on the reverse strand, counting down.
TGTGTCCACTCTGTACTTGAGACTTTCAGAGAAACTCCAAACCCTCCAAAATAACCTCAGCAACTTTTTGGGAGTTAATTTGGGCAACAAGCGACTCCCTTCCAGGTTCTCTCCTCCATCACCTGTCACAGCCAGCTCCCGTGCGGCCCTCCAGAGCACTTCACTTCTGTTGGGTTTCCAAGACCACCAGCTAAATTAAGGGCCAGGCTGAATGCAAGGGCAGAGTGAGAATCACAGGGACTAAACTAATAGTTCCATCTGCTTTTTTTGTTGCTTCTTGTGGATTTGTAATGAAGAGGACTGCCTGTTATATAGCATTCTTCTGATGAAGTGCTGGTGGGAACATCTCATGCATCTGCCAGATGACTTGAGCGAGATGGGTGTTGTACTCTCCAGGTATGTACAGTAGTGCTTCAGTCCTACTTGTAAGTGAAACGTGGGGTTGTAAATTGTCATCCGCTATCCATAGAGTGAATAACAGTTATACAGCGGCCTCCGGGGAGCCTGTGAACACAGTGCAAACAGTGAGCAGCATTTCCAACAGGGAGGTCAATAGCACAGACAGCGAACACTCGTCAGTCATACCCATTCAGAGCAAAGGTAAATGCTCCTTGTCGGTTTTGTACAAAATGGGGATACAGAGTGTTTCGCCTTCTGCGTGTGAGCAGTGTGCGAGCCAGAGGAAGTGCTGATTCCTGCTCTGCCAGAGGTGGCCTGCATGGAACGAGGCTATGTCACCCCACAGCAGGTGTACAACCTATTGAACGCAGAGGAAGGCCAGCCCGCCCTCTACGATCCCTACTACATTCTCGTGTTGGACTGCCGCAGCGCAGACAGGTAGGCGCGTCGTCCACAAATGGACACTTTGAGGATATGACACTCGGCACTGGCAGCTGGGTGACAATGCCGCTGGCTTGAGTATAACCAGATTCACATGACTGCATTTATTTGTGTGAGCTAACTCTTCTACTCTTGAACCGCTGCACATAAACGGGTGAAAAATTGTCAAAACATGAATCTCTACTGTGTTGTCTGTGCTATGATTTTTTAAACAAACACACCACACGGTGGTGTTGTTAAACCCCAAGTCGGATTGACTGGACATTTCTCACACAGCTCAATACGCTCTACAAAAAAACATTGGAACTTTAGGGTGTTTAACTAAATCACCACCATATTTGGTACGCACATTTAAGGGACTGCTAAGCACGTGTGCAAAATTTGAGCAAGATTGGTTGAAAAATATGGCCACAATCAAACAAAATGTCTTTGCCAGGGCACGTGCGGGACTTAGAAAATGGCCATAAGTCATTGACCATTAAACTGACACCTACTTTTCACCCACTTTTGATAGAAGGAGTGAGTCTTGCCTCTACCAACAGCTCAAAGTAAGGCTCTGTCCACATGGGAACACTCCTGGGTTTTTTGGTTTGGCGGGTTGGAAAAAATGACATCCACACAGTGTCAAATCAGTAAAAAGTCATAACCAGACGGGAACATAGTACTGGGTGAAAACGAGGTAAAACATAATGCATGTACTGCTGCAAACAGACATGTAGACAAACCATTTGACCCACCAAAACTATAGAAGAAGAAAGAAGACGTGCACAAGGTCCATCGTCTTGTGCTTCCCCAGCTTGACGACAAAGTGGAATTACTTCTGTGAGTCACTTTGGAGTACGAGGCAAAAACATATCAGAAGAATGTCAAATGGGAGTCATGTCAGTAGACATATTCAGATATCATGTTGGCTTTTCAGCAACAGTACACAACTGGTCATGTCTGGTCGTTTTCAGAAAGTAGTGGTTTGTTTGTCCGCAGGCCAACGGCAAGGCGGTGTCATCAGGTTTTCTTCGGCACCCAGAACACCCTTACTGTGTGGCTGAAAGGCTGACACAATAAAATACTTTACCGTTTCAACCTGAAAACGTTCCTGTGTGGACAGGCCCAAAGTCTTGGTTCTGCTCATGGTTTCCACCAAGCAGGAAAATGTTATTCACATTTTTGGGCTTTTCCTAGGTAATTGGTTTGTCCAACTTGTTCTGTGTTACTTTTCAGCACCCGTTCGTGGGGGTGGTAGTTGCAGTAGTACAGTAGGTTGGTTGCTGTGCTTTGATTGATTGACTGAAAGAGTATTGTCACTTCCTTCTTCCAAAGGAATGTTAGCATTCCAACCAAATCTACCAACCTTTAGTTCCCAGAGTTTGCAGTGCTGATATTGTGTGTCTAGGTACAAGGACAGCCACGTGGTGACAGCACGGGCCAGCGTGACGGTGATCCACCCAGCGCTGGGATGTCTAATCAGCTGCATAGAGCTGCAGAAGTATTGTATAATACTCCTGTACGCGGAGTATGGATGCAGTCCAGGTCAGGACACACCCAGTTGTGGACTTGCTCTACATCCTTCAGTGTTCCTTGTTGATTGTTTCTGTGTTTTTCTGTGGGTATTCCAGTTGGGAGTGTAAAGGCCCGGGCCGATGCCCCTGATCTCCAGCGCTGCTTTTTCCAGCTCAGCGATTTAGGAATGGACCCCGTCATCCTGCTGGGAGGATTCTCAGCCTTCCATGCCCTCTACCCTTTCCTTTGCACACCACGTATGGTCCTCGTGGAACCCGAGAGGCACATGCTCACCATCTACCCATCGGAGATTCTGGAAGGCGCTCTTTACCAGGGCTCTGCCACCCAGGCATCAGACTACCGCATCATCAAGAACCTCCACATCACACACGTGGTCAACGCAACGGCCAACTGCCCCAACGCCTTCCCCAACACACTGTGCTACTTGAGGCTGAGGCTGACCGATGACGGCCAGCAGGATCTGGTGGAGGCGCTGCCACTGGCGTCCAGGTTCATCAACGCGGCGCTAAAGGCCGACCCGGCGGGTCGAGTCCTGGTCCACTGCAGCATGGGGCGGAGTCGCAGCTCGGCGCTGACGCTGGCCTTCCTCATGCAGCATCGACAGTGGTCGCTGCTGCACGCCCTCCGCTGGCTGAAGGAAAGGAGAGCTTGCACGGCGCCCAATTTGAACTTCCTACGCCAGCTGATAACCTATGAAGAGCAGCTGTTTGGGAGCAGACTCACATCACTGGACGACATCCGCAGATGACTCAGAAAGGAATGGATACACTGGATGTTTTGTCCTACACGTTAAAGTGTTCTACAGTTTTTCAGGATAGAGCACAGTGGAATCTCTAAAGTTGAACACCCCTAAGGTTGAACAATTCAAATCTCAACCCCTATTTTCTGGAAAATTTGCTTTGAATGTCGTACAAAAGCTTTGATTAGATTTTCAATGAGATGTTACAATATACAGCGGAACCCGTTTATGTCGATAGCCCGTCTGTGTCGACCAACTCATTAAGTCTGTGTTCTTATTACTAAAAGTGTGTGCTTAAGCCAAAGTCGACGTACATGGCCCACCGCTTTTGTTGACATCAAATTTGAGACCCGAATATTTCTATGGAAAATCTGTCGGTTTATGTTGACATTGGTTGTAGTATTGTTTACTTCCTCATTATTGCTAAGCAGCGTGGAACAGCAACATAAATACTGGCACTGCATTAAAACGTGCACACAGTGACTTGTAAAGGTGACATGTTACAAGCGCAAATGTAACGGCTCTGTGATTAAAGGTTCAGACACCTCCAAACATCTGCACTACAACATCATCTGAAGCAACTCAATGTTTAGTTTTTAATAACATGACAAAAACCTAAAACCTTAAAAGTAAAATACATGTACTCACCGGAGATGACAATTCCTCCTCCTCAATCAGCCGTTGTGACTGTAACTTTGCTTGTTGAACCATTTGGCTCTGATCAACCAATCAGAGGACAGAAAAGTGCTGATGTCACTGTGGGCTGGCTAGCTGGCCCTGAGATGTGACTCTCAAGTCTGATTGGCTGAAGAAAAAACAGCCCCACTGCTAATAGTGTGTATGTGACATGGGCCAGCACTCCTGATTCTGAAGGCCGTGGGCAGATTACATTGATATGGCAACACATAGAATGTGAAATCTGATAGGACAAAAAAATCTGACATCCACATACACTACTGGAAGCACTGCAGCCAAGGATCACGCTGCTAAATGAAGATAATAAACTGCTGGGAATAATTTAACACAATCTTATGTAACAAATACTAGAATTTAAGGTGTAAATGTATGTCAGTGCTCCTTGTAATGGTTAGGCCAGCAGAGAAGGCTTTGCTGGCCTGACTGCACACCACTGCTCTGGCGAATGTCACAAGTAAATGTGCACACAGTGGTTACTTTCACTTTTGATAGCGGTTATGTTGACAACCCGCTAATGTTGACAACCGCTGTCGACATCAGTCAGCCAGCCCGAGGGGCGCTGACGTAAATGTGTTCCATTGTAGAAGCATGAAAGGATTAATTCTGCGTGTTATGTTATTTTTGGGCATTTTTTGTGACCCCGTACGCCAAAAGAAGGAGCTTCAGCCCAAGAGAAAAACAACATATGAAGTTAGGTGACTCAAATTCAAAGGTGAGTTATCAAAGTTAAGGTACAGTGATTTGGTGCTGTTACATTTGACGGGGACTAGCTTCTTTTTACACTTGTGTGACAACTACAAATGTTCATGAGATGCTTGACGAGCATCAGTGACGTAACTCATCTTCGCTTTATGCCTTTATCATTAGTTATGACTGAGTGTTGCTATTGTTTTTTACGCTTTACAATAACAGAGCTTAACTTATATTTACACTTTTACACCATGCGCGTTAAGAATGTTAAAATGACCTGCGGTTTGCTGGAAAAATACGCCTCCAAAGTCGTGCACAACTTTGAATCGCCATCATGCATGACTTTGAGATGTCAACATATCGAAGCGTACTTCATGAGACCAGCAAGCACCAAAGTACTAATTTACTTTGTGTCCCTTATTCCAAAACGAAGGAGCAGCCTCAACAAAGCTATCCGAGGAAATCTCCAGTCACCATGTGATCACCCGTTACATTGTTTTGTTGCTTGTACATTTAACAGCGCTTCACTTATCCTTACACTTGAGTGCCAATTAAGAATGCTCATAAGAATGCTCGAGAAGGATTTGTAACACTCACTCTTAGACCTTTTTACACTACTTTATTTCATTGTTTTACTGTTTTTGCATTTTACTACAACAGTAATTAACTTTCTTTTGCACTTGTCTTGCCATTTTCATATATTTAAAACAAATATGACATACGGTATGCTTTTTTCTGATGAAAAAAGTTGTTCGAGAGGAGAAAGTGTCCAAAAAAAGACATTGGCCTACATGTTAATGTTGCAGCTTTTGCTTAAGCACAGTTTTGCTTATGTTAGAAAATGCTCATAAATAAAGTGTATTCATTATGTTTCACATCTTAGTTGGACTTGTTCTTATCCCTTGGGATGGCAACTGTTCTGTGCATGAGGACTTATGTACTCGGAACAGACTTTCCCAACCAAAATATGAACATTTCTGGACTTACTGCAGGAGAAACGTGCAGTCAAGGTGCTCTTCATCAACCCACCGAGGTGTGTGCTGTACATAAAAGACAAATCTAGAGTGTGCAAACTTCTTTTCCCCATTAGAAGATGAGTAAATTGTATAGGTATTCTGTAGAATAGTCTTATTCGATTCTATGCATGCAAGACTGCTGTGTTACATTCCTGCAGAATGCTGCTAGTTGAGATTTATTGCACTAAAACACTTAAGTCATCCTAACAGTTTACACACACACACACACTCTGAAGCTCCACCCTCTTGAACTCAGGAATGCCCTCCCACTAGACACGTTGTGGTTGGAAGGATTTTTCTGGAATGTGGGAGAAATAGGAAGAAACATTTGACCAACATAAATGTTAAAGGAAGCATAATGCGAACAAAAACCCCACCTTGGCCAGTAGAAAGAGTTGCGACACGACTGACACATTTTGAAGCCAAGTTGAAAACGTGAAAACTCCAAAATAAATCCCATGAAACTGAATGACAGCCCCCCCCCAAAGACTGCCCCCCCCTTGCTGAGGAGACATGTGAGAGTCTGCACGTAGCAAGTCTTGGGTTGTTCATGTCCAGCCCTTGAGGACAGGAGATGTCCAACAGTGCATCGGGACATCTCATCAGAAAGGACCTTCTTTCGCTCCTGACTGCACCACCGAACACCGGGACACTTGTCTGCTGCCATGATGCTCTTTTTTAGGTAAATAACACCACTAAAATGATACGCCACTGCTGTAGCTGGTTTCTTAAAGCCCCTTAGTTCAAAAACGAGCTGTGCAACTTTTTGCAGCCGGCATTCGTCCTCTTAAGCTAGGTTAGCTTGCTAGCCGCAAACTGTCTTAAACTTTCGGAGCGATTTAACTCTTTACTGTGATTCAAACCTGTTTGGCGTGAAACGACGAATGTTTACCGACGCTTATTTTGTTTGTAGTCACAGAAAGTGGTAACCTAGACAACGCCGTATGCGTGTGTCATAGCATTTCCAGTGTATTTGGAACGCTGCTTCTGCCTTAAAACCTCCATTTAGCCGCTAGCACCGGGGGTGTGCTTGTTGCTAGTTTAAATGGCATTTAAAGTGCCATTTATAGCATAATTTATGTCATTTATACTTCACCAGCGAGCCCAGTTGTGGATGCTAGCTGAAGCTACATGCTAACAACACCTTTTAATGCGCTTTCCTCACATAGGAAGCGAAAACAGCTCGGTGTCTAATTAAATGAAAGCCTTCCCGCCCGCTGCAGGTCATTTTTAAGGATTATTGTTTAAATTATGCCAGTTATAATCTATTAAGTTTATCTAGCAAGGCTTCAGGCTCTCCGGCGGGGAGGGGCGAAGACGTGGCAGTCCTCTTCCATTCACTCGCATGCGGCGTGATACTTAGCACACTGTCATTGAGTGTTATTTTAGCTAAATACTAGCCGCTAATGTAGACCGATAAGGTGGCACCAACATGTATTATTCTTTTTTTTCCCCAATTCTGATGCCAAGTGTCAACTGGGAACAACAACATCTTCAATGCCAATGTGCAAACTTAACTTAAACTTAACTTAACTTTAATCCAAAATGACAGCACAACAAACTTCAACGCACAAGGGATTTGGCGCATTCCAATTCCTGTTGTTGTTCAAGAAAATAAATGGATACACAGTGGAACCTCGGTTAACGTCAAAAATGTATGCCACAACTTTGCCTCGGCTTGCGCACATTCTTCGTTGAGCGAACAAAATGGCAACTCCAATCGTGTTTCTCACCTTCTTTATCAAAATGCTGGCACTTGCAACTTTCTTTGGCTCCATTTTGGGCTGTAGGGGTGAGAAACACTATTGAGTCCAAGAAGGAACTCATGGCAAAACAGGAAGGTGGTGTCCGTGTGGTGTCTTGCTGCCACATCATGTCTTTGGGGGACAGTCATGTCACAAATCACGTTTTCAATGAAGGTAGAAGTAACCTTAAATGTTCATTCATCATTTGTTTGTATTTATTTGCATTTTGAATTCTTTTCTGCATGTCAAACTATAATTGTAAAAGTATAAAAATTTGTTTAGTGTTAATATTTTTGGAAAAGATTAATTGGATTTACCTTATTTCTTATGAGTCAGACTTTCTGGAACGAATTAGTAACGCTAACCAAGGTTCTACTATACACTGTACTAAATAGGATGTAGTTAATTCAAAGGTGTGTGTCTAGCCGGGCCAAATGGTGATCAAGTGGTTAGTATGTCAGCCTGACGGTCTAGATTTTTGGGTTTGAATCTTCCTGCGGCCAATCACGTTAATTCATTGACTTTTCTTTTGACTTGTCTTTTATGACATGCATGAATGTACTGTGGATTGAGCGAGCGTGCCATGTTTTTGAGTTGATGGACTATTTTGTTTTTGTATTCATTCTACTAAAAAAAAAAGTGCCTGTCACCTGACCTCCCATGAGAATGGTAGAAAGACCATCGGAAGTTTCCTTAAAGCAGAGCAAGTTAATGAGGAGTCTAATAACAAGAGAATGCTGAATGCCTGACTTGAAATGCAAAAGCTGAACTGAAATGGTTGAAATTTGAAAGGTAGAATGTAGGAATAGTTTGGAAAATGAGCTGAAGCTGTACTGGAATGCTGGTGAAATGTATGAAGTCTAAATTTGTTGACTAAAGGTAGAAAAGTGTTGAAGTGTCGAAAAAATTGGAAAACAGATGCGTTGTGGAATGTAGAATGAACGTTGAAATATGGTTTCTGGGCGGAATTGTGCTTCAAATAAAGTCACCTAGCATGATAGCGCTAGTGTCTGCTTGACTTAATATTCATAAAGATTACAAAAAATGGTAGTATGTTAACATGCTAATGTTAGCAGGCTAAGACCTAGCATGATAGGTGTTTATATAACTGCCTACCCATAAAAATAGCAAAAAATGTTAGCATGCTAACGTTAACATGTTAACACCTGGCACGATGGTGGTAAATGTTAGCATTATAGAATGATAGAATATGAAACGACAGTGTGAGTTCTTTAAAAAGTAAACACATGCCCCTAAAAAACATTAAATGTGGAAAAAATTGTCCTAGAATCTCAATTGTAAGCAAGAAAATCATGCAGCCTTAGTATGCAATAACAGCAAGCACATTTGTTGCACAATTTCTCTGCTTAAGACATGTATGCACTCACTCTGTGTTTGCTCTTTTTTCAACCCTTCCTGGGTTCATCAAGGTATAGCAACAGGCAGCATATCATGCACTGTCATGAATAAAGAAGGTTATTTTCCTGATGGACACTATTAAAGTACCATTTTCTATGCGAATGAAGCTCGATCACCAACGCAAAGCAGCAGATTTTTGCACGTGTTGGGTCAAAATCAATCTCCACCTATTAAAAATGAGCCTGTCACGGCCAATCCTATAAAAGTAGCGCTCCACTGAGAGCCACACCTTGCCATGCTAACGCAGGAATGACAACATGAGCTGCGTTTAATGCCAGAATATGTGCAAGGTGCGGTAATTATGGTACAATTTGGTGAAGATGTGTTCAGTTGCTTCCTGCTTTTCAGGTTGCAAAGTATGAAAGACGTGACGCTACTATTTTTATTTTGCCCCTGTGAACGGTGAACCTAAATGGACATGCCACCTGAGGTTTCAAAATGCTCCGTAAGATGGTCCGTGTGGAAAAAAACCTGTCTGAGCCTGCGTCTTGCTTCTAGAGCAACTAACCTGTGTCTGATTCCAAACCATTAGTGCTTGTTTAAATGCAAATTGACTCAAATGTTCAGTTGGAGTTGTAATCAGCGTGACTAGTCGAGGTCTTTTCTGCATCATTACTTGTGCTCAGCCTGCACGAGGGTCACACGTTGCTGTCGTAGGCTCAGTGGGCCGAGCGGTCGACCGCAGGAAATCCCAGGCCCGGCATGTAGAGACAGCCAGCCATTCACCTACAGGAAATTTGGGAGTTACCACACACGCCCAACCGTTTGATTCTAAAAATCTAAACTACCAAATACCAGCTCGGACTGGCATGTCTTGTGGTCAGAACAAAAGGTTAGGGTTGCTAAGAGATGCAAAATACATACAGTACCGTCTGTTTACTCAACCGCAGAGAGTTAAGGTGAAGGAGGCGACTATTTGCGGGAGGTCATTATTTTTGCAAATGCTTTGTAAGGCAAGGTACATCCTTATCACAATAGCATCTTTTAGACAGACATCCTGCAAAATCAACTAATTGAACATTGATCCGCCTGTGCCTTTTGTGCAAATCAGCAAACTTTCTAAATTTTCAAATTGAAAAATTTTGACAATTGCTTTTAACACAACAGGGCAGCAGAAGTGAGTCTTAGGTTTAAAAATGATTCCCCTGGTCCATTTTGTATTCTATTCCCGATTATACGGACATCATCCTGCTGGAAAATTGCCAGGTCTACTGGCATTGTTTGATTTAAACCTGCCTGTACAGTGAAGGTAGTTCTCTTTTAAAGTAGCTGTATCACCATGGGAACTTAGGCTAAACACAAACCTGGACATAACCTGGCCGCGACCAGGTTATGTCCAGGCTTTCAGCTGAAAAATGGCTATGAAAGTGCCACTGTTTCACTGTTTAACTAATTCGGAGATGGTGTGACCATTTATTGAGAACCTATAGGCTCCCGAGGGGACACGGAGAACAAAAAAAAAAGAGCATTCCCTGATGATGTTGTCCATCTGTAAGTGAGATTGATTTTCAGACGAGGGAATACGTGAGATACGTTCACTTTTTGTGGCGAGCACCAGGAAAAAAAATGCAATATGAAATATGGTTAATTAGGCCAATGATAGCAGTGGCTCGAGTGGCATATGACAAGCACTCTGATGCACCAATCCACAATAATAAAACACTTGCTTTATTATAACAAGGAAAAAATTAAAAAGATCGCCATAACACACACAAAGGTCACAACGAGATACAGCATTTGAAAATATTTCATTCAAATATCACATGAAAAAAGAAAGGTTTTGCTCCAATTTCATTATTTTTTTAAATGGATAAGTGTTAAAGTCAAAGTTGTGCAGTGTTGAGCATTGATAAATAAAAAGACTAGTAGGGCATGTAGTTAGTACAATAATCAGTGTTAACTTGTCCTCCCTCCTTCTGTTGGTGGCGAGAGTGTTGCTCTTAGCACTCATAATCTTTTGGGACCTCCTCATAACGCTCCATAATTACTTGCTCATCTTGTATAAAATACACTGGCCGGGATCGCTTCACTTTTCAGCGGAAGCAGAATAATATGACGTCAAACGCCCGCATTGATGTGAGCGCGCACTTCGCACAAAGCCGAAACCCGAACTTGACAAAGGAAGTTGATAACCACCGTCAAAGTACTGTTAAATTCTGTTTGGGGAAGTTAGGTTTTGTCGGGTTGCTTCGTGAGCACAAAGCCTGGGTTGGTTGAGCCACTTTCACAGAATACCTCCTTATCATGATTATGGTATGGTATGTGTATTTCTTTCAGGCATGTGGAACATGGTTACGTTTGCATAATTCAACCTGTCTGAAAAGGAGCAGGAAGAAGCGGAGTTCATATTTAATCCTATCCCCCCCCCCCATGTCTATTACTGATCATTCATCCACACCATAACTTTTACTTGTTGACCCTTACAATATTTCACTTTCCGACATTTGTCATTTACATTTTTTTCCACTTCCTGTATGAAAGGATGGTGATTTAAAAAAAAATCAAGAAGCAAGTAGGAGTTCAAATAATGACACTGTAAACCTTGTGCAGTATTAAGGGAATAAATAACATTTGAAAAATGATAAAATGGGAATCAATTGTTATTAAATATTCCTATTTAATGATATTAAATAGGAATGCATTTGAATGACTAAAACATTAAACAGAAGATGTCACGTATATGAATCCATCTCCCCACAGGAAGGTGCTGCTATGTTGGTGTCTCCTGTTGCTGAGCTGTCGGCCAACGCTCTCAGCCCACGACTTCTTCACCTCCATAGGTAAAAGATCACTCTAGATGTGTTGTATAGGTTGTGAGTTGACTTGGTGAACGTGTGTTCCTCAGGTCAGATGACAGACCTGTTGTTCACCGAGAAAGATCTTGTCACGTCCCTCAAGGACTACATCAAAGCTGAGGAGAGCAAGCTGGAGCGGGTCAAAAAGTAATGGTGGCCATCCTGTTGTGATTTGTACATAAAGTGCAAGTTTACTCTTTGTGTCTTTGTCTCAGGTGGGCTGACAAGTTGGAAGCTCTGACGGCCGTTGCGATACAAGACCCAGAGGGCTTCCTGGGCCATCCGGTCAATGCCTTCAAGCTGATGAAGAGGCTGAACACTGAATGGAGCGACCTGGAAAGCCTCGTACTCAGTGACACCACAGATGGTAGAGCCCAAGCAAGACGTGGTTTGGAAACTGTTGATGTTTTGTATGACGTCTTTTCCTGTCTTTCTATCAGGTTTTATTTCCAACCTGACCATCCAGAGGCAGTACTTCCCCACGGACGACGACCAGACTGGGGCAGCCAAAGCTCTCCTCCGTTTGCAGGACACATACAAATTGGATGCCAATAGCATCGCTACAGGAAACCTGCCTGGTAAATACTTTTTTTTTTTTTTTTTACTTATCTTAGACTCGTCAAAGGAAGCGCATCCTCTGAGCATGGAAGAAAGAACCGGCATCTCCCAGCTGCAAACAATCGGTTTGAAGTAGCCAGACAGCCAATCAGCAGCAGGGGCACCCAGTTGTCCCGCCTCCAGCCGGAGAGTGTGTAATGAGCATGTGTAATGCTCAAACGGGCTCTAGGGACACATATTACTGTTAGAACATCATTAAAAAGTCACTTTTGCATAACAGGGGGCCTTAAATACACCACATGGTCTCTTCCGTGTTACTTCACTATCCCCTTCTGCATTTTAGGAGCGAAGCACAAGACTCTTATGACCGCGGAGGATTGTTACGAGCTTGGAAAGATCGCCTACACAGACGTTGACTACTACCACACAGAGCTGTGGATGGCACAGGCCCTGAAACAGCTTGACGAAGAGGAGGAGTCCATTGTGGATAAAGTGACTGTGCTGGACTACCTCAGCTATGCCATCTACCAGCAGGGGGAGCTGGAGCGTGCCCTGGAGTACACCAAAAGGCTACTTGAACTGGGTAAGTCCCCTCCTCAAGTACTTTTTTTAACTTGGAAAAACAAACAGGGAGACATCTGTGATTCTTTGCGTTCCAAAATGTCAGCTAAACAAACCTGATGCCATTTTTTTGTCGAGATACGAGATGTGTCCAGTTTTTAGCAAGTACATTTTGATATCGGTATATTATATTTTGTGTGGTTTTAGATCTTGAATATGTTAGAATTAATGTTTGTGATTATTTGCATACATGCAATACCAGTCAAAAGTTTGGAGACACTTTCTGATGCTATCGAATGAGAAAGTGTCTCCAAACTTTTGGCTGATCCTGTACCAATTTTTTCCCTAACCTTTTGTGGTGATGTTCAATTATTTCCAATGTTCAGACCCAGAGCATCAGCGGGCCAAAGGCAACGTGAAATACTTTGAGTTCCAGCTGGAGAAGCAGAGAAACGAAGTGAAAGACCACACTAGCAAACAGAAAGAGCCTGATAAGAAAGAGGCACCAGAAAAGAAGCCAAAGGAGAAGAAAGAGAAGAAAGCCTTCAGTCTGATCCCTGAGAGGAAGAAGTATGAAATGCTGTGTCGCGGAGAGGGCATCAAAATGGTGACAATCACAAACATTTTACTTTGACTTTTTAGTTACACGTTTGTTAATCATTTTTGGTTGTTGCCCTCAGACTCCCCGTAGGGAAAGCCGGCTGTTCTGCCGTTACTATGACAACAACCGCAACCCCTTCTATGTGCTGGGACCGGTCAAGCAGCAAGATGAGTGGGACCGGCCGTACATCGTCCGCTTCCTCGACATCATCTCTGAGAAAGAAATTGAGAAGGTCAAACAGTTGGCAAAGCCAAGGGTACGTCATCTTATGTTTGACTCACAGCGTGGACATGAAAAATATTGTTGCCTGTTTTTGCCCCACATACACAGACCTGCCAACATGTACTCCTTTTTTGTACTCCACCACTGCGCAGGTGGAGTGACAGGTGCTCGGCAAATCGGAGCGCTCCCTTTTACTGTATACCTGCGTCCTGCAGCTGCTACTTCTAGCAAGTGTTTTCAGTTCACTACAATTCAGACAGTGCGCCAAACCAAACAGGAATCACCGTCACCGCTGCTCAGCATGTGCATCCCTTGTTGCACATGCATCACATGCAGAGTTTTGAAATTAAGATGTTGTTAACCATTCATTCGTCTATTTCATGTGTCACACAGTCAGTGTTATTAAGTCACACAGAGTTTTATTAACACCAATAGTAGCCCTCATTTCCCACACAGTATGCTGCGTTCGTACAAGCTGCACACACACAGTGTTGTTGTCGTGAGTGAGGACAAGACGAGCCTACCTAAACACTCTGTGCGCTGTGTACATTACATTTAAAATCATGCAGCCCAGGAACCATTGTGAACATTTTTTTAAATCGCCCCAGCACAAGCATGTGCGTGTGTCGCTGCACAAAATGAAACCAGCCCTCCTAAGTCAATAAATAAGGTTAAAACGTGAGATAATGCATTTCTTATGAGACAAACCAAAAAGCTCTGTTGCTATAAAAGCAGTGGTGTCCAAAGCACGGCATAGGGGTCATTTGCGGCTTGTGGCTCGTTTTTTTGTGGTCCCCTGCACATTCCACAATATAGAAAAAAAATCGAATCTGTATTACCTTTAAGCACTCATAAAAGTACTCATAAAATTTCTCCGAGGTTGGCAGGTCTGTATACACTATCCATAGTGAAGCCATGCAGTTCACTTGTCCTTCAAAAGTGACAATTTGAGCTCCTCTTCTCATAATGTGGCGCAAACAAGTGAGGTAGATGATAGATTTTTCTCACGTTTGTGCTCATCAACAGACTCTAGGGACACATCTTGCTATTTTGACATCATTAGAATGTCAGTATTGCATAATAGGGAATCTTTCACTAGATCTTGTGCACAGGCTCTTGGAATTCTGAAAAAGCAACCGCAATTACCATGGGTGCCCATTTGGGGAGCTTTTGTTCCACACTAATCTGTCTTTGCACCAACAAGGTTCATGCAAGCCCGTCATGTAGTTGGACATGCTCTTGGGTTAAATGTCAGAGCTGTGAGTCTGGCGGATATGATGTTGCTGGTTAGACAAGCAGTGGGACACACATGCACAAACGCATACACACACACGAGCATGTGTGTGGTAAACCATATGCCTGGCTTCACAGCTGCGCAGGGCCACCATCTCCAACCCCATCACGGGAGTGCTGGAGACGGCGTCCTACAGGATCAGTAAAAGGTAAGTTAGAACCAGGGGCACTGTCAAGACTGAGGGAAGGGACACCGATGGAGGAAGTGTTCTCCTCCTCTTCCCCTCTGCCTCCTCTTTGTTTCTGCCGTAGTTCATATTAACATAGTTGCTTTTTCCGTGAGCCAGGAAGAGTTTCAATGCTTAAGCGTCACCTCATGAAACAACATTGAGTGACTGTTCTTCTTTCTCTCTCTCTCTCTCTCTCTCTCTCTCTCTCTCTCTCTCTCTCCTTCCTGTCCGCTTATGTATTGCATCCCTCTCCGTCTCCACACTTTTTACCCGCTCCATCCACCTCGATGTCCGTAGTTAAAGCGAGCCACGGTGCATGACCCCCAAACTGGGAAGCTTACCACTGCCCAATACAGAGTCTCTAAGAGGTAAGGGGTTATGGGTCAAACAAACTCTTCATCTGAGACTTTTTGCATAATCAGAGCTGTTTCTCTCAATGAAGTCACGGCACTGCAGAGTTGAACCGGTGTTTGCCCAAGCTTTTCTTTTGGGAATATTCCATGTCCAGTGCAGTGAATATTTCCTCTATCTTACTTCTGGGAATGAATCTGTACTGCATTCTTCTCATGGGCTCATTATACTGTAGCTGCTGCTGCTGCTGCTGCTGCTGCTGCTGCTGCTGCTTCTGCGGTGCCACGCTTCCTCAGTCTCCATATCAGGAACTTTTAAGGCTTCAGTCTGAAAGCACAAACACATTATTCAAACACAGGAAGACACTTTTAAAAAATTTTCATTTGAAATGTCTCTTTATTGTGGAAGTGACTCCGCCACCATTTCTTTATCTTCACTACTTAGAGTCATTGATTTATGAGAGGAAAGACTTGGAGGAGATCCCTGTCTCAATTTCTTTTATGCTTGAAAGAAGAGAATTTAACCTCTTTATGAACTCACTGTGCAAGACATTTTAGGGAACATAGTTGTTGGCTGCTGTCTACTTCACAGTTGCTCTCGATATCATCACTCAGACTCTCAAGAGTAAATACAGATGACGTATTACTTCCATACATACAGGTATACAGCGGGGGTGTCCAAACTTTTTCCACAGAAAGCTGCATACTGAAAAAGGAAAGGATGTGGGGGCCACTTTTACATTTTCTAAGCCAACCCATGTAGATAGGCAGAGACATGTTTTATATTTCAAGAAAAATAAATGCCTGCATCTCAGCTTTGTGTTATCGGTGACAAAGCGTCTTATTAGTATGTACTTATTCTCCTTACATTACACTTTTTTGCTGTGTTTTTTGTTTTAATATTTCAACCTTCTTGTACATTTTTTCTTGTAATACTATGTCTTTATAATATTTTGATTTTATTATTGTCATACAGGCGTCCCTCACCACTTTGCAGTTCGAACATCGCACCCTCACTCTGTTGTGGGTTTTCAAAAATGAATGAATGATTGCTGTTTCGTTTTTGACTACTGCTTAGAATTAGTCCAAAAATATGCATATAAAGCACATTTGACGTATTCTTGGCCTAAATTAAGCATTTTCAAGCATAAAAATGACTAAATGAACTAAAATACAAAGACCACTGTTACTGGTAGCACATGCACCAGCCTCAACAATTATTGCAGGTTTGAATTATCTCACAATAGGTACAGTAATAATCATCATCGTCCTCATCATAGTTACATCGGCTGAAGCTCAACTCTGAATGCCCAACGTCACTTCCTGTCCACACGTCCTGAAGACATTTATTGAAACACACGCGGGAACGAGTCTTATTTATGTCTTAAATGGCTTATTTTCTCTGATTATATCGACCATACTGAGTAATATGAGTGTAAAGGTGACTATAGGAGTGCTATTTAATGTCAAGAGGGCTCTAATAATATTAAGAACCATGTGTTTTTAATATATATGTCGTGAACAGGTTTTCTATGCTCTAACTACAAAAATACTTCATTTTTAATTAAGGAATCCTACTTTTGCGGAAATTAATTTGGTCTGGAACCAATTAACCACGATAAACGAGGGATGACTGTATAACATTTTTCGCAACCTACGTTTCCAAAAATGACAACTTTATTCTTTCTTTTGTTTATCATATTACAACTTTTTTTGTTTAATTTTTCAACTTTATGCAATTTTTTTTCTCAAAATATATAAATTTACTCTCAATATTTACTTTATGTAAAATTACTGCTCTTTATTCAATTTCTATTGTTTTCATGTTTTTAATAGTATTTTTAGAATGTGCCGAGGGTCAATTAAATTAAAAAAAAAAAAAAAGGGCCCCTCGGCTGCACTTTGGACACCCCTCCTATGCAATGTAAGTGGTATTTGTGGAACCCCCTATGGGTTGTGGTCAAAATGCTTTGGAAGACATGCTAGCATACATGGAATACAGATATCCTCAAGCTTGTATCATCATTAGACAAATGCTCAATGACTAATGGAGTTAAGTCCCGACCCTGCAAAGTGTTTTTTTTTTTTTTTTTGAAAAATTTCATACAACTCTAACTCCACTGAATGCAACTAACAGCTCCTCCATGTGGGAGATGTGTCAGGAAAGTAATAGCACAGGCGACAGAATACGGGTGCATTGTTTTGACAAATAGTCATCCTTTGGTATGCAGCGGTTGAAGAGTAGAAGAGTTAGCTTTACACAAACAAATAAATACTGGATGTGCACACAGAGTACAAGTGCAGGTATTTTGGAAATACTTGACTTTAAGAAGAAAAAAACTTAAAAGCATGTACGTTTACACCAAATATTCACCCAGCAGTTGAAGTGCCACCAACCCTCCACCCAGAGCTGATTGGAGATTCTGAATCTTGGGCCTGTTTTGCCGTGCTTCCTCCACCTCCGTGTGACTGTGCATGACATCTTTCTCTTCGAAATGATTTATTCACTGCCGCCTGCATCCGCCTCCCGTGCTGGAGATTCTGCTTTCTCAACCAGCCCTGCTCTGTTCCAGCGCATGGCTCACAGGCTACGAAGATCCCGTCATCGAAACCATCAACCAGCGGATTGAGGATCTCACGGGCTTGGAAATGGACACAGCAGAAGAACTGCAGGTAAAGTGGTTTCTGGGGGATTGTGTCTAACAGATGTTTCCACCCAGCAGTTCAACTCCAGTATGGTTTGGAATAGTTCAAGCCTGACCTTGCTTGTGTGTCCACCCGCGGGGTGTGTAGGCGTGACGGGGATAGCTGCTGAAATGCTGTCCGTAAACATGAGAAAAAAACAATTTTGTATCCTCTCCCTTGTATTTAAAATAAAAACGTCCCATTCTTTTCATTTTATTCCCATTGACTGTCACCAGAGTGATGATTCTGTTGACTCGTTTACTGGACCGCAGTGTGTCTACAGTCACTACTGTACTTGACAGTTGCAGAAGGGTGCCAAGAAATGAAATACCAAACTGTTAACTTATTCATGGTCTACAAAAGCCAATAACCGCCAGGTTTTCAAATTAGTGATGGGTCAAAAAGCATTGGCATTAACAGCTGTGGCTGTAGACAACCTCCTGGTGTAGTTTTATTAATAACGCCATAAGATGGCAGTAGCTGCAAATATGTTTTTTTTTACTATTTATTAGAGCCCTGAAGACATGAAATAACACCACTATAGTCACCTTTACAAACTATTATTCTTTGTGTTACACCGCATTGTGCAACACTAATGCGCTGCTACGGGATCCCTGCAGGGCCTTAAGAGACGGCCGCGGCTCATAACACATAGAAAGCTACCAAGCTAACTAGTTAGCCTCCAGTTTATTTATTCTAAACTTAAGAAATTTTTGAAACTGTGTGGGGACGAAGTACAAAGTAAGAAGCCAAAAACGTACCACTTCCACACAGAATGGGAGAACTTTTTTTCACCATCATGTCATGGCTTACTCCATGCAGTGCTAAGGTAATGTAAAGTCTCATTAATAATACCTAGTGACCAGAATACTACACATGACTAATAACAGGCCATATTCAACCGTGATCATTTATTAATTTTTGAAAAACTGTGATAGGGCAAAGGAGCGATGTTTGAATTGCGCTGTAGCGAGGAACGACTGTATCGTGAGGTGTCAACATCCAGCAGCTTCATCTACTTCTGCATGCGTGTACTTTAAAATGTTGCTATTGAGCTGTCGGTGTGAAAGTCATGTATGTTACACTTGCATTACTGTTATTTACTATGAACTCATCAGTTCTGTTAATGCTGGGTGAGCAGTGTACGTTACCTTACTGCTGTTACAACATTGGTTCTAAGAGGAGGGAACATAACAAAAACAAGTCACCCAAATTCATAAATGAATAAACAAACAAACAAACAAACAAACAAAAAAAGACCAAAGAAAAACCCGCCAATGCCCAAAAAAAAGGTCCTGATGCCCTGGCCCAAATAAACAAAAGGACAGTGAGATAAACTGGCTAGTTCTAGACAGACAGGGCCATCGTCCTGGCACATCACTGCTACCTCTTAAGGAGAACACACAACTAAAACCCTAAACAAAACAAACACGAAAAAAAGACAACCGTTCACACCAGGACAAAGAAGAACCTAGAGCAGGGGTGGCAAACTCGTGCCATGGAGGGCCGAGACACAATCACACTGCAGTCTGTTTTAACTGAACTGACCCAGTCATATTTAATTTTAGCACTGCAAACCCCAAACGATCTGCGCCGCTGTGTGGAAACATGTCCATGCCTATCTAAAACGTTTCTCAACAGGTTGCAAACTATGGCGTTGGCGGTCAGTACGAGCCTCACTTTGACTTTGGAAGGGTATGCCCTCTTTGTCCACACACTTCCATGCTGGGATGTTTTCATGCCAGGACGCTGAATGTGGCTTAAATTGTCTCTCCACAGAAAGACGAGCCGGATGCCTTTAAAGAGCTGGGAACTGGCAACCGCATCGCAACGTGGCTCTTCTACGTCAGTCAAGTCTTGATACTCACATTCTCTCTCCATTTCTTTCGATGACACAAACACAGGATGCAAAACTCTGCCCTTTCTTCTTTCTGTTGTAGATGAGTGACGTGTCAGCAGGGGGCGCCACAGTATTCCCAGATGTCGGAGCATCAGTTAGACCTCTAAAGGTCGCCGTTACCATATTACTTGCTGTGAATATTGAATGTTGTATGTGTATGTGAGATAATAAGCTCTTTCTGGTCATGAATTTACCTTCCAAAGAACTGACTTGTGGCTCATTGTGGAACACAGCACTCTTATTAGTGGCTTACTGTATGTGTGTTTTCTTCTTCTTCTTCTCTCCAGGGTACTGCTGTGTTCTGGTACAATCTCTTTCCCAGTGGGGAGGGAGACTACAGCACGCGGCATGCAGCTTGCCCTGTCTTGGTGGGCAATAAGTGGGGTGAGTTCCTCTCAGTGACTAAACAGCATTTAGTCATTTTGTAATACAGTGGCCTGAGACTTTTAGTTAAGTCTCCTTTTAAGAGGTTATTTGTACAAATGCATATCTATTTTCATCACTTTAAACCAATAAATAATAATGCTCAGTTTTAATATGGCAAATAAAACTGGAGTTTAAAAACAAAACGTATTATCGTCATGAAGAGGACCGTGAAGAACCAATTAAGACTGGGTGATTCTAGTCCAACTCGAGCTCTCGGGAACATACACATGGATACACACAACTTACAGTATGTGCGATTCTACTGGAAGGCCTTTAAGCTGTCTTGGTTGGAAACAGAGCAGTTAACTTGTCAGCATTTTTCAAAGTGTGAGGTGGGCCTCCCATAAAGACTTCTAGGGAGGCACAGCAGCTTGACAAAAATAAAGATAAACATATATGTTAGTCAGCCAGGGGTGTCCAAAGTGTGACCTGAGGCCATTTTCAGCCTGATGCTCGTTTAAAAAAAAAAAAAGAATTTATTATTAATGAGATATTACATTCCGTTTTCTTCCACATATTTGGGTGCGGGTCGTGAGGGCAGTGGTCTCAGTAGGCAAGTCCAGACTTCCTGGTCCCCGGCCACGTCTTCCAGTTCCACCAGGAGGACCCCAAGGCGTTCCCAGGCCAGCTGTGAGACATAATCCCTCCAGCGTGTCCTGGGTCTGTCCCGGGGCCTTCTCCCGGCCGGGCATGCCCAGAACACCTCACCTGGGAGGCATCCGGATGAGATGCCTGAGCCACCTCAACTGGCTGTACTCTGAGCTTCTCCTGGATGACTGAGCTCCTCACCCTATCTCTTAGGGTGAGTCCAGCCACCTGAAGGAGGAAACTCATTTCAGCCGCTTTTATCTCCAATCTCGTTCTTTCGGTCACGACCCAACCTAAATTTTCAAAAATTACAACTTCTTTCTCATCTTACCACTTTTTTTCTTTTTAACATTTCAACCCTGGTACTAAAATGACGTTATTTTTCCTCATAAGGTTACAAGTATTATAATACTGTATCTATTACAAAATATTCTCCTAGAATTGCAACTTTTTTCTTAGAATATTTGTTAGACTTTTGACTTTTATTGTTGTAGAATTACAGACATGTTTTGCCATATCTGCTGTTGTTTCTTTCCCAACTTTCTTGCAAATTTTCTTCTCACAATTATGACCATGTATTATTATTGTTATTATTCCCAGAATATTTTGACTTTATTCTTGTAAAATTATAACTTTTTCCGCAACCTAATTTTCCAAAAATACAACTTTTTGTTGCATTGGTTGTTTCTCAATATTATGACTTCAAAAATATATATCATGTCTTTTTTCTTTAATATGTCAACTTTGTGAATAAGACATCATTTTTAGAAAGTCATTGTACAATTATGACTTTTTCTCGTTAGATTACAACTTTGTTTGCAATATTTACTTTATTCTTAGAAAATTACTGCTGAGTTTTTCCTTTTTTCTTTTTTTTTTGTTTTATTATAATTTTAGATTGTGCTGTAGGCCAATAATAAAAAAAAAAAAAAAAAAAAAAAAGCAGACCGCAGATGGCCCCCAGGAGCACTTTGAACACCTCTGTCTTAGTGAGGAGCTCAGTGTGCCAATTTGAAAGCCCCTTTTTGAAGTGAACAACATTATCTCTAAACTGAGGTAATTACAGTTATTAGGAGAAAAGGTGAGGTGTTTATTTATTGTAGATTATGTCTTAAGTGAAGGAGGCCCCGGTTACTAATTAGCTATCCATGAGAGGAACGGCCAGTATTTGAGGAAATCCAGTAAATTACTGGATGCTGTTTGTTGGATTTCAAAGACTAAAACGCATGTTTTTCTGTCTTTAGTATCAAACAAATGGATTCATGAACGAGGCCAGGAGTGGCGGCGACCATGCGGTCTAAATGAGACTGACTCATAAAAAGCAAGAAACCACGCCACCACCCTTCTCCCCTTCCTTACTTCCTTCCTTGCGCGTGGGCCCAAAGAGAACCCCACGGTGGATCACAGATGACACATAATTGATGCTTGGGCCCCAAATTGCTCACTTTCCTTCCTCCCCCCCATGCTCAAACACTCCCTTTTTTCACCCAGCTGTTGTGCTCCAAGCCCGGAGATTGTTTGGGTTCATGTGGAGACCCCCGGACTGTGTTGGTGTCGCTGCAGATAGCAGTGTTCTTGGAGTTGGTCAGATGGCTTTGAGAAACACTTGTGCCTCTTTCACTCTCGTGTGTTTATCAATGCACTCAGTTTGGCCTCTGGTTCTGTGGTTATGCTATAAGCACTCTCCCCACCACCACCCCCAGCCTCTTGCTCGGCATTCTTAAGACGCCTAGCTCATTCACTCCTACACACCTTCAACGTTTACACTTTACACACTCAGTTCCACTAACTCACTGCACATTATGAGCATGAGCTTTATTGCAGCATGCCTGCAGAAATGTTTTAGTGCGTTTTAAAGCACGGGTCCCCAACCTTTTTGAACCTACGGGCCGAGTCAGTTCTGTCAAATGAAAAAAATAGAGGTGCGCTCCAAACCTCATAGTAATCTAATGCTATGGTCGTGTTTTGGTAGTGGTCAGCGCAGGAGAACTCTTAGTCTAACACAAGTATTTGGACAGGTATCATCATCAATGCCACTGTGGTAAGTTGCAGATAGTTCCTTTGAACTTTCATCCAAAATGACCGAACATCACACTTGGCACATTTGAATGCCTGGAAGTGACAAACCCATATTTTCAAGTAGCTGCTGTCATAGTCTGTTGGATCTTGCTTTCTTGTCTCCCCATTATCTTCAGTGACAAGTCTTGTTTAGATCTCTTCATCTTTGAAATAAATGGATTGTATATTAATTTAAAATAATCCACAATATTATGTCCATTTCCTTGGACATTCATTTGTAGTTATTTACAAAAAGAGTTCCTCCCATATGCCAAGAAGCATGCATGTTAGGCTAATTGGGGACTAAATTGTCCATAGGTGTGAATGACCTTGCATTTCGTCAAGTGAGTTGGGATAGGCTCCATGTCCCGTGTGAACTGATTGACGACATAGAAAATGGATGGACGGAAAATTAAAGGTGTGCGTCTCTTTTTTAAATTTTTATTATTGCTACCCAGTTCGCCCCTTCCGACGGACCGATGGTGGTTGGGGACCCCTGTCTTTTAGCTTGGACACTCGTCTGCACGCACTAATGCACATACAGAAACACAACATGGAATCAGGTGTTTTATGTCAAATTCCGAGATGCTTCTTGTAAGGTTTTCAAGTGGCCTTGGTGGTTGGTGCTTTTTTAAATACCAAATGACACAATTTTATTTATATGACCCGAATCTGTTTTTATGTTATTGTTGTGTTTATAATGGCAGTCCTCAGTTGTTGTTGTTGTTGTTGTTTAAAAAAAAAAAACATTAAAAGCTGTTTGGATCAAGTGGCGTGTTGCAGTGTATGTGCGCGTGTCTGAGTGGGTCATGTGACCACGCCAACTGATGATCCTGCTTCACATCTGCCACGCAGACCACCAGGGCCGGACGTCTGTATGTCGGGGGGACAAGGGTAAAGTGTGTATGAGAGAGAGAGGTGTAAATAGCTCCCATCTAATAACATTTCACATTTATCAGCAAACGACGGCACAAAGATGGTGACCATGACCCACATGGAGAGCATGGTGCGCTACGACAACGGCAACGAGGATGAGTACATGATGCAGGAGGATGAGTGGGACCGGGACATGCTCCTGGACCCAGCATGGGCGCAGCAGCAGAGGAAAGTGAGTCACCCTGAAATCACCAAAATGTACAGAAAAGAGCTCGTATAAACGACATATGTTTACCGCTGGCTAGCAAACGTGACAGTTAGTCACAAGCAGGACATTTTCAATGTGTTTTCCGTTGATATTAAGTGATATTTGCTTAATAAGGACATACAAAATAATGCAGCAACTTTTTAAGTCACTTTAATTGACTGTTAAAAGTGGTACATGAGTGAAAGGAGGCGAAAATAGGAGGTAGCCACAAAATTTCCGGTCACTACTGGAAAGAATGAATAACCAAGGTTCCACTGTTTATTTCCATTTAATATGACGTAGTTAAATTAAACCGTGGTTAGTAGTGGTCAGCCTCTCAGCCTACATTGTCATGTTTGAATCCCCTTTGGAACATCCCTATTTTCTCCCAGGGTTAAATTCATTGACATGCGGTAAAGTTAGAAACATATTCACAGATCAATAACTTCCAAGTGAATGTTTGTTACATACCAAACCATACCTCGTTCTAACCGTTGAAACACGTTTTATTTAAACAAAACGAGACGTGTTTTGTGCTTTCACTTACACTGATCTTTATGAGAAGCCGGTAGCAAGAGTGAACTCGGGGACCGTCTACAAATGGTATTATGGCATCCATCACCTTAGTGCATTACCGCCCCCTTTAGGTAGTTTTCATTCAAAGGCTCACTAGTGCCACACGGAAACATACACTTACTTCCCCAGAATAAATATAACACGTTGATGCTCCACACTAAGAACACCTTCCCTAATATTCTATTAAAAAAAACCCTGTGCTTCTTAAATAGTCAAACAACTTCCTTTCATGTGTCCTTCCACCCATGCTCAGTAATCCTCTTAGTGTTCTTCCTTCCCACTCCCATCAGTTCCCTCTTCTTTGTGCACTATACCTCCTGCATCTCAGAACCACATGCTCAACTGACTCTTCTTCTTGACATTCTTCACACAATCCAGTGTCATTCTTCCCCACAACTTTCAATGTTTTGTTGCTCAATGTTTTAATCCAGCCCCTGTTCTTTTGTGTATGCACACTCCTTTTCCTAATACAGTCACCCCAAATCCTGTTGTCCCCGTGTCTGGTTTTTTTGCCCCATGTGTGTATACAGTATCTGTACGAAGTCATCTTATTGTTCTCCCAAATAACTGGATGCACTCAGTAGGTTCACTGTCTCTCCTGTCTTTTTAACTTCTAGTCATGATATATCAACTCTTAGTCTCCATGGGGCCTCTTCAGGGTACACCACGAGTGGGCTTATTTTACTCTTTCTATTTCCAGCTCCTGTGCGATTCTATTACCTATTTTGGCAAAATGCTCACTGGCGCATCTACAAAAATCGATACCGAAAAAAGAAACAATAAACCTTCTCCTGGTTATACTACAGCAGTGAGTTTGAGAATACAGACAAAAAAAGTAATGTCCATCCATCTTCTATGCCGCTTATAAATAGGGTCGCGGGGGTATGCTGGAGCCTATCCCAGCTGACTTCGGGCGAGAGGCCGGGTACACCCTGGACTGGTTGCCTGCCAATGGCAGGGCACATATAGACAAACAACCAATCACACTCACATTCATACCTATGGACAACTTAGAGTCTGTACATGCACGTTTTTTTTGGAATGTGGGAGGAAACCGGAATACCTGGAGAAAACCCGCGCACGGGAAAAACATGCAAACTCCACACAGATGCCCAACGGAGATCTTCCCGATTTCCTGACTGTGTGGCCAACATGCTAACCACTAGGCCGCCGTGCGCAGAAAAGTAATGTACAGCAGCAAAATAAAAAACACGCCATAAAATATTGCCTATTTTTCCTCCACAGAAGTAACAAAAAGAGAAAGAGGTTTCTGTTTCAAATCTTTTGGTTACACACAATCAGGAGTTCCGGAAGATATGGGTTTGAATCTTCGTTGGGAATCTCGATGTGGAGTTTGCATGTTTTTATTTTCTCCGGGTATTTTGGTTTCCTCCCACATTCCAAAAACGTGCATGTGAATTTCATTGTTGACTCTAAATTGTCCGTAGGTATGAATGTGAGTGTGGACGCTTGTGTCTTACATCATCATATGTAAATAATATGCAAAATAGCCAATGATGTCTCCTAGAGACTTCTACGACAGCCAATAGTTACCTTTTATTACTTACTGAAGACATTTGTAGACGGTCCCTGCGCTCCTGTCTAACTGCCGCTGCCGGCTTCTCACAGAGATCAATGTAAGTCAAACTGCACAGCGGACGGCTCGTTATGATCATAAAAAATAGTTTGTAGCTTTTTGTGTTGCCACGGTTGGAAATAGGTAGGGTTTGCTGTGTAACAAACATTCTCTTGGGCGTTATTGATCCCAGAAGTTCGAATCTGTGAATGTGTTGTAATTAATTGACTCTTCATTTGACTTGTCTTTATTACATGTATGATTGAGTGATCGTGCCTTTTTTTTTGACGTGATGGATAATCGTGTTTTTGCAATGAGAAGTCTAATAATAATGATACAATAACACATATAAAATAAAAAAAACACCTGTGGTTTAAAAAGTAAGAACATGGTGTGTGTGTGTGTGTGTGTGTACGCATGTGAAAAAATCATCCCAGAGAATCACATTTTCACTTTTAAACAAAATTGTAACTCACATTTTTTGCAGAATTGTGCAGCCCTGAGATGCATACACAATCTTTATGTTTTCCCTTTAATTGTAAGACTGACTTTTTTTCTTACTGAGTTCACTGAAGTATAGCAACAAGCAGCATATCATGCACTGTCATTCATAAAGGTTATTTTTGGCAGATTTTTGCACAGTTTGGGTCAAAATCAATCTCCATTTATTAAAAATAAGCCTGCCACAGCCAATCCTACAAAAGTAGCGCTCCACTGAGAGCCACACCTTGCCATGCTAATGCAGGAATGACGACATGAGCTGCGTTTAATGCCAGAATATGTGCAAGGTGCGGTAATTATGGTGCAATTTGTTGAAGATGTGTTCGGTTGCTTCCTGCTTTTCAGGTTGCAAAGTATGAAAGACGTGACGCTACTATTTTTATTTCGCCCCTGTGAACGGTGGACCAAAAGGGGAAAAATACTTCACATGATGGTCCGTGTGGAAAAAACCTATCTGAGTCTGCGTCTTGCTTCCAGAGCAACAAACCTGTGTCTGATTCCAAACCATTAGTGCTTGTTGAACTTATTCAATCCCAGCCAGTAGCGGCCATTTTAGACCATTTGACTGATCTTTCAAGGCGCACAGAATATAGTGTTCTATGGCTATACAAACATGGAACTACCAAAGGAAAGATCAGACTCTCGTCTTTCATCGTCTTTCATCTACCGGTTTCCCTTCCTTAGCAATCAGCAGTAGCACATCAGTAAGTTTCAGGAAAATATCAGTTCTCGACTAGAAAAGGGAGAAAACCAGCGAAGATACATTTCAAGCATAACTTTCACTTTGACACAAATATATTTTGCTTTTGTGACAGCTCAAATGTCCACGTGCGTGTGTGTGCATTAAAATTTCCCCACAATGCGTAACCTTCTGCACGCTACACTCCTCCACGCTGTCTCTTCCCGTCGTGTCTTTTTTCCATCCACGTGATCCATGCCGAGCTCTTATCGAATGCACTTCTGCCACCTTGTGGCCGTTTTTATGGCTTCAAATTGCCCTGAACTGCAATCCGTGGGGAGTTGCATCATCACACCTTTTTGCCTCTTGCACAAAGTAACGTAAAAGTATAAATGCGTCGTTGGGATCGGGCCTTCGGTTTTATAAAAACTTATAAATACGTCTTTGGTATTTAATGAGTTAAATGCAAATTGACTCAAATGTTCAGTGTTAAACATGGAGTTGTAATCAGCGTGACTAGTCGAGGTCTTTTCTGCATCATTACTTGTGCTCAGCCTGCACGAGGGTCACACGTTGCTGTCGTAGGCTCAGTGGGCCGAGCGGTCGACCGCAGGAAATCCCAGGCCCGGCATGTAGAGACAGCCAGCCATTCACCTACAGGAAATTTGGGAGTTACCACACACGCCCAACCTTTTGATTCTATAAACTACCAAATACCAGCTCGGACTGGCATGTCTTGTCAGAACAAAAGGTTAGGGTTGCTAAGAGATGCAAAATACATACAGTACCGTCTGTTTACTCAACCGCAGAGAGTTAAGGTGAAGGAGGCGACTATTTGCGGGAGGTCATTATTTTTGCAAATGCTTTGTAAGGCAAGGTACATCCTTATCACAATAGCATCTTTTAGACAGACATCCTGCAAAATCAACTAATTGAACATTGATCCGCCTGTGCCTTTCGTGCAAATCAGCAAACTTTCTAAATTGTCGAAAACACAACAGGGCAGGAGAAGTGAGTCTTAGGTTTAAAAATGATTCCCCTGGTCCATTTTGTATTCTATTCCCGATTATACGGACAACATCCTGCGGGAAAATTGCCAGGTCTACTGGCGTTGTTTGATTTAAATATGAGCAATGCATTGATTTGCCCTTGTGATACGGCCGTTAGACCATGCAGATGTGTATCTTTTACATCGTGAGGTGATTTGTTTTCTTTTTCAACCCAACAAAGCCCATTCTGTTAAACTAAGATCTCCGTCTTTGGCATCGTTGCAGCAGAAAGAAGCTGAGTTTATATTTAAACCCCCCCCCCCCCCCCCCCCCCCATGTCTATTACTGTGTTGACCCTTACAATATTTCACTTTCCGACATTTGTCATTTACATTTTTTTCCACTTCCTGTATGATAGGATGGTGATTAAAAAAAATCAAGAAGCAAGTAGGAGTTCAAATAATGACACTGTAAACCTTGTGCAGTATTAAGGGAATAAATAACATTTGAAAAATGATAAAATGGGAATCAATTGTTAATATTAAATAGGAATGCATTTGAATGACTAAAACATTAGATAAAAAAATAAAAATTGCCTTCAAAGCTGCATCAAGTCTTTATGACTTGTCTTTAATTTCCTTCAAGTCGACTTGATGAAATCTTCCAATGTCCAGGTCTTTGATGGTTTTGCAACAAGGACTTTGGCTTCCTCCAGTCCTTCATTTTAGTTGATGTAGAGTTTGCAGTTGGACCACCGAGTGCATTGAATTTTTCCGTGCTTCCTTAAGTCGCCTGCCTTCTTGGTGATGTCAGCCTTGCGTTTCGGGTCAAAATCAGCCGCACCATGCGATGCTGGACATAGGAATGACAACATGAGGTGTGTTTAATGCCGGCATAGGTGCAGTGATTATGATAGAATTTGTTGAAGATGTCACGTATATGAATCCATCTCCCCACAGGAAGGTGCTGCTATGTTGGTGTCTCCTGTTGCTGAGCTGTCGGCCAACGCTCTCAGCCCACGACTTCTTCACCTCCATAGGTAAAAGATCACTCTAGATGTGTTGTATAGGTTGTGAGTTGACTTGGTGAACGTGTGTTCCTCAGGTCAGATGACAGACCTGTTGTTCACCGAGAAAGATCTTGTCACGTCCCTCAAGGACTACATCAAAGCTGAGGAGAGCAAGCTGGAGCGGGTCAAAAAGTAATGGTGGCCATCCTGTTGTGATTTGTACATAAAGTGCAAGTTTACTCTTTGTGTCTTTGTCTCAGGTGGGCTGACAAGTTGGAAGCTCTGACGGCCGTTGCGATACAAGACCCAGAGGGCTTCCTGGGCCATCCGGTCAATGCCTTCAAGCTGATGAAGAGGCTGAACACTGAATGGAGCGACCTGGAAAGCCTCGTACTCAGTGACACCACAGATGGTAGAGCCCAAGCAAGAAGTGGTTTGGAAACTGTTGATGTTTTGTATGACGTCTTTTCCTGTCTTTCTATCAGGTTTTATTTCCAACCTGACCATCCAGAGGCAGTACTTCCCCACGGACGACGACCAGACCGGGGCAGCCAAAGGTCTCCTCCGTTTGCAGGACACATACAAATTGGATGCCAATAACATCGCTACAGGAAACCTGCCTGGTAAATACTTTTTTGCTTAGCTTGCTGGAATTAAGAGTGCTTTTAGAAATCCCAACTGGAAACCTGATGGTCTAAAGCTTTAATGCTAATGATCTTTGTCACACGCCTAATTAATCCCTCATTTATCGTGGTTAATTGGTTACAGACATCTCATGACTGGTGAGGAATACTACATAGTCATGGAAAAAATGATTAGACCACCCTTGTTTCTTCAGTTTATTGATCCATTTTAATGCCCGGTACATTTGTATGCACAAATATAACAAATATAGCTCATAAGAGTTGAATTGAAGAGCTATCGAGATATCTAGCTACTTCCATGCTTCTCTTGATAATCACCAAAATCACTTGTTTGTACATGAATAGCGAGAGCATTGCACAGCCAGAAAATCTAACTCTTATGAGCTATTTTTGTTATCAGTAATTTGTCCAAACAAAGGTACCTTTTGTTGTTTCAGGCATTATAATGAACAAGAAACTGAAGAAGCAAGTATAGTCTAAATTTCTACATTTTTATGCTTGAAAATGCTTAATTTAGGTAATGCTTAAAATAGATAACATTTGCTTAACTATGCTTATTTTTTGACTATTAGTCCGTATTCAACTGCGAAACGGCATCTTAACTAGGTGACACGAAGAAATGCTAACAGCAACTTCAAAAAACGACAGTGTGATCGTCCCCTTCTCTTAAACGTACAGCAAACAAGTGAGGGAGATTCTAGATGCTTTTGTTGCATGCTGTGTTTTTGTTACATGCTGTGCATGTCTGAAGCCCAGACGCAGAGGCGTGAGGCTCTCTTTAATGATGGTCACAAAGTACAACAAAGCCAACAAAGGAGGGTGAAGCAGTGCACCACCTAAGCTTTTGCCATGAACATGAACTGTTATAAAACCAAAAAAATAATCTGAGGGCCAGGTTGGATTGCACGGAAACACCCGGGCACACTAGTAGAAGACGCCAACTATTCCATGTCCAAAAAGTAGAAGTCCTGCAAACAATCGGCTTTAAGTAGCGAGACAGCCAATCTGCAGCAGGGGCACGAAGTCCACCCGCCTCCAGCCAGAGCGAGGACCTCTGAAAATAGAGACAACACAATTTTTTCTCCGGGGGACACATATTACTGTTAGAACATCATTAAAAAGTCACTTTTGCTTAATAGGGGGCCTTAAAGACACCACATGGTCTCTTCTGTGTCACCCTCTGCAATTTTAGGAGTGAAGCACAAGACTCTTATGACCGCGGAGGATTGTTACGAGCTTGGAAAGATCGCCTACACAGACGTTGACTACTACCACACAGAGCTGTGGATGGCACAGGCCCTGAAACAGCTTGACGAAGAGGAGGAGTCCACTGTGGATAAAGTGACGGTGCTGGACTACCTCAGCTATGCCATCTACCAGCAGGGGGAGCTGGAGCGTGCCCTGGAGTACACCAAAAGGCTACTTGAACTGGGCAAGTCCCCTCCTAAAGTACTTTTTTATCTTGGAAAAACAAACAGGGAGACATCTGTGATTCTTTGCGTTCCAAAATGTCAGCTAAACAAACCTGATGCCATTTTTTGGTCGAGATACGAGATGAGTCCAGTTTTTAGCAAGTACATTTTGATATTGGTCATATTTTGTGTGGTTTTAGATCTCGTATGTTGTTCATGTTTTGATCTGCGTACATACAATACCAGTCAAAAGTTTAGAGACACTTTCTCATGCTGTTGAGTGAGAACATGTCTCCAAAGTATTTGTTTTTTTTTTCCCTAACCTTCTGTGGTGATGTTCAATTATTTCCAATGTTCAGACCCACAGCATCCGGTCAAAGACAACATGAAGCATGATAATTTACAGCTGGAGGAGCAGCAGAGAAACGAAGCGGAAGACGACGCAAACGAACAGAAAGAGCCTGAGAAGAAAGAGACGCCAGAAAAGCCAGAAAAGAAGCCAAAGGAGAAGAAAGAGAAGAAAGCCTTCAGTCTGATCCCTGAGAGGAAGAAGTATGAAATGCTGTGTCGCGGAGAGGGCATCCAAATGGTGAGAATCACAAACATTTGACTTTTTAGTTACACGTTTGTTAATCATTTTTGGTTGTTGCCCTCAGACTCCACGTAGGGAAAGCCGGCTGTTCTGCCGTTACTATGACAACAACCGCAACCCCTTCTATGTGCTGGGACCGGTCAAGCAGCAAGATGAGTGGGACCGCCCGTACATCGTCCGCTTCCTCGACATCATCTCTGACAAAGAAATTGAGAAGGTCAAACAGTTGGCAAAGCCAAGGGTACGTCATCTTATGTTTGACTCACAGCGTGGACATGAAAAATATTGTTGCCCGTTTTTGTAACCGGCAGGCACGTTGACCCTTAATTACTCTTGTATGTTTCGTTGCTCGCTGTACGCACTCGTGCTTTTTGGAGTTGCCATGGCAATGTCTGCGTAGGTGGAGTGACGGGCGCTCGGCGAATCTGAGCGCTCCCTTTTATACCTGCGTCCTGCAGCTGCTACTTCTAGCAAGTGTGTGCAGTTCACAATTCAGTGCGTCAAATCTAAACAGGAATTCCCGTCACCGCTGCTCAGCATGTGCATCCCTTGTTGCCCGTCAAGCAGCATTTAAAAGTTGAAATGAAGATGTTAACTGCTCATTCGTCTATTTCATGTGCATGTTGCAGAGGACTGTAGCGTCCTGACATTTTTACTAAGTTTTAACACCAATAGTAGCACTCATTTCCCACA
Source organism: Dunckerocampus dactyliophorus (assembly GCF_027744805.1). Lineage (NCBI taxonomy): Eukaryota > Metazoa > Chordata > Actinopteri > Syngnathiformes > Syngnathidae > Dunckerocampus > Dunckerocampus dactyliophorus. The sequence continues at coordinate 2,653,284 of NC_072832.1, read as the reverse complement.
CAGTATGCTGCGTTTGTGCAAGCTGCACACACCCAGTGTTGTGAGTGAGGGCATTATATTTAACATCAGCACTACCTTGCAGCCCAGGAACCATTGTGAACGTTTATTTTAACTGGTCCTGCGGGCGCACGCACAAAATGAAACCAGCCCTACCAAGTCAACAACTTCTTGTTCTGTTAAATACGCTTCAAACACGAGAAAATGTTGCACATTTCTTACGACACGAAAAAGCTCTGTTGCCAAAAAAGCAGGGTTGTCCAAAGCTCGGCGCGGGGGTCATTTGCGGCTTGTGGCTCGCTTTTCTTGGTCCCCTGCACATTCCAAAAGGCACAAAAAAATAAAATCAAATCCGTATTCCATTTAGTACTCATAAGTGAAGCCATGCTGTTCACTTGACTTGTGTTTGCTCCTATTAAGGTCAGCTTTGTGGTTTAAGGGAAAAAACTGATTTATTGTGGTGTTTTTCACCAATTTTACATGAATCACAGAGGTTCCACAATAGAGTATTGCAAGTGTTTGTGGAACTCTACATGTGGAATTGAGAGGGTTTGAAAGTGTTTTTAGTCAGCCCTACTTGGTACATGCAGTTTTGTGTGTCTAAGCGCAATGTCACTCTGCACTTGTCCAACATAATAGATTCCAGGAGGGACAGGAGGACATGACATGAGCAACACAAGCATGTAGCTCACCGAGGAATCGTTAGCAGCGTTCCAGGCTTTCTTTTAAAATGTGCAATCAACCCTTTTTTTTCAAATCCCGTCCAACCGTGAAGTGGTGGTCATATACACTAGCTAGGTGCGGGTCGGAGGTGGTACATGGGGAAGGAGGTTTTGACCATTCAAGCACCTCCTCTTTCAATGTGGCACCAACAAGTGAGGTAGATTTTAGATTTTCCTCACGTTTGTGCTCATAAAACACTCAAGATACACTTGACAGGTACACAGGGCCACCATCTCCAACCCCACCAAGGGAGTGCTGGAGACAGCGTCCTACAAGATCAGTAAAAGGTTAGAGGTTAGAGCCAGGGGCACTTCTCTTCCCCTCGGCCTGCTCATTGTTTCTGCTGTAGTTGTTATTAACAGTTGCTTTTTCCGTGAGCCAGTAGGAGTTTGAACATCGCCTCATGAAACACTATTGACTGTTCTATCTCCCCCTCCCTGTCCGCTTCCCACTTTTGTCTCCAATTTTTGCCCCCTCCATCCACCTTGGTCCTTTTGTGGCGTGAACTACCATAGTTAAGGAGAGCCATGGTGAGTGGCAGGCAAAATGGGAGTCCTGCCGTTACCGATTCCAGAATCGCCAAGAGGTAAGGGGGTTATGGGTCTAACGCCTCCGTGCACGACGTCTTTCTCTTCCTCATGATTTATTGATCCACTTCCTGTGCCGGTGATTCCGCTTTCTCAACCGGCTCTGCTCCGTTGCAGCGCATGGATTTCAAACATGGAAGATCCCGCCATCAAAGCCATCAACCAGAGGATTGAGGATCTCACGGGCTTGGAGATGGACACAGCAGAAGAACTGCAGGTGTGTTTCTGGGGGATCGTGTCTGACAAATGTTTCCACCCAGCAGCTCATCTCATTCTGCTCCAGTATGGTTTGGAATAGTTCAAGCCTAGCCTGGCTCGTGTGTCCACCGCAGGGTGTGGAGGGGTTGGCTGCCAAAATGCTGACATTGTAAACAAGAGAAACTAATTTGCAGAACTAAAAATGGCCCATTCTTTTAAATTTATTCCCATTGTCACCAGAGTGATGATTCTGTTGACCCGTTTACTGGACCGCAGTGTGTCTACATGCACCTATGACCACCATACTGCACAGTTGCAGAAGGGGGACAAGAATTCAAATACCAAACTGTTCAGTTATTCATGGCCTACAAAAGCCAACAACTGCCAGGTCAAAAAACTGGCACTGGCAATCTGCTGGTGTCTTAACTCCACAAGATGGCAGTCGCTGCAAATACGCTTTTTACTATTAGAGCTCTGAAGACATGACGTAACACCCCTATAGTCACCTTTACACTCCTATTGTGCACATACACATTTCCGCACCATTTTTTCGTACATAATAGCAATCTAAGTTATCTTATTTATTATGTATTGTGTCAAGTTCCAGCCAAGGTTTTCCAGAGAGATGATTACATGGCTGGTTGGCGTGTGGTAAAAGGCAGTGTGCTAGCATGAATTAACTTGAGACAAATGTGCACATTAGCACTCAATAAGTCATCAAAACTTGATGTAACAGAGAATCCGGCCACTTTTCAAAATAAAACATTAAAAAAATGAAATAATGGAAATTATTTTTTCTTTCTGTGCGGACTGGTTGAGGACCACTGTCATATAGCATACCTAGCTAACTAGTTAGCCTCCATTTTATTCTAAACAAGTTTATTCTGAACTTAAATTGTTTCAAATGGTGTGGGGAAGAAATACAAAGTAAGAAACCAAAAATGTACCACTTCCACACGGAATGAGAGAACCTTTCATGTAATGCCCCATCAGTGTAACATTACTGATGCCTCGTGACCAGAATATTACATGACTTGTCTGTCAGTATTTTGGACTCAGAATCAGCCGTATTCCACCACAAAACGGCCATCATTTATTTTTTTTTAAAAAACATGATGCAAGGGAGCGATGTTTGAATCGTGACGTAGCTACGGACGTTTGTATCGTGAGTAGCCGGCATCCAGCAGCTTTGTCTACCTTTGCATGTGCTTAAAATGTTGCTATTCAGCTGTGTGAAAAGTCATGTGTGTTTCGTGCGCCTTACTGTGTTTTACTATGAACTCACTCACTGTTCATGCTGGCTGAGCAGTGTGCATCTTAATGCTGTTACAACATTGGTTGTAAGGGCTACATTTTTCTCTCCACACGAGAGGTTCAATTCCCGGACGAGCCCACAATAAATAGTTAGGACCCAGGGGAACATAATTAATGAGGATGTAAGGACCTAACTTAAGGAAAAAGCCAGGCTGCTGCTCGGTGTCATGACGAGGACGTGGGGGCGAGCCTGCAGTGGACAAAGACAGCACGAGCAGAGCAGGGAGCAGCAAAGCACACCTTTCGATGCTCCAGAGAGGGCGGGTCCAATCGAATGCTTCCTGCAAAATAATAACACCGAAAACAGGCGCAAAAAAGCAGTGCTCATACATAACACTCATCCACTTCAATCATTATTCATGAATTGGAACCTCTCCTCAACTATTGCCGGCTTCCAACTAACATGAACTGTAATTAGGTATACTAAAACACAACCACACCAGAGTCCATTTTAACTGAACCGACCCAGTCGTGTAATTGTAGCACTGCAAACCCCAAACGATCTGAGCTGCACCGCTGTGTGGAAACGTGTCCGTGCCTATCAAGAATGCTGTCTCCAAATCGAAAACTTTTCTCGACAGGTTGCAAACTATGGCGTTGGCGGTCAGTACGAGCCTCACTTCGACTTTGGAAGGGTATGCCCTCTTTGTCCACACACTTGCATGCTGGGATGTTTTCATGCCAGGACGCTGAACGTGGCTTAATTTGTCTCTCCACAGAAAGACGAGCAGAATGTCAATTGGCGGGGAAATGGCAACCGCATCGCAACGTGGCTCTTCTACGTCAGTCAAGTCTTGATACTCACATTCTCTCTCCATTTCTTTCGATGACACAAACACAGGATGCAAAACTCTGCCCTTTCTTCTTTCTGTTGTAGATGAGTGACGTGTCAGCAGGGGGCGCCACAGTATTCCCAGATGTCGGAGCATCAGTTAGACCTCTAAAGGTCGCCGTTACCATATTACTTGCTGTGAATATTGAATGTTGTATGTGTATGTGAGATAATAAGCTCTTTCTGGTCATGAATTTACCTTCCAAAGAACTGACTTGTGGCTCATTGTGGAACACAGCACTCTTATTAGTGGCTTACTGTATGTGTGTTTTCTTCTTCTTCTTCTTCTCTCCAGGGTACTGCTGTGTTCTGGTACAATCTCTTTCCCAGTGGGGAGGGAGACTACAGCACGCGGCATGCAGCTTGCCCTGTCTTGGTGGGCAATAAGTGGGGTGAGTTCCTCTCAGTGACCAAATAGATTTTCATCACTTTAAACCAATAATACTGGAGTTTAAAAAAAACTTACTGTCAATTAAGAACCAATTAAGACCTGTAGCTCTCAGGAACATAAACATGGATACACACAACTTACATGCCTCAGTAGGTGCTGCCTTTTTGGTGAGCAACAGAGCGGTGAAGTCTTCGTCAGAATTTTTCAACGTGTGAGGCGAGCCTCCCATAAAGACTTGAAGGGAGGCACGACAGCTTGAGAAAAATCAAGATAAAGACATATTTTACTAAGCCGGTTCTGTCCCGAGGCCATTTTCTTTTTCAGCCTGACGCTCATTTTAAAAATGAAATTAATTTGTTACTAATGAGATGTATTATTAGATATTACACTAATTTGCTCTGTCACCTGTAACGCAAAACTAACTTGTGGGTGTTTTGTTCAGATTGCTTAGCATATATCGACCTGGATCGGTTTTGGCGTCTTTAACGCAGCCCAGTCTCTGATTTTTCACTATGCGGCCCTCCCTGTGCTAAGCTAACTAGTTATGCATTAAGGCAAAATGCATTCGATTTGAGCGGGATGCACCATACAATCTGTTGCGCGTCGTACGGGAGGCCTCCCAGCCATGATACAGTATGTTCTCTTGGGGGGGTGGTGCCCGCACTTGTTCACAGCGAGGGCCACATAGTGAAAAATGAAAGGATGCAAGGGCCACTTTGATTTTGTAAAGCAATGCTAAGCAGTTACATTTCAAGAAGAAACGCCATCTGAGCTTTGTGATCAACTTCACTCTTTGCTCAGCGTGAAAATGGACACGCGCTCAGCCATGCTCCATTTTAAAGCCGGATACAACTAAAGATACCTTCGTTTGGACAAATACAACAATGGCAAGAAAAATAACTCATAAGAGTGACATTTTTTGGCAGTACAATGCTTTAGCTGTTCACGTAAGAACTAAGGTGATTTTGTTACGTGATCACCAAGAAAAGCATGGAAGTTGACAGATATCAGCTCTGAGGTCAAACTCTTATGAGCTATATTATCATATCTCTATAGCAGACATTAAAATAATAAATAATAATAAACTGAAGAAACAGTTTAGGGTGGTCTAATCATTTTTTCCATATGTACTGCATACAGTATATATGTACTTATCACTTAAATAATCTTTGTCAATTTTGTTTTCGTAAATTACGACTTCATTCCTATCATAACTTTTCCCCCAAACTAATAAAAAAAAAATGTTTTTAACTCTTTGCTTCTAAAATAACCTTTTTTCCTCAGTGCTGTCAAATGATTACAATTTTTAATCAGATTGATCAGTTTTCAAATTAATGATTATGCCCATTTTTACTGTATTTGATCCAAAGAAGGATAAATGATTATACGTGTTTAAATTAGCTGAAAATGTAGAGGTCAAGAGATGGCGCTGTTAAGTTCTTTAGGACTTTTGCAGCCTGAACTTGGAAAGTCTGAGAAGATCACAGATGACGCCTGATCAGCTCAACTCCAGTAGATTTTCTTGGGTTTGATTGCACAGCTCAGCTATTTACAGCAGCACAGGTTAGGGTTGATCACCGAATCAGAGAGGAATTGTATTCATTTATACTTATTACGACACAGTTTGTAACTTAGGAACAATAGTAGCTGTTCCTTACGAGTGGTCTCGCCGGTCTTTTGTGAGCATCATTCCACCAACCGGGGTGCCTTCTGTTGTCTGCTCCCTTTACCAGTGATTTACTTTGTACAACCACCTGGTATCGTACAATGCCTGTCATAGTTGTGTCACGTGGGTTTTAACAAGTCATCATAATTGGCATCAATCATCATTTGTTTGAAAGATGCACACGTTTAGCATCATAATCACAACTGTCTTCCTCTTTGATGAATAGACGTTACAGTCGTGTGACGCTTATTTTTAACAAGCCAAATTCGACCGAACAGGCACGCATCTGAAAATCTATTTGCCGAACGCTGGTTTCTTTAATAGCAGAATACTTGAATCAGACTTTTAACTGTTTAACTTTTAATGAGGAGTTGCGTTCAAAGACACCACGTCATTTACGTAAGTTGAATTCACATGTTTTGATTTAAATCTTACGGGATTTCTGAATGCACTTAAATGCAGCAAATTGTGACAAAGTGAGTGATAAGAATATCCGCTTCTTGCTTTTCTTTGCACTTCTGTTTCTTTAGACCGCACATGCACGCATGATAAAGACGTGATGTGATGTTGGGAGTGTCTGGGCAATGAGGAAGTGTCGTTGCATAACACGGTGTTGGATTCGCACTGCTGTTGATGTGTTCAGGTCAGGATAAAGTTTTAAAAGAGCGTCAGACTCTGCGGGGAGCTGCACTGGGCCGCCGTCTGTCGCCATATCAGTCATGTCGCCGTGGCTTGCCATGATGCGTATGTGTTAATATCGCTAAAAAATGGAACACAGTTAATGAAATAAATTAGTTGACGTGCTATTTTTGACAACATACATATTATATGATATTCTCCTAGAATTGCAACAAATCCGACTTTTTTCTCTCACTAGTTTTACTTTTTTCTTTTTTTTTTCTTTTTTTTTTTTACTTGTCAAATTGCAGGCTTTCTTTAATATTTCAACTTTGTTACTAAAACGACCCCATGACATTACGACAACGTTCTCGTACAATTACGACTTTCTCCTTAGATTAGGTTTTTTTTTTGTAATATTTACTTTATTGTAAAGTTACTGCTGATGTTTCCATTTTTGCTGGGTTTTTTTGTTTTGTTGTTAAATTAGAATTTTAGAATGTGCCGGAGGCCAATAAAGAAAACAGTTGAGGACCGCAAATGGCCTCCGGGCAGCACTTGGGACACCCCCGTCTTAGGCGGAAGCTCACTGTGCCACTTATTACATAATACTATCTCTAAACTGAGGTAATTAGTTATTAGGGGAAAAGGTGAGGTGTGTATTTATTGTAGATTATGTCTCAAGTGAAGGAGGCCCCGGGTACTAATTAGCTATCCATGAGAGGAACGGCCAGTATTTGAGGAAATCCAGTAAATTACTGGATGCTGTTTGTTGGATTTCAAAGACTAAAACGCATGTTTTTCTGTCTTTAGTATCAAACAAATGGATTCATGAACGAGGCCAGGAGTGGCGGCGACCATGCGGTCTAAATGAGACTGACTCATAAAAAGCAAGAAACCACGCCACCACCCTTCTCCCCTTCCTTACTTACTTCCTTCCTTCCTTCCTTCCTTGCGTGTGGGCCCAAACAGAACCCCACAGCAGATCACAGATGACACATAATGGATGCTCGGGCCCCAAATTGCTTAATTTTGCGCTGTTTCCTTTTATATTTACGTTGCCGATCAAACGCCTCGCTAAGCGTTGACTGTCGAGACGAAGGCTCTGCTGCACATCCACACGAGGGCTGTGGCATTCGGCTTAGAAACCATGGCTTTTGTGCCTTCATTCATATTAGCATTTGCTTGCTAACTTGCTAACTGCCAGCACTCTGGGTATCCACTCGCTAGTAGCCCCGCCTCCACATAGAGGCTGAATGAGAGGCGGGTTCATGCACTATAGAACCAATGTGCACAAGACACCTGCAGAGTGAACCCTCTCGTCATCCAGCCTGTGTGGAACAGAGACGATGAAAACATGCACACGTCAAATTATCGAGGCGGCAACATGAAGTTGTTCGATTTATGGATTATCGTGACTGGCCTACTGCCAATAGAGTGAGGGAGTACCGTTGGCATGGCAACATGCAGCGTTTACACTGATTATTACACAAACTCTACCCTACTAGTCTTTTATCAACGCTCAATATTGCACAACTTTGACATTGTAACACTTACCGTCTTTTTTCATTTAGAAATATATCGAGGGAAAGGCTTCTTGAGACGTCATCTGTACTTCTGTGAAGAAGGTGTCGGACGTTTCGCTCCTCATCCGAAGAGCTTCGTCAGCAAACTAATAAGTGCTGGTAACCTAGGCCTTAAATACAGTAAGAGTGGGCGGAATTGGTGTGCCAACACCCTCCTCCTATTGGTTCCTGACACTAAGCCTGGGCGGAGTTGTTGTCTAATCCTCTCCTGCCATTAGCACCTCCGATCAGTGTAAGGAACCAATGGGAGGAGGGTGTTGGCACACCAATTCCGCCCACTCTTACTGTATTTAAGGCCTAGGTTACCAGCACTTGTTAGTTCGCTGACGAAGCTCTTCGGATAAGGAGCGAAACGTCCGACACCTTCTTCACAGAAGTACAGATGACCTCTCAAGAAGCCTTTCCCTAGATGGACAACTCCTGTACGACTGAGAGCCTACAGACACATTTAGAAATATAGTTTTCAAATGCTGTGACCACTTGATGGCAGTGTGGACGTGTTGTGACAACCTGTTTAATTTGACCTATTTTTCCTTGTTATAATAAAGAAGAGTTTTGTTCCAGTTGATTGATGCCTCGGAGTGCTTATTCCTCCTGCAAATATTGTAATAGAAGACTCACACAAGGACTGCTAACATTGCCCTAGTTTCATATTGCATTTTACTCCTGGTGCTCGACTCACAAAGTGGGCATATGTAGCGTATTCCCTCAAATGAAAATCTTATCTCGTTGTAGATGGATAATATCAGGGAATGCTCTTGCAATTTCTTTGTCTCCACGTCCCCTCCTAGGCTCCGTAGGTTCGCATTAAATGGTGACGCAATGCCGGAATTGAAAAGTGAAACAGCGACACTTTGACAGCCGATTTTAAGACTAAAGCCTGGACATAACCTGGAGGGGACCAGATTGAGTTTAGCCTAAGTTACCATTGTGATGCAGCTGCCTAACCGAGAGCTACCTTAGCTGAACAGGCAAGTCTGGCTTTTCACTCAACACAGCCCGCTGACTCACTGAACTCTCTTCTTGGTCAGATGGCTTTGAGAAACACTTGTGCCTCTTTCACTCTTGTGTGTTTATCAATGCACTCAGTTTGGCCTCTGGTTCTGTGGTTATGCTATAAGCACTCTCCCCGCCACCACCCCCAGCCTCTTGCTCGGCATTCTTAAGACGCCTAGCTCATTCACTCCTACACACCTTCAACGTTTACACTTTACGCACTCAGTTCCACTAACTCACTGCACATTATGAGCATGAGCTTTATTGCAGCATGCCTGCAGAAATGTTTTAGTGCGTTTTAAAGCACGGGTCCCCAACCTTTTTGAACCTACGGGCCGAGTCAGTTCTGTCAAATGAAAAAAATAGAGGTGCGCTCCAAACCTCATAGTAATCTAATGCTATGGTCGTGTTTTGGTAGTGGTCAGCGCAGGAGAACTCTTAGTCTAACACAAGTATTTGGACAGGTATCATCATCAATGCCACTGTGGTAAGTTGCAGATAGTTCCTTTGAACTTTCATCCAAAATGACCGAACATCACACTTGGCACATTTGAATGCCTGGAAGCGACAAACCCATATTTTCAAGTAGCTGCTGTCATAGTCTGTTGGATCTTGCTTTCTTGTCTCCCCATTATCTTCAGTGACAAGTCTATATTTTTTAAAAATAATCCACATTATTATGTCCATTTCCTTGGACATTCATTTGTAGTTATTTACAAAAAGAGTTCCTCCCATATGCCAAGAAGCATGCATGTTAGGCTAATTGGGGACTAAATTGTCAATAGGTGTGAATGACCTTGCATTTCATCAAGTGAGTTGGGATAGGCTCCATGTCCCGTGTGAACTGATTGACGACATAGAAAATGGATGGACGGAAAATGAAAGGTGTGCGTCTCTTTTTTAAATTTTTATTATTGCTACCCAGTTCGCCCCTTCCGACGGACTGATGGTGGTTGGGGACCCCTGTCTTTTAGCTTGGACACTCGTCTGCACGCACTAATGCACATACAGAAACACAACGTGGAATCAGGTGTTTTATGTCAAATTCCGAGATGCATCTTGTAAGGTTTTCAAGTGGCCTTGGTGGTTGGTGCTTTTTTAAATACCAAATGACACAATTTTATTTATATGACCCGAATCTGTTTTTGTTATTTTTGTGTTTATAATGGCAGTTCGCATTTGTTGTTGTTTTTTATTTAAAAAGCTGTTTGGATCAAGTGGCGTGTTGGAGTGTATGTGCTCGTGTCTGAGTGGGTCATGTGACCACGCCTACTAATGATACTGCTTCACACCAGCCAGCCAGCCACGCAGACCACCAGGGCCGGACGTCTGTAGGTCGGGGGGACAAGGGTAAAGTGTGTATGAGAGAGAGAGAGGGGTAAATAGCTCCCATTTAATAACATTTCACATTTGTCAGTTTGGGTTTGAAAAGCAAACGACGGCCCAAAGATGATGACCATGACCCACATGGAGAGCATGGTGCGCTACGACAACGGTTACGAGGATGAGTACATGATGCAGGAGGATGAGTGGGACCGGGACATGCTCCTGGACCCAGCCTGGGAGCAGCAGCAGAGGAAAGTGAGTCACCCTGAAATCACCAAAATGTACAGAAAAGAGCTCGTATAAACGACATATGTTTACCGCTGGCTAGCAAACGTGACGGGTTAACCACAAGTCGTACCTTTTTAATGTGTTTTCGGCTGTTGCTTGCTTAAAAAGTACATCAAAAAAGTAATGCAGCAATTTTTTAAGTCACTTTTAATTGACTGTTAAAAGTGGTTTAGTGAAGGGAGGCGAAAGTTGGAGCTGGCAGTCAATCTTCCGGTCAGCACTTTCAAAATAATACATTCCGGCTCGTGTTTTATTGCTGTTTCCCCTGACATACGAATATAAATGTGTATTGTATGCCGAGGTGCAAATAGGGCAAACATATTGTGCTCAAGTAAAAGTACGCTTTATTCTATCAAACCATTTTCAATACCGTTTATCCTTTATCCTCATTACCGTCAAGGGTGAGCTTCCGACTTTTCGAGCTGGGGGGGGGGCGGGCGGTGACGTAGTGACGTAATGGTCGAATTTGCATAATTGGCTATGATGCATTTGAAAAAGTGAGTGAAAACATGAAAAACAAAGCAAATATGTGTAGAGCTACAAGTGAACTTTCTTCTGTTGTTTGTTTTTGTCTTAAAAAAATGTCACATACAAGCCAGTGAGTACTTTTATTTGGGGATGGGCCGGACAAAAGTCCCTTAGTCGCTTTTTAAATTTTTTTTAAAAGGAGTCTGATTACTCGCTAAAAGTTGCTACGTTGGCAACACTGATCCCTCTTGCAGCGTCGTCTTATTCTCCGGCAGACCAGGCGCGTTATGTGTGTGTGAGCAAGGGCAAACGGGTAGCGCCAAATCTATTTGTGGCGGGCACAAATGAATGCATGGAAAACACTGCTCTTCAGTGGTTTTAAGGGAGGTCTCCTGGAACTGCAAAACAAAAGAGAAGGTGGTCCTGTTCCCATAAGATTTCAAATCTAGTGAAGTGCAAGACTTCAAGGAAACATAACAAAAAAGTAGTCAATTGCAGTAATGCAAGAAAATGTCATTTCTTCCGTTCCACCTCTGCTTGGATGTATCGCACATAAACTGAAATCTGTGTAACTTCCGGTGACAAACTTTGTTTCCCAGCTTGACAAGAGCTAACCGGCCCTTGACGTACGGATGGCGGCGGTGGGTACCAGCCGTCTAACAATAGCCCCGCTGCCTTCCAGCGGCTCACCAGCCCACTGCCTCTCCTGGTGATACGCGCGGAATGCGAGCTGTCAACAGATGCTTCCAACACATGATGACGCGCTTGGGATTTAGAATGGACGCCGCTTCTATTTTTAACCCGGGCCACCATGTGGGCATCATAGTAGGGCTAATCCGCTGTCCTTGGTGCGGAATTCTTTTGTTTATAGAGACCATGTAGAAAATATTGCACCAGCAGCACTGGACAGACTGGATATAGCCCCGGCCCTCCCCCAATCTCAGTTGATTTTAAGGCTTTGTGAGTTGGCTTTTCAACTCTTTGCACAGCTGGAGCCCCTCCGCCCCCCCAGCTCTTTAACCTTTTTGTGGCCCCCAATAGGGATCAGAAACTATTGTATTTGTGGTAACACAAGGCAACATACAGTGCAAACGCTGTATGTCACTGAATGTCATGTCACACCATTCAGAATTCAACCAAAAATTGCACAAAACTTTTGAGCTCAAACCGCCGTCATACGCCATGCACGCTGTCATACGCCATGCACGCTGTCACACACGCTGTCATACGCCACGCACGCTGTCATACGCCATGCACGCTGTCACACACGCTGTCATACGCCACGCACGCTGTCATACGCCACGCACGCTGTCATATGAGACCTAAGGCACCAGCTCAGCAAGCGTCAAAATTCATTCTTAGAATGCATTTAGCTTTTTCGGTCTGTTTTCCTTGTCTGTCGCCGCCAAACAGACAGGAACCTCTTCTTGTCTGTTCAGCGGCGGCGGCGGTTCTGTGCATTGTGCATAGAACAGGGCTGCACAAACCTTTTTGACTCACGGTCCACATTGGGGGAAAAAATTTTGGAGGAGGGGCCGTGGATATATGGGCGGCAGCAAACAGAACGACATACTTGCTCACGGTGCAATGAAACGAAAACACAACACAACACATCTACAGCAAGTTAAAGCATCACATAAATTAACTCCTGTGATATACAACAACTAAGCACTAAATGTAACTGTCATTTCCAGATGCCTGCAAGGCATGCTGGGTAGTCCAGCCGCAACAACAATATGAAGTGATGGATGGATATCAACAGTAAATTAATCCTCCTTGTTTAGGCAAGTTTCAGCCTTACAAACAGCCACTAGGTGGCAGAAGTGCACGTGATAGGAGCTCGGCCACGCTCATGAAACACAAAAGACAGGAAGGAGGAAGTTGGAGAGCGTGGGGGGAGGGAAGTAGGAAAATGTTATCGCAATGCACAAGCGCACACGTGTGCATGGTAAATAAATGTTGCTATTGATGACATACTTGACCTATGCAATGACAAACTGTCTTATTTTTTGATGAAATTGTCCAGCGAAAACTAGCTCTGTGCCTCGTAAACTTAAACCCTGTAGAATTATTTAATGGACAACCTGGTGTTTTGTTATTAATGTTAGTCTAACACATAATATCATGAAAATGCAATATTCAAGCTCTGGGTTGTGTTTTTCATATATCTTTTAGTCGGGATACAACACACTTGTGCGTAATGGTGTTTATGATAAATGACAAATGATATCCATCGGTGTCGTGTCATTTCCCCAAATGTTTTAAGTCAATAATGGCGTGATGTTGCATGCAATGATGGACACATTTATTGGCTTCCACAGAATGTTTATTTCGAACATGATTTCACTTCACCACTTCAAATGTTTGTCGCCTTTTGGTCATGTCTCCAAAAAAGTGCATCAGCTTACTGCAAAGGTGGCGTACCGGTTCTCATGCACTCTCACGCACTCTCATGCACTCTCACGCCAGGTTGTGTTTTTATAGGTGACATACTTTGCTTGGAAAACGGCGTACGCAACTTTCCGCACCCGATTTGTGTTCACGCAAGCTTTATAGATGAGAGCCCTGGTTGGACCACCATGCAGGTTATCCACCGTGCGTTTCTAATTCTTCAGAATTCAGAACTGTATTGTTTTAAACCGAGAGTATACAATAATCCAGCTACTCCACTACAACCAATTTCAATGGTTTAATGGAATGGTGTGATGCTGACGAACCCTGCAACATTCATAAGAATTGTTGTTTTCCTATCATCTATTTCAGCTCAGGCCCGCCATCCTTACCGAGCTAGCGGGGCCCCCAGGGGCATCTTCAGCTAGTAGACTTACAGGCTCAGTCGCTGCTCTACATGATTCATAAATATTTTTATCCTAAGGCGTCACCGGTCAGTAGCGCCGCAGAGGGAGTCTGAGTACTCGGAAAAGTAGGCTGCGGCGGGATTGAGCGACTCTATCCGAGTCAAATTTGGTGGACCAGCCGCCCGCGGTTCTCAACAAGGATGGCAGCAGCTCAAAGTCACGTACCCCTCGGGGACTCTCGCTTTGAAATGTGATGGCCTTTGCTCTGAAAGCTAAAATGTATTTGCTCTTGGACAAAGAGCCGCAGGCGGTGTGAAGATGTACCACGGGGAGAAAAGTGACAAAAAGTCATGACAGATTTTGTTGACTTTAAACATTAGACAGTTGCTGTTCAACTAAAATTAATGTTTAGTATTTTATAGGTTGTTTCCTCCTAAATGAAACAAAAGAAAATACAATTCAATTAAGATATTTTTAAAATACAAAACAAATCGAATAAACAAACTTTGAAAAATATATATTTCATTTTAAAATCTCGTAGCCATAGTGACAACAAATATTAGGGGGGTAACATCATCCAAAAAATGTAATGTTTTAAATTATTTATTTTTGTTTTTCTTAATTTTAAATGATGAATTACATTTTTTGTAATTTATTTTGTAATAATATTTTAATAATTTAATAATGATCTTAATTTAAAATAATTAAAAACTCATAAAACAACTAAAACTACTACTTTTCTGATGATGCTAACGGCCTAAAATGACTAAAACACGTTTTTGGATGATGTTACTGTCACTCTGACTGTGCCTTTTAAGATTTTAATTTTTTATTTATTCTATTTTGTTGTTATATTTTTTTAAATCTTGATTTTCATAATTCAAAACCCATAAAACGACAAATTTTCTGATGACGTTAATATCCAAAATTGATGTGACTGTGGCACTTATTTGAAGGTACCGTACTGTCATGGATCTGTATCTTAGCGTTAACTGAGGAAGTGCGACCTGCAAGAATGCTTGCGAGATAAGACAACCTCGCAACTGTAACCAGTCCAGTGCTGCCGCAGTGACGGGCAACAATGGTCCACATGCCATTTTCGCCCATGTTTTTTTAACGCCCTTCCCTGCCGGCAGGTCTCTTATCATGAAGCGCTCCAGAGCGCTCTATATTTAACGCCTTATATCAGCCGGAATGCTGAGCTCTGTGGTGGTGGTGGACCCCCGGCTCTTCATCCGCATGAACGCCATTGTTGGCCAGTGAGAGACTTACAAGAATAGGAGGAGAAAGACAACTATAATCCTATCTTAACTGGATTTACAGTATTTCACAGAACACGTGCCGCTCAGTGCATTTGTTCTGATGGAAAGGAAGTACAGTCAGCCGGCGGGGGGGAAATATGTGCCACTAAATGTTCATGGTAAAATGGTCAAAGAATTTCATGTTATGAAGCCTTGTTGCTACCCTGTTAGGATGATGGTTGTCAGCCTGTTGTAGAGCAAAGCTGCTACAGTATACCACCCTCACAGACACGCTAGCTTCTCATGGGACAATATTATAGAAATGAAGTAGTCGGTGCACGGTTTGTATAGAAGTGTAGCTTTATTATCCTCTGAAAATGACTCAAAACACAGCCTTTGTTGTCTAAATAGCTGGCAACATGAGCAAGTAGTAAGGTAATTGTGTCCTGGTGCTGGCAGGGCCGTGATCTGGGGCTGCATGAGTGCTGCCGGTACTGGGGAACATGATTTCCAACACCTGCTGTGACATTGTGAAGCAGCGCATGATTCTATTCCTCGGGTTTTCCAACATAACGACCCTAAAATAGTGCAGTATGATCCAAACAGTGGAGGTTATTATTATTAATAATACAATTGTGATTATTAACTCATTTTTCAAAAGACAACCCCTTCAGCAGCGGCCATTTTAGACGATTTTGACTGATCTTTCAAGACACACAGAATATTGTATTCAAGAGAGTTTTATTGTCATGTGCATGGTAAAACAGCAGTTATACCATGCAATGAAAATCTTATTCTGTTCATTCTCCCAAGAAAAGAAAGAAAACACAAGAAAGAATAAGAACATAAGAAACAAACATATATACCAATAAATTAAGCAACAACAACAGAAGAGACATTAATACAAATATTGGTATATCCTCCGTCAGCCAGGTTTCTGTGAAGGTGAGCACACAGCACTCTCTGATCTCACGTTGAGCTGTAATCCTTGCTCTTAGTTCGTCCATCTTGTTTTCAAGGGAGCGGACGTTGGCGAGCAGCAGGCTTGGTAGCGGTGGCCTAGTCGCTCTAGCTTTTAGCCTAGCATGCAGACCGGCCCGCTTGCCTCGTTTACGCCTCGGATGCTTTGCTCGCCGGGTATTCAGCTCACCAGGCCCGCAGGCTGCTGCGTTCTCCCGGCGCAGAAGAAAGGCAAAGTCTGAGAGGCTAAATGAAAGTTCGTGGTGAACCCTGCCGATGTTCAAAAGTGTCTCTCTGTTGTAATGTACTGCATGAGTGTGTTGAATGTCCAAAATGAACAATAAAATAGCAAAAAATAGAAAAAAACAGGAGAGTGTCACAGAGACGTCTGCCATGGAGGGCGCCATCTTTGATCTTTGATCTTTGATCTTTGATTCGAACCAAGGTTCACCCGTGAAGAGTGCAAGCTGACCAGAGATGTCAATTTCTTCTGGTCAGTCAGCCTTTGTGGCTGTAACTTGGCTTGTGGAACAGTTTTGCTCAGATCAACCAATTGGAGGACGGAAAAAGGCTGATATCAATGAGAGCCAGCCTGCTCGCCCCGAGAGGCGAATCTGAAATCTGATTGGCTAAAGAAACAGCCCCATTGCTCATCGTGTGTATGTGACATGGGCCAGCACTTCTGACTCTGAAGGCCCTTGGAAGATTACATTGATATAGCAAAACATAGAACCTGAAATCTGATTGGATTAAAAAAAAAACAACATAGACCAGTGCAGCCAAGAAACACGCTACATGAAGTGTTGGGAATAAATTTATACATTTTTCGTGGAACAAATACTGCAATTTAAGTATGTACAGTAAATGTAAGCCACTGGTTCTGATAGTGGTTGGGCCCGCAGAAAAGGCTTTGCTGGTCCTGACTACACACTACTGGATCCAAATAGCATTGAGGAGGTAGTTGCTGAAATATGAGGGATGTCCTCACTTCTGTGAGGTGTCATCCTATCACGGTTTAATCCCCTTTTGTTTCTCTCTGATGTCCGGTAGACCTTCACTGCCTGGTGTAACTCCCACCTGAGGAAAGCCGGCACACAAATCGAAAACATTGAGGAAGACTTGAGGAACGGACTCAAACTCATGCTGCTTCTGGAAGTCATCTCAGGTCAGATTACTTGAAAGAAGTGTCTTGGTTGTTTATTGTTTGAGGTGATGGCACCAGTGACCACTTTTACATACAGTGGGACCTCACTTTTCATTCACGCCGCCAAGGGCAGCACGGAGGTTGGGTTTTTTATGTTCTTGAAAAGTATAACTTGAAAAGTTCTGAATGGATTTGGCTTCGAACATTTTCAGGAATTGTCGGAAATTTGATATGGAAGAACTGATTACATTTTGTGATTCGGATCACCGTCTGGATCCAGGAATCTTTTAAGGGATTCGTTAACATTGCGAGATAAGACCATTTTGGCCATTTGTGCACATAACTCCACAAACAATGGAGCATTTGGGGAAAAAAAATACAGGGCAATTTCCAGCAGGTTGTGCAAAATATTAAAGACTGATCCAAAAAAATGTAGGATTATTATTTTGGAGTGAATGACAGTATGGGGGGAACAATGCCGCTTGGCGGAGGTCTGCGCTCTCTGAGTGCTTTTCTAGTTATTAATTGGTTGCACAAGGTGCGACGAAAATCGACACGTGCAAAAACCGAAGCAATTTTTCCCCTAGGAAATAATGTAAATGTAATGAATCGCTTCTAGATAGCCAAAAGTCTTAAAAGGTACATTTTATGTGGAATAATTTGAGTGTTATATGCAGAAAACAATGCAAAGTAATGCTAAATAACAAATTAAATGGATATGAACATTTAACAGGATTTTTACCTTTGCTGAAGAATCTTCTTGGCAAAGACGGCGATGAGTGGAAAAGGAAGAGGGGAGGGGACGCCGTCTTCGCACTTTGCAAAGAGTTTTTTTTTAATTCAATAGTGTTTCTTGCCTTGTTTATCAAATTGCCGGCCCTCGCAATTTTCTTTGGCCCTGTGACAGGTTATTTAGCAGTCGCATTGAATAAAAAGAGAGACAATGTAAGAAAACCAGGGCAACGTTTTGGTGAGCATTGTTGTCTGTTTGCTGCGCTTGAAACCCGAGGTATGACGGTGTACAATACTGACAATGTTTCTTGTTCAAGACTTGTTTTTAAAAAAAAAAAAAAGACTAAATCAAACACAAAATGATTTTGCATCATGTTTTCAATGAGTGTTGGTTTGCATGTACTGTGGGACCTCCGTTAGTACGCCCCGGTTAGCGTGTTTTTTGGTTAACATCGTGCATTCTCTGGTTAACGTACAATATGGCGCACGTCTTGTCATGCGTGAGTCCAACTGTGTCCTTAATGTATTTTTAATGACAAAACGTCTTTGCTAGCATCTTTAGCCTGCTATGAAATGGAAGCAGCAACCGGATGTCAGCTGCGTCGCCTGTCTGTGATGTCATTAGCGGTTGACTCTCTAATGTTTCACAGTTGCAGTTTTATATGCATGAAACAATTCTAAATGCATATAAATGATGAATGGCGCTGACCAAGGTTCCACTGACTTTTTCCGAGGGATTATGTAGAAGTCAATATGGCATGCGTCGTATGGAAGCACTATATTGACTTAGTAGTATCAGTATTTGCTTACATGTCATGTCCTCCGTGTCCCGCTTGCAGGTGAGAGGCTACCCAAGCCCGACAGAGGGAAGATGCGCTTTCACAAGATTGCAAACGTCAACAAAGCACTGGACTTCATCACGAGCAAAGGAGTAAAACTGGTCTCCATCGGAGCTGAAGGTCCCACAACCGTCAGCTAAGCTACTGTATATACAGGGGGGTACTTTGCTCAACGTGATGTGTTCCTTTTTCCAGAGATCGTGGATGGGAACGTAAAGATGACGCTCGGAATGATCTGGACCATTATCCTCCGCTTTGCCATTCAGGACATTTCTGTTGAAGGTGATGAAAGGCATTTTTTAAATATGAATGTGTTTTCAATACACGTACTTACAGTATATGTGTGAGCATAGCCACTATCATACGCCGAATGTCTGTGCAGAAACATCCGCCAAAGAAGGCCTCCTCTTGTGGTGTCAGAGAAAGACCGCCCCCTACAGGAATGTCAATGTGCAGAACTTCCATGTCAGGTCCGTCATTAATAGCTAAGCATTTTTTTCCAATACATTTCAGAGCTAATTTCCATTAGGGCACATATTTTTTTTTTATCACTTGTGACATTTTAAAGCAGATACACTTTTAGCTCATCCTGCAGCATAACAACCTCAGCCAGAATGTTATCAAAACACAAACTTAAATGCCGTGAAGTAGCGTGACGTCTCTGTGAACTGACATTGTCGGCTCTCTCTGCTCATTGGCGCGGCGAAGCTGGAAGGACGGCCTGGCCTTCTGCGCCCTGATTCATAGACACAGACCCGACCTCCTCGACTACTCTAAGCTCAGCAAGGTGTCGTGTGTGTGTCACCCGTAACTGGGATGCTGTGTGCCAGCCCCTGAAACACTAACACTGACTGACGTGACATCCACAAACCCTCCAAAAAATGTCATAGAGTTTGAGACATACTAAAAACTGCACTTTGTTTGCCCTGTGCTGTGAGAGAGCTAATATCACATTATGATAGATAAATACACGTAACAGTGTTTACACTCATAAACCGCAATAAAAGGAGATTGTGTTGTGCCCTTGTATCGATAATAACGCTCTGTTTGTTTTCATTCAGCGGTGTAGAGCTGCGCTGCATCATATTGAGATCTAGTTTTAATATTTTAGTAACCGTGTTTAGCTGCAGGAGAGAGCTACATACTTTATAACCGTTATCAGTATGATGCAGTGCAGCAAAAAAGAATACAGCAGTTTGCATGCACACTCAGAAAATAGCCTCCAGAATACAGTTTATGACGTTCTACTTATTCCGACATTTTATTGCCACTATTAAATGAATGCCTTGCTTATTGCGTCAGTCAAAACTGAGCATTATTATCTTTGTAAAAGTATTATTTGTGGTACAGCTCTTGCATGTGGATTGCGGATTTTTGATCAAAAATCATAATGTAGTGCCCACAAATAGCAGATCTACTCTACAGTATGTCCTTTTAAGTTAAAATCAATTTCGGGAAGAGCTTGACGTCATGTTCAATACTGTTCATTCAAGTCATTACTGCCACAATGTGTAAACGTGAGCAGTTACCGCAAATTCCGGTGTATAACCTGCACGCACAAACTTTCGAGGAAAAAACAGATTTGTACATACCGTATATAAGCCACACCGGTATGTATGCCGTACATGTCCACGTCATAAAATGGACAAGCAGCATAGAAAATGGTGGATGACACTGCAGTGCTGCCTCTGTAAACCAGAGGGAGGCAGATGACCCGGAGCCCAGAGCCCTGAGGGAGGCTGACGTCATTGCAGCGGCTCAATAAATGCGTTGCTCAGACACAATGCCTCATGAGAAATTTTCAACTCATATTGGTGCATGTTTGTATATTCCTGAGGTATACCTTTGGAGTGTTAAGTTGCTGTGTGTTGAATTTGGTGTTAGTGAAGTGTTCATAGAAAGATGATTACCTTGTTATATATAATGACCTCCTGCCATTTCCAGTGGGTTGAAAGCTCACTGTGAGGGCACTGATGAATGACTCCTGCCAAAGACAGAGCTACCGTTTCCTCACTGTCGTGTGATCGGGACAGCATTTAAACAATTAGTAGTAGTTCTGAAGTAAAGGAGATTACGAGATTAGAATTTAGCCATAAATTAGCCGCAGGGTTCTAAGTTTTAAGAAAAAAAGTAGCGGCGTATACACTGGAATTTACGGCACATGCTTCTGCTCAGCTCATTTGGATGGTCTGGCTTGACTGCGTGTATAAAGAGGGAGCTCACATTCCCACCATGCATACTTTTCCTTGCTGGATCAGGAAATGGAAGCCGCACTCCCGTGTGAACATCCCTGATAACAGCTTTTTATTATAACGAAGTTCACTTCAACTTTGGCTACGGTTCCTTCACTCGTCACTCTCGGAAGCAGAAGCCCTCGCTTGTCAGCACATGTCTCACAGTCGCGGAAACATGAACCTCGACCCCGCAGATCTCGGGATCAGCTCCGACTCTGCTATGACAGTCACGTAGCAAACCCTGCTGCTGAGGCTCCTTGGCCTCACGAGAGTGAGGCAGAACACACCGGCTCAGTCAAGCATCACGGCGAGGCACATCACGACTTTGTCTGTTTCCTCCCACTCTTGCTTTTTCTCACTCTCTCTGGCACACTTTCACACTCCGAGTCGCACGTCGGCTTGTTAGTGTGGAGACAGTTGCATTGTGCACCAAGCAGCTGTTGAGGTTGACTCCAGGTGAGCTCGCTTGCGTTGTTGAGGTGCACTCACACACTAGGGGGTGTCCTCAGAGCAATCCAAGCATCCATCCAGGCGTGGCTTTACTCCCTGGAACTGTGAGCAGCTGGCCCTGTCATCTTTGTGGTGCAGAGACAATGGCGTGATCCCTTTACCCCCCGTGTAGTGTCACTGACTGTCCAGTTAACACGGAGGGTCTCAGCTGCTGGTCCCATGTGCCGCTCCTGTCTCTGCTGCGTGAGGAGAACATTTTTTTGTCATTATTAGGATTAGGGCAACACTGGAAAGAATACTACAAGAATAGAAACATGAGCAAATTGTCAAACTATTGCGAGAATTAACTTGTATTTTGGAGAATAAAGTCAAAATATTGCGAGAATAATTTTCATAAACGTAAAAGTTGCTGAATTCAAAAGGACCCTCGTGATTATGTGTTACCTTTTATCTCAATCTATGCTGTGGGTTCCATATTCATGAAAGATTGCCTGGCTTTTGCGCCCATTTAACACCTCAGCGTGATGTGTAGGTTAAGCTGCTTGATTTAAACCCAAATTAATGACCAAGAGTCATTACGTAGCTTTTGTGGCAAAACAGTTATGGATTTTCCATTGAGCCACAATCGCCACGTCGCTGATCAAAGCGTACGCCTCAATGTAATAAATGCTCGTTAATTGTAGCTTGATAAATGAGAGTGCTTGCTGCAGGTGATGAGGGAGTATAACGTGTCCACCAGCACCCCCGCAGCATGAAGGTCAGAACGGTGGCATTTTAAGTCCGGCATTGTTGTTCAGTCATGTGGAATTGTGCTTCTTTTTTTAGGATGATCCTCTGGGGAACCTGAACCTGGCCTTTGACATAGCAGAGAAACACCTGGACATTCCCAAAATGCTTGATGCAGAAGGTAATCATATTTCAGGAAATGACTTGAAATGGATGAATGGATTCTACAAAATGCAAATTTTTGTATTCTCTTTGTGCATCTACTACAATGACATCTATCTCTTTTATTGGCACATCCTACCTACCCTGCTGGGCACAGATATCATCAACACCCCCAAGCCTGACGAAAGAGCTATCATGACCTATGTGTCCTGCTTCTATCATGCTTTTGCTGGCGCAGAGCAGGTATGCAAAATCTGCTTATCGTACTTGTCAGTTTGCTTTTCTGCGCATGCTAATCAGCTTTTCCTGTTTCTGAGATTGGAAATCTATCCTGTGTTTTTTCTTTTCTCTTAGCAGTTTGATTTAGAGCCCAAACAAAACCGGTGTTTTGAGACTAACGCTGGAAATATTGAGTGCGATTGTAATGAGGTTGTTTCTCTCAGGCAGAGACGGCCGCCAACAGAATCTGTAAGGTGCTGGGTGTGAACCAGGAGAATGAGAAGCTGATGGAGGAGTATGAGAGACTGGCCAGCGAGGTACAAAGCACTATTTCAACATTATGTGTAGTATAAATAAATATTCATCTTCTAATCATTGGATAAGAATGATACAAACATACTCGGAGTAGAGGGAAACTACACAGCGCAAAGAATGGTTTTGTGTTTTGCTCCGTAACTTTGTTGTTTCGATAAATAACGCATGCCCTGGATGAAAGTAGGTCAGGTGTTGTTTTATTTTTCCGGGACGCCTTCTAACATCACAGCACATGATTTTTAAAAAATAAAGAATCTGAATATAGTAATCATATTAAAAAGGCCATGTAATTGAATCATGTAAATGCACAGTACAGAGGAACCTCGGTTAGCGTCCAGCTCAGTTAGCGTGTTTTTCGGTTGACGTTGAAAATTTACGCCACAATTTTGCCTGAGTTTGCGTGCATTCTCCGGTTAGCATACAATATGGTGCGCATCTTGTGGTGTTGTCAATACACTGAGTGAGTCCAACTGTGTTCTTAACTCATTCAATCCCAGCCATTTTTCAAAAGACAACCCCTTTAGTAGCGGCCATTTTAGACTATTTTGACAAATTTTTCAAGGCACACAGAATATTAAGTTCTATGGCTATATAAACATGGAACCTACCAAAAGAATGATTAGACTCCCTTTCATCAGGAAAAAAGGTTTGTTTCTACCTTTTTCCGTTCTTTAGTAATCAGCAGTAGAACATAGGTAAGTTTCAGGAAAATATCAGTTCCCAACTAGAAAAGGGAGAAAAACAGCTTTTTGTGAAAAGATACATTTCAAGCATAACTTTCACTTTGACACAAATATTTTTTGCTTTTGTGACAGCTCAAATATCTAAACAACTATACCAAAAAGGCGTTGTTTTACATCAAATAACCATTTATTTACAAATATAACACCACAAACTATTCGTGTGTGCGTGTGCATGCGCTAAAATTTCCCTACAATGTGTAATCTTCTGCATGCTACACTCCTCCATGCTCTTCCACTTCTTCCTTGCTGTCAAGTGTGTTAATACATGCAAAAGACCCATGCTGAGCTCTTATCAAATGCACATCTACCACCTTGTGGCAGTTTTTATGGCTTAAAACTGCTCTAAAAGTGACATCTTTTATTGTGCAATTGCATCATCGCCTCTTTTTGCCTCATATAAATGCATCTTTGGGATCGGCCGTTCGGGTTTATATAAACGTATAAATACGTCTTTGGTATTGAATGAGTTAATGTATTTGTTTTTATCACAAAACATTTTTCCTTGATGGCATCCTATTAGCTAGCTAAACAAAACTGAACCGAAGTTATGTCGCCAGTCCATGATGTCATCAGCGGTTGACTCCCAAAAATGTTAACACAAAAGACGTTTTTTTGTTTTACAGTTACAGTTTTACATGCATAAAAGAATCGTAAATGCTTATAAATGACAAATGAAAGGGTTATTTGTCAGACGTGACTTACCAAAGAGATCAACCACCACCTTCCTGTGAACATTTTTTGCTTTCTGGAACGGATTATGTACATTATTTCTTATGGGAAAACTTGATTTGGTTAATGTGCGTTTTGGTTAGAGTCGGTCCTTCTGGAATGAATTAATGACCCTAACCAAGGTTCCACTGCATCTTGCAAAAGTGACAACCCTATTTTCCGGACTATAGGTCACAATGTTAATTCATACTGACTGTGGTGAACGTTACTGTCAGCATCTGCAAGAGGGCGCTCTAGGCTTGTGATGACGATAATGCCGCTGAGAGATGTGGAACGAGATTGGGAGCTTGGTGAACTTGTTTACTGTGCTTGCTTGCTTGCTTGTTATGTTGATTGTGCCTATTCAGCCTCCCAAGTATATTCTTCATGCTATTGTCAGGGTATTTGTACGGTCCTAAAAAGTTTAAAACCCAATCATTTGAATTACAACATGTCTAAAATGCCCCAAATGGAGGAGTTGAACTGGACTCGGAGTCTCGTTCCCGAGTGAGGGAAGGATGCAATGCGAGATCGACAGGCGTATTGGTGCGGCGTCTGCAGTGATGCGGACGCTGCATCGGTCCTTTGTGGTGAAGAGGGAGCTGAGCCACAGCGGTAGAAGATGCACGGATGGGATGGACACAGCAATCACGGTCTAAATAGCTGGCAACACACATGTGTAGCAAGATAATTGTGTCAAGCATGGTGGTGGGGGAGCATCATGGTCTGGGGCTGCATGAGTGCTGCCGGCCCTGGAGAGTGGAGGTTCATTGAGGGGTGCACTCACTTGTGTTGTCAGCTGTTCAGACAATAAAAGCTGTGTGTTGAGTCATTTTCAGAGGATAGTAAATCTATACTTTTATACAAGCTGAACAGTGACTACTCGAATTTTCATTTTTATACTATTGACCCTTGGGAATATGTAATAAAATGTTGAGGGGTGTGCATTATTGTACTCTTATGAAGACACAATCATGTCGTAATATGGATCACTACCCTCCCCAGCTGCTGGAGTGGATCCGCCGCACCACTCCCTGGCTGGAGAACCGCACCCCGGAGAAGACCGTGGCGGAAATGCAGAGGAAGCTGGAGGACTTTCGGGACTACAGGCGCCAGCATAAGCCCCCCAAGGTGCAGGAAAAGTGCCAGCTGGAGATCAACTTCAACACCCTGCAGACCAAGTTGCGCATCAGCAACCGGCCTGCCTTCATGCCCTCCGAAGGCAAGATGGTGTCTGTAAGTCGCCGCTCTGAATGCGTCCTTTTACCGAGCTTTGCATCATTAGATGCCAGGGCTGGAGAGAGACAAAACCGCTATGATTGTCTCTCCAGGACATTGCCACGGCCTGGCAGGGCTTGGAGCATGCAGAAAAGGGCTATGAGGAGTGGCTCCTCACAGAGATCCGCAGGTTGGAGAGACTGGACCACCTGGCCGAAAAGTTCCGCCAAAAAGCCACCAATCATGAAAACTGGGCCAGCGGTCAGTTGCTCTTTCAATATGCTGCGCTTTCTTTTGTCCACAGTCTCCGTCGTGTCCACTGTCACCACCGGAAATCAAGTAAAGTTGGTGTTGGGATCTAAACTTCCAATCACCTTGCCTTGTTTTTTTTTCTGTCTCCCTGCTCAAACGTGTTCTATCAGGCAAAGAAGTGCTTCTGTCCCTGAAGGATTACGAAACAGCCACCCTGACAGAAATAAAGGCACTGCTACGAAAACACGAGGCCTTTGAGAGCGACTTGGCAGCCCACCAGGACAGAGTGGAGCAGATTGCCGCCATTGCACAGGAGCTAAAGTACGCCGCCCCCTCCACTCCCATTGTCGACATTAGCAGTCATTGTGTACCGGGAGTGTGCATTCAATCCACAATTTAAAGTCGGCTAAATGAGATTCGGCAGTTACTGTACTAGAAAATCAAAGGACGTGGGGGAAATGTTTATATTTTTACTTTTCTAAAAAGGCTACAATCAATCCATCGTAGATATGCTAATAGGTTAGATAAAGAACAGCCTGCATCTGCATCCTATTATTATTATCATGATATCACCAGGTAATATCAATAATTTCTTCCAAGCCTCGTAGAAAAGTTGTGTTTTTTGTGTTGTCTATCTGTTATCTGTTGGGCATGAACTACAGTACAGTAGTTTCACTTTTTGCTGCAAATCAGGTGGTTTCACTTTTGGCTGTTAGAGTCCACTTGCATCAAAGCCAAGTGGGGCACTGACCATGCTTGCAAATGGTGATTAACTCATTCATTACCAAAGACGTAATTATACGTTTTTATAAACCCAAACGCCCGATCCCAACAATGTATTTATACGTCTTTTAAGTTTTTTAAAACTTAAAATCCGCTTGCTTTTAGAGCAATTTTTAAGCCATAAAAACGGCCACAAAGTGGCAGAAGTGCATTTGATAAGAGCTCGGCATGGATCATTTCAATGGGTGAAGCACACGAGACAGGAAGGAGGAGGTGAGACCGCGTGGAGGAGCGTAGTGTGCAGAAGGTTATGCGTTGTGGGAAAATTTTAACGCATGCACATGCACACATACGTGCGCGCACACAGTTCAGTTCCAATTGTGAAAGTTGCAAATAGTTCATGGTTTTATATTTTCTGAATAAATTGTTAATTTGATGTAAAACTACCCCTTTTTTGTGTCGTTTATGTTGGTATAGTTGTTTAGGTATTTGTGCTGTCAAAAAAATATTTGTGTCAAAGTGAAAGTTATGCTTGAAATGTATCTTTTCACAAAAACGTGTATTTCTCCCTTTTTTAGTTGGGAACTGATATTTTCCTGAAACGTACCTATGTTCTACTGCTGATTACTAAAGAATGGGAAAAGGTAGAAACAAACGTTTCATTTTCTGATGAATGACGAGAGTCTAATCTTTCTTTTGGTAGGTTCTATGTTCATGTAGCCGTAGAACACAATATTCTGTGCGCCTTGAAAAATCTCTCAAAATCGTCTACTGGAGGCCGCTACTGGAGGGGATGTCTTTTGAAAAATGGCTGGGAGTGAATGAGTTAATCATGATTAATTCATTTGAAAATTGTGATTTTTAATCACTTTACAGCCCTAATTTAAAAAAAATGTTGCGGGTCAATAAAAAAAAAACAAGCTGCAGGTCGTAAATGTCCCCCGTGCCACACTGGAAACCCCTGTTGTAGATATTTTGATATGAAATACTGTACATATGTGGCATTCATTTGTAAAACTGACATGATGGCAGGTGACAAAACAGAAAAGACTTTAAAAAACCTACAATTCAATGGTGTTTTCTTTTGTGTTAGTTAGGAGCGACGAAAGGGAGAACGGTTCTGTTCCAGTCCTGAGGTCGCTCTGACTTCAGCATCGCATGCTTGGAAAAGCCACGTCATGTCTGCCGGCATAAAGCTTCTTGCTTTGTTTTCCAGTGAGCTGGACTACCACGATGTGGCGGCTGTGAACCAGCGCTGCCAGAGCATCTGCGACTTGTGGGACAGGCTGGGAACCCTCACCCAAAAAAGGAGAGAGGCACTGGAGGTGAGGGACGGTACATACAGGTACACTACATAATGTTTTGCACATTGCACAATCTCCACAAGAGTGTGCTAATGATCCACATTGATGCAGATGAAAATGTCAATGCAATCAGTAGGAGGGTAGTAGGGTGTCAATCTAAAAAATAAAAAAACAACCCGAACACAAAAGAGAAACCCCTTATTCAAATAGTAGTTTATGGAGACATAGATGCCATCGCCCAGCCCGCAGCTAGTCCCACTGGCCACTTCCTCTGATCCATGCTGACCATTCCTGACCTGCAACTGTACGAGGGCTGAGGAAAATGTCTGAGGATTAACCATGAATGACAGCAACAGGAGCTCTGTTGTCTGTCCACTCAAAACAATCCCCTCCCGACCGAGCCAAAGTGGGGGTGAACAAGGCCACGCTAATGTTACGCTCCCCGGGGTTAGTCGTCATAACAGGTGCGTGTGTGTTTAGGATTTTTGTGTTACGGGATTTGTATCGGAGAGCTCCGCTGGACATTTTGAGTCTTTTATCAGGATTTATGTCGTCTCCTAATCCTTCCAGCGCACAGATAAGCTGCTGGAGACCATCGATCAGTTGTTCCTGGAGTTTGCCAAGCGCTCTGCTCCTTTCAACAACTGGATGGAGGGCGCCATGGAGGACCTGCAGGACATGTTCATGGTGCACACTATTGAGGAAGTCCAGGTAGGCGCAAGAAGAAGTCACACTGACAGTGAACACAATTCACCCATCCGTTTTCGATACCGTTTGTCCTCAATAGGGTCATGGGTAAGCTGGAGCCTATCCCAGCTGACTTGGGGTGAGAGGGGGGTACCCCTGGACAGGCACATATCTACAAATGACCATTCACACTCACATTCACACCTATGGACAATTTACAATCAGCCTTTTAGCCTAAAGGTCATATTTTTGGAATGTGGAAGGAAGCTGGCGTACCCGGAGAAAACCCACGCATGAACGGTGAGAGCATGCAAACTCCACACAGAGACGTCCAAACGAAGATTCCAAACCTCCATCTCCTGAGTAAGCGGCCAACATGCTAACCACGAGACCACCGTGCAACAAACAGGGTTCCCTTGTGTGCCTAAAAATGTGAAAATGCTTAAATTTGAATGTACAGAGTTTGAAAAATTGACATTTTTTGACACAACACAGCCTGTGCTGAAAACGTAGAGTCATGGCCTTGGTTGTGTAATTAAGGCTGGTTTAGGCTGAAAACATTGGCACCGTTGGCCAAAAACATTGTCATATTTGGGATACCAATGTTTTTGGCCATGACTGTGAATGTTTTGCCTTAATTTTGTCATTCTTTGCTAATATGAAACAAATAATTGTTTGTTCATAACATAACATGTTTAATTAGATTACGTAGAATAATAATATTGAGAATGTATGGACTTTTAAGAGTATTAAAATGCTAAGTATTAAATATTAAATCCTAATTTGACGAAATTGACTTATCACGGTCGAGTGCGGAACCGTTTAACGGTGACGACTGTACAGGCCAAGTTACATCTCAGCTTTGTGTTATACGAGTCATGACTTTATATTAACGTGATTTCACTCTTCTCCTAACATTATGCTACATGCTTTGTAAACTTTGAATTTGTTTTCTTTTCCAGTCTGTTCTATTGTTCCTTTTAATGGATCCTATTCTTTCTCGGTAATGTTCTGATGCAGCCAGTATCACCTTATTTTTAGAGTATGCCACAGGCCAATACAAAACAAGTGACCGGCCGCAAATAGCCCCCGGCCCGGACTTTGGACACCTCCATTCTAGACTGTCACCAATTCTGAGATCCACTTTACATTTACAGTACTTTCATGAATTGTCTGTATTTGCATCTGATATCATCTGACTTAATTATCCGAGCATCTTCATTATGAGTCATACTTTGGTCATCATGAAACGGTGCGCTAATGTATCACACTCAGAAAAATACACAGCATTCGATCACACCTGACAAAAAGTTGACATTTTCGCAGTCTTTCAGCACTTCAAGCCTTTTTCCTCCTTGCTTCCCCCCTTAGAGTCTAATTGCAGCTCACGAGCAGTTCAAAGCCACTCTCCCAGAGGCGGATGCTGAGCGACAGGCCATCTTGGGAATCCACAATGAGGTGCAGAAAATCTCCCAGAGCTATGGGATCAAGGCTAACATTATCAACCCCTACAGCACCATCACGACCGACGAGCTCCTCATCAAATGGGACAAGGTAGTCAGACGCAGCATATTCATATCCACTTGGATGTCTGTGAGCATGATTTTTTGTAACTTTCTTTCAGGTTAAGAAGTTGGTTCCTCAGAGAGACAGTGCCCTGCAGGAGGAGATGGCACGCCAGCATGCCCATGAAAGGTTGAGGCGGCAGTTTGCTGCCCAGGCTAATCTAATCGGACCCTGGATACAGACCAGGATGGAGGTTAGACATACATGATGCATTCATACGATTATGGCCATCTCATGGAGCATAATACTATTTCGACACATTGTACATGAGGCCACTAACTGGATACTGAACTTGAATATGGATATTAAACGATGTCGGGCACAGCACACAGCTAAATGACTATCCTGGAGCCATGTCTTTATCAAAAGTGGTTACCACCCCACCCCCAGAAAATTAAATTGACCCCCTTTCTTGACGAACAGGAAATTGGACGCTGCGCCCTGGAGATAGGGGGCACCTTGGAGGACCAGATGACCCAACTCAAGCAGTGCGAGCATGTCATTGTCGCCTACAAGCCCAACATCGACAAGTTGGAGGGAGACCACCAGCTCATCCAGGAGTCGCTGGTGTTTGACAACAAGCACACCAACTACACTATGGAGGTACGCCTGGAAAAACACATTTTTATATGTAAAAGATGATTTAGACATCTATCCAGTACGTGGCATCTATTATTTTTTATCTATTATCAGGTGTAAGCTTTTTTTATGGGGATGGCTTTTCTTTGTTTAAAACAAAAATTGTAATCGGATTTTGCAAAAAAAATGTTTTTTTACATTTTTCCACATATAAACATGACTGTTAATAATGGCATTTGGCGACTCTAAATTGTCCATAGGCATGAATGTGAGTGTGAATGCTTGTTTGTCTATATGTGCCCTGCCATTGGCGGGCGACCGGTCCAGGGTGTACCCCGCATCTCACCCGAGGTCAGCTGGGATTGGCTCCAGCATACCACCATTACCCTAATTAGGATAAGCGGCATAGAAAATTGATGAATGCATTTTTTTAACTCCATCATGAACTTCAGCTTTACAGATACCATGTCTGCTCTGGATTGTTGTGGTCATGGCGGAGACCGCAACACATGGTGTTATCCTTCATAGCAACATGGAAGGAGTGTCCAAAGTGCAGTCCGGTGGTCATTTGCAGCCCATGGCACATTCTAAAAATAGAATTTAACAAGATATATATATATATATATAGAGAGGCGGTGCCCTGGACTGGTTGCCAGCCAATCGCAGGGCACATAGAGACAAACAACCATTCACACTCACATTCATACCTATGGACCATTTAGAGTCTCCAATTAGCCGGAGTACGTGGAGAAAACCCACGCACGCATGGGGAGAACATGCAAACTCCATACAGAGATGCCCAAACAGCGATTGGCACCCAGATCTTCCCGATCTCCTGACTACAGTATAATAAGGATAAAATGAGTTATTTTGTAATAGTCCTAATATAGAAACAAAATAAAGTAAAGTTGTTTTTGTTTTTATTAGATTGGGGCAAGAGTTGTAATATTTTTGGAATAAAAAATTGTAAAAATGTTATGGGAATAAAGTCGTAATATTACGAAAAGAAAATTTGCGGTGTGCCGTTTTATTTATGAAAATGCACGATTAATTGGGAACGGAGCAGAGGCCAGTATTTGTGGAATTACCGGCAATACTCACTTGCCGTGGACCTGCTGACGTTATGTGTTCTGTTGTGTTGCCATTCCCTACAGCACATTCGCGTGGGCTGGGAGTTGCTCCTCACGACCATCGCCCGCACCATCAACGAGATTGAAACCCAGATCCTGACCCGCGACGCCAAGGGCATCAGCCAGCAGCAGATGAATGAATTCAGATCTTCCTTCAACCACTTTGATCGGGTACGAAGCGCACTCCGAGATGAGTGTTAAAATAGTCTAATTGTCACGCTGTGATCCCTGACTCGTACTGTTAATTTCCTATTGATGATCAACATCAAATTTTGGCCTCTAACTACAGAAGAAGAATGGCGCCATGGAGACGGATGACTTCCGAGCCTGCCTCATCTCCATGGGCTATGATCTGGTGAGGTGCTTTGAATGTTGAAAACATTAGTCCTGCTAAAAAGTATTCAAAACCTTATTTTGTTACTTGTTTTCCCCAATCAGGGCGAGGTGGAGTTTGCCCGCATAATGATCCTAGTTGACCCCAACGGGACAGGAATCGTCTCCTTCCAGTCTTTCATCGACTTCATGACCAGAGAAACTGCCGACACCGACACCGCCGAGCAAGTTGTGGCATCCTTCCGCATCCTGGCAGCTGACAAGGTTTGTGTGTGGAATAACACGGCTAAAAACCCACTCCTAAAATAGATTTGTTTAGAAGTTTGATCCGATATCTTCTCTTTGCATCCCAGCCTTACATTCTGGTGGAGGAGCTGAGGAGAGAGCTTCCGTCCGAGCAAGCGGAGTATTGCATCATGAGGATGCCGCCGTACACGGGCCACGGGGTGCCACCGGGGGCGCTAGACTACACTGCCTTCTCCACCGCCCTCTACGGAGAGAGCGACCTTTAATCCTCGCAGCATGCACCCATTGCTAGTTCTTGATTTATGCATTCTAGGGAATCTGTAACAAGAGGAGACTCCTTCTAAATTCACAGAAATGTTCAAAATGCCATGCATTGATTTAACGTGTCCTTGCGGTTCTTTTGTAGCATCTGATAAAGCATTCACAGATCCTTTAAGTCATTTGGAAAGTCATCCAAACAAGTCCAACATTGACTGCTAAATGACCCTAACTCAAACATGTTACCCAGGAGTTGGGAAAACACACAAACGTAAAATATTTAAATTCATCTTATGCTTTAAGGGCATACATGCTTTCTTTTGCCAACTGAACAGCCGCCAGTAATTTCGTCTGTGTGTTTTATGCTTTTAATGTATGTGCTGATTAAATATGCTCATTGTTCTGGTGATGCATGTTACAACCTTTTCTTTATTACACTCATTCATCCCAACAAAGGCTACAACACTGCTGGAGAGGCATATGTTACTTTTCATTGTACCCAAAGTATTTGAGGAGCATTAATGAAATAAATGGTATTCAAATCATGTCTGTGTGGTGCTGTCCAGAGAGTCAATTAGGCCATATTTAAAATGATTGCAAGATGGAGGGGTGTCCAATAGCAAATGTTTTCGGGATAATTGCTCAACAAGCATAATGAACTTATGCTTTGTCCTGTTTGCTGTCCCTGTTTTGCTGTCATTTACTTGTAATTGAACTAGACGCTAGCTGTATGTGTTTGATAAAGCTGCATTCAATAAAACTCGGAACTCAGAACAGCGAAAGTGCAACGAAACGAAGTGTACAGTGTGTTTACAGAGTTAGTATATTACCTTATGTTTCTACTGTATTTACTCCATATCCCGTTCGTCAGCTATGTTTTTCGTTTACGTTTGATTGACACTGGCAGAAACATCGTCATATTCAAGTGCACATTTGATTTTTACCATAACGTCGAATGCAGCATAATTTCCCGCCAATGCAGCGGCCATCATGTCTTCCTTCTCGTCAACAACCTCTTCGATTGGCTCCGCCCACTAGTAATGGCTGTACACTTTCTAGCCGCTCGTCTGTTTGGAACTTTACTTCTCCTCTTTCCTTGCCTTTAAACGTCTGCCAGCAAGCTGGAAATTATGTTCGACGCGGGCGAGGGCGAAGATGAATTCCAGTTTTTGCGAATGGTGAGTTAAATATCATTATTGACACGTTATGGTGTATGTTAGCGTAGCATAGCATAGCCTAGCATTAGAAAAAGTCAAGCGTACACAGTTAGCATTTGTATCATATCACATATGAATGTTGACGTGTAGTATAAATTCGAATCGGTACAGTTTACCTACCAATTTGGTAGTTTGTGAATTAGTCAAACAACTAGTGGACACCACAAGTGGGTTATTATTTTAATTTACTAGGTGGTGCAGGTAGGTAACTAGGTAACATCGATGTATCTATATCTTGTCTGTCAAGTATTTATTCTGTGAATGTAATTTGCCCCTGTCGGCCACCGTAAACCTACGTTACGACAGATTTACAATAGATATACAGTAGAATAGAACAGATGTAGATATAGAATAAATGTAAACTAGAAGCATGTATCAGATATCTCTGCTATTCCATTAAAACCGTAAGCCAAGGACATGTGTCACCTATAAAATCCTTAACTACAATCTTAATAGCTTAAATTAGATACAATTCCATCAAAATTTTATTCTGGATGAAAGGGGAAAAACTAGTTGGATGTCACAAAAGCACAAAAGGATTTCCCATGTTAATTTTAATTGCAAGACTGCTTTTGTTTTTTGTTTTATTAATTTTACATGAATTGGAACATGTTAAATTGGATTTTCCATGTAAAATTTAAAGCAGTAAAAGCAGTCTTCCAATTAAAATGAACATGCCAAATCCCAGCATTTTCATACAAAATATTGCTTAAACCGTACATTGCACTGGCAAATTTATAAAAAAACAACAACAATAACGACTGATGTACTGTATGTGTGCGTGCGTGCGTGCGTGCGTGCGTGCGTGCGTGCGTGCGTGCGTGTGTGTGTGTGTGTGTGTGTTAAAAAAACAGCAGCCAGAATGTAGCAGACAAACCTTAGACAAAATTTACTGTATTTAAAAAAAAAAAAAAAGCAAGCGTCCTCTTACACCTTGCAGTATCTCAGCATTGGACAGTGGGACAGTGTGTTTGACTGCTTGCAGGGTGCTGCTGACATGCAAGAGTGGAAAGCCAGTTACATCAGGGGTCAGACAGTGCAGTATCTTCCCAATATGGAGCACCCAGAGGTGTTGGTGGTCCTCAGTTGGCCGTTGTCGTCTTTTTATAATGTTCTTTAAATAGCTAGCTGATAAAAGCCTGATTCCATTGATGGTGGCATTTGCCTGAAGATAAGATAAACTTACAAAGGTGACAGAGATCTACTTTAGACACACATTGTCCTCTAGTCATTCTCACAACAGTAATGCCAAAAAGTGGTATATTCATCGCATGTTATGTGTTTTTTTTGTGTGTCAGGGGGATGAGGTGGTCCTGCAGAGTACCTTCACTTCCCAGGAGGAACACGTGAAGCTTTGTCTGGCTGCCGAGGGCTTCGGCAACCGGCTGTGCAGGCTTGAGGCCACCTCCAACTGCAAGGTAGCGTGTAGCATATTTAGGGCTTAAACCTGAATTGTGTTGCGAGTGAACAATGGCGGGAAGGTTTGGAGGCGGGGTGAAGCAAGCTGTGTGTCAAAAATAGACAAAAGGTATAGTTTAATAGTTGTCCCTCGCTACACTGCGGTTCGAGCATCACTCCCACGCTCCATTGCGGTTTTGCAAGCATTAATTTTCAGCATGAAAATTTCTAAATGCACTGCAAAACAAATACACCATACTGTAAGTCCTTAAGGCCGTCAGTTTGTAAGTGTAGCATTCTACATCGGTCACTAGGTGTCAGTAATTGTTCAGTAAGACCACCGCCGAAGCACCAGACTTGAACAACCTTCTTTTATTGCAGGTTTAAGTTATCTCACAACAGGCACAATAATAATAACGTAATAAGAATACCAATTATAATAATAACACAGGTTACTGTTGCGGCTGTATCCCACAACAACTTAAAACTCAACTCTGAACCCCCAAGGCCACCATCAGTTCTGCTCCCCTACATGGTCAACTGCCTTAAATGGCTTATTTTCTCAAATTATGTCTACTATATCGGGTAGTACGAATGTAAAGGTGACCATATGGGTGTTATTTCATGGCTAGAGTTCTCTTACAAACAGTATTTAGAAGATCGTAAACAGGTTTTCTATGCCATAACTGTAAAAATATTTCATTTATAAAGAAGGAATCCTACTTTGTGGAAATTCACTTATCGTGGTCGAGTATGGAACCAATTAACCGTGATAAACGAGGGATTACTGTACACTAAGTCCCTTACTAATGAACATCCGACGTGCGAACACTCGGAGATACGAACACAAGCCGACTGGTTTATTTTTTCATGCGTTTTGCCTTATAAGTCCATATTTATACTGCTACATGCTTGACCAGCAGAGGGCACTGTGACACTGCTAATGGGACCAACAGATACAGGAAGAAGAGGAGAGAGGAAGGATAAGACTTGTATGATACAACCCGGGCAGAGCGTGTGATTAAAGTTTATGAAGAGTTAATAGGCCTGCTTAATTCTACACCACCCACAGAACACTACCTCTTTTAGAAGAGTCTAACCACGACGACCATTTGTCCTTTTTTTCAATATCTCCTCCTCCTCCTCCACCAAAACGACGTATGCTCGACCACTCCTCTTCAAAGGTAAATAACATTTATCATTACGTATCATTATATCATTTTTATTATTGTTTTTTTCATGAATTATCCTGGTTTAATATAACTACTGCATCCAAACTCATATTTACATACATACACATATACTGTATATGTATACACGTACATGTAGTACCTATATCATTGGTAATATTACCTTTTCCCCGACTTAAGAACAATTTGACTTAAGAACGGTCGTCTGGAACCAATTGTGTTCGTTAGTTGGGGACTTAGTGTACTCCCAAATTCTTTTTTCTCTGCCATTTTCCAATAGAATAGCAATTTCTAGTGCAGTAGCAATTGATGATGAATGATTTTGCATTTTACACATATGTGGTATGTTTTCATGTGTTAACCACCATTTTTATTTATTTTCCAGTTTTCAGAGTACTGTCGTTTTCATTGATTAATTGATTGATGACATTGACTGAAATTGACTTATTTGACAGTACAGTGTTCCCTCGCTCCATCGCGGTTCACCTTTCGCAGGCTCGCTGTTTCAGGGATTTTTTTAATGCAATTTTAGTGTAGGTTGCTGTGTCTCTCTCTCTTCTGTCTGCAATGCCCATTGTCTTCTGCATCCTGATTGGCTGTATACCATTATCAATCAATCTCATTGGTGCTGTTCATCGCTCATCGCTAGCATACTAGCTAACTGTGTGAGCTGCTTGCTAGCCGCCAATAAACAATAGAAGAAGAAGCAACTAACCGGCTGTGGGGCACCATTACGGAATAAATGAATCTTTGGTTCAAGGAGGATGAGGAGGAGGAGGAAAATACGACGACAGGAGCAATATTATTTAACAAGGATACAAAAACAGCACAGTCAGAGGAGTGAAAAACGCGCGAGTCACTTACTAATTTCTTGTGTCCAACCTAGTAGGCTGATCATTAAAATTCAAACGCAATTTGAACTTTGAGAGTTTTTAAACAAGAGAGAAACGTGAGAAAATATTAATACATGTCTGAGAAACGTGTATAAAGTGTATGGTGAGGGGCTTTACAACTTTAAAACATATAGAATCATTGTAAAAAAAAAAAAACTAATAATAAATTTGGCTACTTTGCAGATTTCACTTATTGCGGGCTATTTTGGGAACCTATCCCCCGTGATAAACGAGGGAACACTGTATTTCACTGACACATGCTTTATGGTTAAAAAAAAATTCTCTCTTAAATATTTACCAGAATGTTCCACCAGACTTGTCCGTGTGTGCTTTCGTCCTGGCCCAGTGTCTGTCATTCCGGGCCCTGCAGGAGATGCTGGCCCACAGCAAGAAGCTGGTTGCAGAGGTAGAACTCTTTCTGTTATCTCATTATCTCATCTCTGATCATTTCATCTCAGCACTCTGCGGGTAATTTGATATCACAGTTGGCTGTGTGCCGATTCTAACTGATGATAACTGGCTCATGTGCATTCAAATGACTGGATTTTTACTGAACATACTAAAAGTATGCATACTTATAGACCACAATGTGCTTTACAGGGAGCTGGTGGAAGCCACCGCACCCTTCTGTACGGCCAGGCGGTGTTGTTCCAACACTCGTACAGCGGCATGGTGAGTCATCCTGGTATACTGCAGGAATAAATGTATATATCAGGGACAACAGTTAGCATTTACTCTGCAGGAATGTACTGTATACACACCTGGTGTTAATTCTGCTTCCAGTTTCTCAGCTGCCTGTCCACATCCCAGTCCTCAACTGACAAGCTTGCTTTTGATGTGGGCCTGCAGGAGGAGAAATCAGGTAGCGCCTCTCAGAGCTGTCACACAGACAACTGTTGCAATGCCAATATCTTAAAGTGCATACTTTTTGGGTCTGAATTATGAACGTTGTTTCTCAGGTGAGACCTGTTGGTGGACAGTCCATCCAGCTTCCAGGCAGAGGTCAGAGGGCGAGAAAGTGCGTGCCGGCGACGACCTCATACTAGTCAATGTGTCCTCTGAGAGATATTTGGTAAGTCAGGCAGCAGTGATGCTATCCTCCCCAGGACATACTTGTGTACACTTTAGAGTAGTCAGTGTACAGCTTGTGTAGAAGTACATATTTACTATCCACTGAAAATAAGTCAACACACAGCCATTGTTGTCTAAATAGCTGGCAACATTGCATTGTGGTGATTGTGTCTTTGCTGTGGTTCTTTGAATTCCAACATGTACTGTGAAGTTGTGAAGTAGAACTTGTGCCGCATGACAGTTTTCCAATGTAAGGAGCCCAAACACACCTCCAAGATGACAAGTGCCTTGTTGAGGAAGCGGAAAGTGAACCCAAATGAGCACCTGTGGAGCATCCTCAAGCGGACGGAAGGAAGGTAGAGGAGTGCAGTGATGTCATCATAGAGGAGTGGAAGACGTTCCCAGTAGTCAAGCCGCAACAGGCTAAGTGTTACCTTTTTCCTAAAGTGGTGCCACGCATGCAAAGACAAACCTTGACCTTTTTCAGCGCATCTTTGGCTTTTGTAACTCTTTGATATTAGCATTCTGTCCAAAATCTCCGAAATGAGTAGTGGTACGTAGTGTTTTGGTCTGGTTACTGCCATTTACGGCGACCCCGATGCCATCATGATACAGAGTTTCGGTACGCATCCCTAATGGTCAATGAGATTTGGCCTATTTTCGGAGAAAGAAAGAAATACTGTGAATTCCAGTGTATGATTGGCTGGCGACCAGTCCAAGGTGTACCCTGCCTGTCGCCCGAAGTCAGCTGGGATAGGCTCCAGCATTACCCCCACGACCCTAATGAGGATACGTAATAGAGGCATAGAAAATGGATGGATGGATGGAGCCGTACCGGTGTATAAGCCGCAACCACTAAATTTAGAGGAAAACCCAGATTTGTACATACAGTATATAAGCCACACCAGTGTATAAGCTGCACGTGTCCACGCCGTAAAATGGCATAGTGTGGCGCAGGTGAGACCGTGAGGACCAGGTAGCTCTTTATTTGACATGAGTGAATCATGAGCTATGAAAAAACTTTCGACGAGCTTGTCGACCCAATGGAAATTGCAGGTCATTACTCAACATA
The DNA here is from genome assembly GCF_027744805.1 of Dunckerocampus dactyliophorus. Classification (NCBI taxonomy): domain Eukaryota; kingdom Metazoa; phylum Chordata; class Actinopteri; order Syngnathiformes; family Syngnathidae; genus Dunckerocampus; species Dunckerocampus dactyliophorus. The sequence goes on along the minus strand of NC_072832.1, from coordinate 2,613,886 downwards.
ACAGTTTGACTCACAGTGTCATCTCACAAACACTACTCATCAGACAGTAACTTAACAGTCAAAAAGTATACCTAATAAATATACCAACATGTACCAATACAAGTTTAAAATGAAAAAAAAAACATTGTAAATTTTTCCCATAATGCATTTCATTTGAGCAAAGCATTTAATTGGCGGACAAGCAGGACTGAAAATGGTGGGTGACACTGCAATGCTGCCTCTGTCCACCAGAGGGAGCCAGAGGAGCCCAGAGCCCACAGGGAGGCTGACGTCATTGCCCCAATGAGTGCTTTGCTCAGGCGCAATGCATTATGGGAAAATTTAAGAGTTGTTTTTTGCATTATAAACTCACATTGGTACATGTTTGTATATTTTACAGGTATACCTTTGGAGTGTTAAGTTGCTGTGTGGGGAGTTTAGTGTTCTTAGTAAGATAACACCGCGAGTCAGACTGTTATGTTGTTGTACTGTTGCATACAATGACCTCCTGCGATATCCGGTGGGTTGACAAGCTTGTTGTGAGTGCACTGATTGCTCGTGATTGGCTCCTGCCAAAAATAAAGCTACGGTTTCCTCACTGACTCGCGAGTGGCACAGTATTTAAACAGTAGTTCAGTAAAAAACAAACCACACAGTAGTAGTTCTGAAGTAAAGGAGATGTCACAAGATTAAAATTTAGCCATAAATTAGCCGCACCATTGTATAAGCCACAGGGTTCAAAGTTTTAAGAAAAAAGTAGCGGCTTATACACCGGAATTTACGGTAATAGGTTTGCACGGAAAATGCTGTACTATTGCATGAATAATGTGACTATTACTACTATTACTATGAAAATGTATCCGAAGGTTGGCAGGTCTGTATTGGCGGTGTCTTTATTCATGATTGAGCCAAGCTGGTGCCAGCAACTCATACAGTGGTTTGTACAGATATATAAATGACTATTATACCAAGGACACAACCAGCTATTTAGACAATACAGTAATGGCTGTGTTGACTCATTTTCAGCGGCTAGTAAAGCTATACTGCTATATAAGCTGTCCACAGTGTTATCTATGCTATTGTCCTTGTGAGGGCAGTACTCACTTTTGTGTGAGATACTGTGTAAATGCAGAAGGAAGGTATAATATCAAATGAAAGTTCTGTTTAAATGGGTCCAAACTGCCGGATCATATGATGTGTCATTTTTTTGTGTTCGCCCAGCACCTGTCCTTTGCCGTTGCCTCCGACAACAGATGCTTGAGTGACAGTCTGATTGTTGATGCTGCCTTCCGGCAGTCTCTCTGGAGTGTTGCTCCCATCTGCTCTGCAAGTGGACTCGCTCAAGGCAAACTTTTCCTCTCTTTGCTCTCTTACCATATTGCACATTTTAATAGCTTGTTCAAAGGCCCATTGCTATTTTTTAAACATGCAGGCCAAGAGTGTTAATCAGAGAGCGATTGTTTTAAATGTTCATCAGTATGATTAAATGCTGCTATTTGGTACTCTGTGTAAAAGCTGTGGCTGTAATTACTGTGAGGCTTGAGTGGCGATGCTTGTTTAATTGACTGCAAGAGCCTCTTTCAACGGAGGTGCCATCTGCTGACTGCTACGTTGCTTCTAGGATACCTGAGGGGCGGTGACACGTTGCGGCTGCTACACAGCCACAGCGATGCATGTCTGACTATTCCCTCTGCAGAGCAGGATGAAGACCTGCAAAGGTCAGATGCAAGAACTAATCCCCTCCACACGCCACGCTGATAAAATGCCCCATCTTAGGTCATGTCTTTCTTAATCTAGGATAATGCAATATGAGATTGGATCAGTATCCAAACATGCCCGCTCTCTCTGGAGGCTGGAGATCCTGCGCGTTGTGTAAGTGGAAACGGGCCTACAGGTATCAAATTATGGTACATCTGTGGCCCTGATTGGAACTGGTGATTGATGTCCTCCTGTCATTTCAGTAATTGAGAACTGAATGCAGGGGGATACATTGGATTCATTGTTGTATATTTTTTGTTCTCAGGTGGAGTGGAAGACATACAAGCTGGGGGCAGGCCTTCCGACTCTGCCATGTGACCACTGGACGTTACCTGGGCCTCACAGATGAGAGAGGCCTCCGTCTGCTTGATCGAGACAAGGCCGACATCACCGCGACCTCCTTCTGCTTTCGGTCTGCCAAGGTCGGAATTAACTCTCAATTCTTAGTCGTAAGGGTAATGTGACTGTCAGTAAGGGCGGTATAGCCAATTAGTCAAGCATATACTGTACAGTATATACTGTCTATAGGACAAACTGGACACTGGAACAAAGACACATGTGGATGGGATGGGATCCCCAGAGATCAAATATGGAGACTCCGTTTGCTACCTTCAGCATGTCAACTCCGGCCTGTGGCTTACCTACCACACAACTGACAGCAAATCAGCATGCATGGGAGGAGCTCAGCGGAAGGTAAACCCACACGTTTACCTAAAGTAGAATATTAGGCTGCGTTCACACTTGTGGGTTGATACTCTCATTTGGACCATAAATTAAAAAATATACCTGGTGTGCGCGCTTTGGTGTGGTTTGTTTGGCGTTCACACTAGTATTTTTGTCGTGCGACCAAAGGCAAGAACATTTACATAAAGGAAGGACTTGATTGGGCAGCTTTTGTGAAGTATGTCCTACTGTTTTGAGAAGCCAAACTCTTTACTTGAGTGTCCCCACCAACCAACCGGAACTACGTTCCTCATCACCGATATCCGACCAGAACTCAGCTCACGGGACGAAGTGGGGGGTAAGTCGCTATTGATGCACTACACTGCTGTCGGGGATGTCATACAACTTCATGTCAAAAAATCTGAACTATCCCTTTAACCCAGCTACGTCGACATTGTTATTATTACTATTAACATTGTTACACAGATCAAATGACATTACTGGCGTAATGACACCTTGCCGCCGCACGGTGGCCAACACAGTAACAGCCTGGAGATCAGGAAGACCTGGGTTCGATTCTCCCTTGGGCATTTCTGTGTGGAGTTTGCATGTTCTCCCCGTGTGCGTGTGGGTTTTCTCCGGGTACTCCGGCTTCCTCCCACCTTCCAAAAACATGCAGGTGAGGTTAATTGGTGACTCTAAATTGTCCATAGGTATGAATGTGAGTGTGAATGGTTGTTTGTCTATATGTGCCCTGCGATTGGCTGGCGACAAGTCCAAGGTGTACCCCGCCTGTCGCCCGAAGTCAGCTGGGATAGGCTCCAGCATGCCCCCGCGACCCTAATGAGGAGAAGCGGTCTAGAAAATGGATGGATGACACCTTGCCACACCACACCGGCTAGCGACTAGCTTCACCACACACTCAGCCGCAGTGCGTCAGAGCTGCACTCACAGTCCTCCAGACCACTACCAAAAGGTAACGCTACATATTGGAGCTGCTGCTACTGCTGCTGTTTTCGTTTTTGAGTTAGGAAAAGTTAATGCTAGGTGTAGATGTTCGTTTTTATGTTACTATGTGAAATCAATGCGCCCAGGAAGGAAGTTCCGGTAATGCTTAATTAAAAGGACCAACATGCGTCAAAATATTGTAAGTATTAGATGCCATGTATGTACCTGATACTACATGTTTATGAAACCATAAAACCTTGTTGAGGTTTTTGGAGGTGTTTTAATAGCAAGCGTTCTAGGCGCCACAGGTGTGTCCCATTACGTGCAGTAATGAACTGTCTTTTTTTTTTTATATGTTTCTATATCTTTTAGAACGCACAGAAAAGAGAAAAACGTCTCACATAACGTCTCACAACGTATCTCACATAAGGATTGTGGATGATGGGCAAAATTCCCCAAAAAGTGTTTTTTTTCTTTTATTTTAAGAATCTTTGATATTCATTGCAAATGATGCTGTTCCAGGCTATCTTGCATGGTGAGGGTCATATGGATGACGGGCTGACGCTGTCTCGGTCTCAGAGGGAAGAATCTCACACTGCCAGCCTCATCCGGAGCGCCACTCTTCTTTTCAATACCTTTGTCAGGTAGTAGACATCACACACATCTTTACAGTCATCCATGATTGTGATTCAAGCTTCACATCGACTGTAACATAATCAAGTTTTTTTGTGGTATTTGATGATCTGTCAATGACTGTAGCAGATATCCTATTGTCCAATGCCCATTGCACATGACTTTTATCCAATCCTTTGTTTCTAATTGACCGTTTCTTGAAGGAAACTTGATTTTTTGAGTGGACAAGCAAACCTTCCTCCCACCCTTTTTCCAATGGAGATTGTCACATGCAGCCTGCAGGATCTAATAACCTTCTTCCAGCCGCCACCAGAGGGCCAGAACCACGAAACCCAACAGAACAGCAGGGCGACCTTGAAGCATCGTCAGAATATGTTTCAAGAAGAGGTTAGAGAAAAAAAATAGCTAGAATGAGGTGGTACTATGCGATATTAATGCATTTTAATAGGGGTGTCCCCACCCGATATTGAAAATGGACCGATACCAGCCAAAAAAAAAGTATCGATTGTATCGGCCTACATCTAAATTGTCCGATATTGGCACTCTGATACAAGCAGCCTATTCCAGACTTCCCACCAGCACTTTTGTCTGGCAGCAACCCTTCTTTTCAGTATGCAGGACCTATGTGATCACAACAACAGTGTGTGCTTACCAGTGAGTGTTTACCAAGAAGTAGCAGTGATGTCGGCTGTGTAGCTGTGTTTTTTGTTAAAGTCCCAAAAAGACGTTGCAGCTGAGTGCAAAACTTGTCATGCGCAAGTTTCCCATGATGGCACAGAACCGAGTAAGTTTAATATGATCAACCTCATCGCAGATTAAAAGAAGAATTTGCGCTGAAACATCCACCACTGTTTGACAAAGCGTGAGGAAAGAGTCAACCCCCGTCGAAGGTGAATGATGTCGGGTTTAAACGCGTCATTGAGTTATTCTCTGTTTGAGTAATATCACTTGATCAAGCCTTTTCTAACATTTCACGCTACTAAACAAGTAATAGTATGTTTCATCTATGCTGATATGGGATTGATGTCTGTATTGGCTGACAAGGCTACAAGATTGGATTGGAAGTAAAAAAGTTGCATTTGTTATGCTTCTCTCTTCTCAGGGAGTAATAGAGTTGGTGTTGGAGTGTATCGAACGCCTGCACCTGTGCAGTCGTTCTTTGCATCTTGCTGAGGCTTCACCAAATGATACTGGGGAAAAGTGGGAGAGCATCCTCAGCCTTTTTTATGATCTTCTGGGTAGAACACATTTGAGCGTTTAAGCAGTTCATGCGTGGTTTGTGGTTAAATTGTGGTAACAAAATCATCTCCTTTTTCAGCATGTCTGATTCGGAAAAACCGTGCAAACTGTGCACATTTCTCCGCTTCCCTCAACTGGCTTATTAGTAGACTAGACGGGCTGGAAGCATCCTCTGGTCAGTTCCACATGTAAACTTGAATTATTTACAATTAATATGTGATATTTACTGTGGTCACGCTGTGATTACCTATCATCGTCACCCCGGCCTTATCATGTGCAGGAGTGTTGGAGGTTTTGCACTGCGTCTTGGTGGAAAGCCCTGAAGCACTTAATGCCATCAAAGAGGGGCACATCCGGTCTATCATCTCTTTTCTTGACAAGCATGGATGCAACCACAAGGTAATCATGTGCCAAAGTCGACTTGGTTAAGTTAAAATTGACTTATTCTGTGACTAAACGTTAATCTACTGAAAACGTGTGTTTATGAGGGTCGATTGCTCCCACGTGTGCAGAGATTTTTATGAAGCTATTGCTGGCCCAAGTGCTGACACATTGCCTTCCAGGTGCTGGAGGTGCTGTGCTCCCTGTGTGTGTGCCACGGTGTTGCGGTGCGCTCCAATCAGAACCTCATCTGTGACAACCTGCTGCCAGACAGAGACTTGCTGATGCAAACACGGCTGGTTAATCAGGTCACCAGGTACTTGTGAGTGTTCTCTCGAATGGGAAAACACCTTTCTTCCCTTTTTTTTATTCAGCGTCTTAAAGGTGCTGTCCCTCTTTGGCGATAAACTACACTTTTTTCAACTAAAAAGTATAAGAACACCACCTATGGCTAGCCGATGTTACCAATAATCTTTTAAAAGAACAGTTTGACCAAATCAATGTCTGTGTTTGTCACCATTTGAAGCGACACTACACATCCGAAATACAATGATTACAGTTCATGGCTTTCATTCACCGCTATCTTGCAGCCCATAATTTGGAGTCATTGTGTGGTGATGATAGGCTGAACGTTCAGTGCTAGCTAAACTTTGTCAAATTGCTATCATGAGCCGATGAACACAACTAATACGTGTGTGTTTGTTACGTGGGCCTTGGCTTTATACACAAGCATGAAGTGCAAATACATGTCATCCCTCCTGTTTTCCCTGGGAAACTTGCCTATTTTGCCCTTCTTTCCCAGCGTCCTCCTGTTGTAATACTTCCCTGTGTTTTTTTCTGTATTTTAACTTAAAAAATCCTCTCCCTTATTGTCGTAGGAGCACAGCTTCGAATGGTTCTCGTCTGAAAAGCTAGCGAAGCAACCTGGTCAAGTCACAACCTGTAACCATGACAACAACAAAACACCTCCTTTGTGGCTAATATGTTTTTGTGTTGAGTGGATCTTGTAGGCTCCTTTCCCTCTGGTGGATTTGGTGCACTGGGCTGATTATCTTTGAAGTTTTCTATTTGCAAGAAATACTTCAGCTTTCGCGAATGCCGCCGCACTTGTCTTTCTGTGTTGCACTTCAGTTAACAATTAATAACGTGCCTCCATCCACGCCGCGGTCTTATCGCACGTCGGACAAACAGGCGCACATGCTGTCATCTTTTTCAATGACACTTTGGAAAAGGTTTCTCAGCAGACTAAAATTATCCTTATTTTGTGTCTTTCACAGTTTGGGCTGTTTTTAGAGATTCCCTTTTTTTTTCTTTTTGTGCTTATTTTTTATGCTTTTTTGCCATTTGCCAGGCAGTTTATTTGTAGGTTGTCTTTCCATCTGTCCTCCTAATATTCAACAACCCCTTAAGGCAATTTATTGAAATTTGGAACAAATGTTCACTTTGAGTCAGAAGAAGCAGATTTAACATAATACAGATCACAGCTTGGATATGGAAGCACGTTTCCAGCACTGAAGGAAAAAAAAACCAAAACATCAAATGGTAATTCATAATTAATTATGGGATGAGAAAGTCAAAATTACGAGATAAAAGGTTGAAATTATGAGATCAAAAGCCATAATTATGAGATAAGAAAGTCGGAATTATGAGCTAAAAAGTCATAATTATGGGATTAAAAAGTCCAAATGACGAGATTCATGCTGCGCATGTGCCGCCTTCTTCACTGGAGCTTTTGTGACATGGCACTTGAAACTTGGCACACGTGCAGGTTTGCATCGCATAATTTTGAGTTTTTGTCTCATAATGATGACTTACCATTGGGATATTTTTTTCTTTCAGTGGCAGAAACGGGCTTCCATAGTTGGAAAGAGCGGCTTGAGAAAAATAAAGGAAAAAAAATGTTTATTTCAAAGATAGCTTCAGTTATTAGGGGTGCAACGCTGCGTGTATTCGTAATAATTTTCTGGGACCCACATGGTCTACTCTACAGTGTAAACAAATGCATTGTTTATGATGTTCCGTGGTTACAAATGCGCTCCCATAAATCAATTCAAAACTTAATTTTGGTCCGTAAACACGAGTCCTTGGAGAACTAGAAAAATACACAACAATATTGGTTGGCCGCAATCTCTTTATTGCAAAAGCAAAACAGGCTACGGTCAGCTGCAACCAAGCCAAAACAACATCAGCAAACTCAACTGTCCTCTCTGCATGCAACCACACACACAGTCAGGACTCCCATTCACAGACTGTCAAATCACAAAACTCTTTCACGCTACAGTACAGATAACTGCCAGGTCACTGATCCCATGAAAGTCTAGTGGTCTTTTTATTAAGATGGAAAGGTTGATACTTCTTTGTTTTTATTACTGTTTTGTATGTCCTTCATCTGTTGCGTGTACCATGTGAAGGACTCAGGAGCTCATTTAGGTTTCAGAGCCAACTCACGCCAAACTCGACTTACGCCACAGTCTAGGAATGGAAGTCATACGTAACGCGAGGCCACCTTGTACAGTGCAGCCCAGTCTTTGGCTAGCAATATTGCCAAGGAGAAGCCAGAGCTTGAAAACCCTCTTCTGCTGTTATTAAAGTGTCCTGTTTGGGAAATATGTGAACAGCAGCAAACATTCTCCACAAAATCAGTTTTTCTGGGATGAGAGGAGACCCTGACCGTATTCTGTTCCCCGAGAGGAGGCTCAGTGTGCCCCACACTTTTGAAAACTCCGGATATAGATGCGCTGTCAGTGTGTTTTGACCTCGTGAAACACATTTTGGCCAACACGTGAACTAAAGAGCATTCACAACATAAAAGTTTGTCTTCAAAAAAGTCAACCCTCTGGTCCGTGATGAAGATGTGACTTTCTTGCGTCTTATTTGGAGGCCTAACACAAGAGGACACGCGGACTGAATGTGCAACTTGAATCGTAAAGGGTACGAATGCACCCATCTGCCTTTTCATCCTTCCTTGCTCCTGTCTTTTATTACACCTCTCTCTATCAGCCAGACGTTATCCCCGTTAGGCGTTATTGTTTATTTTGTTTAAAATTCTTTCCACCTGCTGCTCAGTCCGTCCTCAAACCTCCCTCCGCCCAATCCCTCCTGAAGCCATTTTGCTTTCTGTCACCTCCACTTCTTGTTGTTTGCTTGAGCTTAGCTTTTCGCTGCTTCTTCCATTTTTTTCCCTTCAGCGAAATGCGATGTGGCTATTGTCTGATTCCTCCGTTGCCCTGAGAGCTCTTAAAAGAACAGCCATTTATTCTCAAGATCCGTATTTGCTTTTGCGACACACAAATAGAAACTGCTAATGTGATGGAGTTACGCTTTCCATCCAAAACACTGAACAATTCTCCAGACGAATCAAGCTCCAACTTTTATACAAGCATTTGTACAAATAAACACCTAGTACTCTCTGCAGTTGAGTAGATACCTCTCCATTGTCGTGTCTTAATCAAAGCGTGAGGCCCAACATCTTTCTGGCCCTGGGGGATGATTCAGCCCAACCTCGGAGGTGGTACTACGAGCTGGTCGTGGATCAAGTCGAGCCCTTCCTCACGTCGGAGCCCACACACCTTCGTGTGGGCTGGGCTTCCGCACAGGGCTACCGCCCCAGGCCCACCGGAGGAGACGGGTGGGGGGCCAACGGGGTGGGAGATGACCTTTGCTCCTTTGGCTTTGATGGGCTTCACCTGTGGTCAGGTTAGATTAGATCAATCATGATTCATCATTAATCGTGCAGTTAAAATACCCTCAAAATGCATCCTGTAGTCTGTAAATAATGCTGACTGTGTGTGTTATCTGTATTAAGGCTGCGTAGCCCGAAGAGTGCGCTCTCCCTTCCCTCACCTGCTGTCGGATGACGATGTCGTCAGCTGCTGCCTCGACCTCACCGCCCCCTGCATCTCTTTTCGGGTTAATGGCCTCCCTGTCCAGGGCATGCTGGAGAACTTCTGTGTTGATGGTCTCCTTCATCCTGTGGTCAGCTTCTCACCAGGAGTCAAGTAAGCTGGGTTTCTTTCTTCTTCTCTCCAATTTAATTGACAGTGGAACCTCGGTTTTCGTTATCAAGTCGTTCCAAAAGGTCAGACGAAAAAAGTAACGAACAGAAGCCAAAGTAATTTCTCCCATAGGAAATGATGTACAGTCATCCCTCGTTTATCGCGGTTACTTGGTTCCCGACCGCGATAAGTAAATTGCTGCAAAGTTGAATATTAATAAACTGAATATTTTTATAGTTGGAGAACCTGGAAAACCTGTTTATGACCTTCTAACTGCAGTTTTTAACATGTTCAGAGCCCTACATACATGAAATAACACCCCTATAGTCACCTTTACACTTATATTACCCAATATAGTAGACATAATGATGGAAAATAAACCATTTTAGACATAAATAAGATTAGCATGAACAGCGTGCTTGCTGGTGGCTATTGTCTCATTAGTGTAAAGTTACTGACACCTAAAGACCAGTGTAGAATACTACTCTACTGCCGCTGTTTATGGTTAAGGAGAGATGGCAGCCACTCGTCAGAAGAATCAGGGAGGGCTCTGAGTCACCCGACTCTGAACTGCTTCCGTTGTCGCGCCACATGACTAACGCTAACCACTAGCTTGTCGCTTTGGCTGCCATTGTCAACTTCATTTGTGTCTACGTCACCTACATCACCCATGTCACCTCTATGTTTGGAGATCCACCGCCAGACAAGCTCTGTGACAGTGTTAGCTGCCTGTATTTTTTGTCTCCACTCAATTTCTGCATGTGTTTCGCCTTTTCTCTATCTCAACCCACAATCCGTCTTCTTCATAGACAATCTGTCGCTGCCGGTTGGAGGAAAAGAGAACGGTTGCCCCCTACTGAGACAGAAATACATTGCCTACAAATCAGAAATTCTCACACAAGATGAATAAGACTTTGATCTGTAGCTCCCACGAAAAAAAGCAAAAGACGTCAATAGATGTCTTTGGCATTGAAAGAGTTAAGGACATAAATTAAATGGAAGAAGCCGAACAGTCGTACTTTGTGAAAAGTAACCATCATCCTGCAGCAACCTGTACTGTTTCCGTGCAGATTACTAGCCATCCAGGTCAAGATGCTCGTCATAAATTCAACTGAGGGCAACAGTTGTGTTTCGCAGGTAATTGTTTTGCGTAATCACTTTAACGGATAGCATAGTATAGCTCGTAGAATTCCTGCTCATGCACATTTGCAGCCAAGACATGGAGAAAACGAAGTCCAAAGTCGGTTCTAACGGGCGAATCTAGCAACGCTGGCCGACAGGTTGACAGGTCAACCGGAAAAGCCAAACTTTCACCGCCGTTGAAAGGAGTATAAGCAGAAATGGAAAAATGGAGAAACAGAATGATTTCACTCATCGGACTAATTTGGTGCATGGAAACATACTACGCGTTTTTCACCTTGTTTATCAATTTGCTGGCAATAACAACTTTTTTTTTGGCCCCATGGCAGGTTATTTAGCAGAATGCACTGACAGTGAGTCAGTAGTGCATAGGGTGCTTTGTTTGGGCACTTGCTTTCGCAGAAGAATACAGTACAGGGCACACGGACTAGTTTGTTGCCTCCAATAGTGTACGAATACCATCGCAAAATTTTAAGTCAACATTTTTTATGAAAACCGAATCATACGAAAACAGGGAACATCCGAAAACCAAGGTTTGACTGTATTTATGCGAACACTTAAATTTCAACTTGTCTGAAAAGGAGTAGGACAAAGCTGATCTTATTTAATCCTGCTTATAGTTATGTTTTTCTTTTTTGGGGGAAAAAGGGTTCGGTTTTTGTTTGGAGGGAAACACGGAGAGTTCAAATTCCTCCCGCCCCATGGCTTCTCTCCGTGTTCCGAGGCTCTACTTCCGAAAGTCAACCTGAAGGTAGAACTCTGTCATCAGTACATTTTGGCTGATGACGTCGGCAAGCGAGAGCTCATTGGCCCCATTGAGCCCATCAGTCCAGTTACCTTCACTCCTTCTCCAGTAGATGTTAGCAAGGTAAAGTTCTGTACAGACCTTAAAGCTTGTTATGCTGCATGTAGCTAACTATTTGTTAACCATCACACTCTAATAGGTGGAACTGCCACTGCAATTTGAGGATATCCGGGATAAAATAGCGGAGAATATCCATGAACTGTGGGTAGTGGAAAAGGTCGATCTTGGATGGACACATGGAAATGTAAGGAAGCAACGTTAAAGTTACCCTGCTCACCTTTGTTGTGCTTGCAGTGTGAAGTATTTAGGTTTTTGTGAATAACAGGAGCGAGACGAAGGGAAGAAGCTCAGTCCGTGTCTTGTGGAGTTTTGCAAGCTGCCAGAGCAGGAGAGAAACCAAGGCCTTCACACGGCCCAGAACATCCTCAGGTGGGCACTCTCAACATCATACCATTATTGGAATGATTAGGGATGTACTGTACAGTATTCATCATCATTATTTTCTCTTGTCACTGCAGGACTCTGCTTGCTGTTGGTTTCCACATTGGTTTAAATGGCGAACGCCCAGAGGGGAGCGTCCGCTTTATGAGACTCTCCAGCAAGTATGTATGACTGAAGTTTAATGTTACAGTTGTCCTTTGTTTATCGTCATTAAAGTGGGATTCAATATTAATTAAATGGAATATTTTCTGAGTTAGAGCATAGAAAACCTGTTTATGACCTTCTAAATACTTTTTTTTACCATCTTTAGAACCCTGTACACATAAAATAAAAACCCCTATAGTCACCTTTACACTTATATTACCCAATATAGTCATCCATCTTAGACACATTAGCATGTACCGTGTCGTTCCTGAGGTGGCTATTGTCTCAACAATGTTACTGACAACGTTACTGAGTGACTACTGTAGTGTCGAATACTGCCGCTGTTTGTGGTTAAGGAGAGACTCACAATGCACTTCAATTGTTTTATTAACAAGCAGAGAACACACATGCAGTGAACATTCACACAGGAGCTGCTGTCGGCCACAACTCACGCCAGTCAGTCATGCTCTCGACACTGCTAACACTCAGCTAAACACAGTCAACTATAGCTGGCTGACATCACACATGTCATGCACTTCCCAGGCCCCACCTCTTAACAAGTCACAGATATTGTGCTTGAAAATGCTTAATTTAGGCCAAGAATACATACCATTGCCTTAAATATGTGTTGTTGTTTTTTTTTACTACATTCACTAATACTTTTTTACTAACTACAGAACAGCAATCATTTATTAATTATTTGAAAAACCGCGAGAGGGTGAGGGAGTGATGGTCGAACCACGATGTAGCGAGGGATAACTGTACACCAATTATGATCTCTTTTATACAGGCTTTTTTTTTTTGTCAGGTATGAACAACGCAGTGGATACAGACCAGCACCTGTAGATTCAAGCCAGGTTTTCATAAGTCCCAGCCATGAGGACGCGGTTAACCTTCTGGCAGAGAACGACCATAATGTCTGGGCCAGCGAGCGTATCAAGCAAGGATGGACCTACGGAGCGCAACAGGTTTGTATTGTGCGCTGCATGGGAGAAAGGAGAATCACGTTTGAACACCTGTTGCAGCCCTTATAACATTTTCCTTGCACCAACTTTCTGTGGTGGCACAGACGTAGGTAGTGTTTGTCATTTGTGTTTTGAATGCGCCCATTCAGGAAGCGAAAACAAAGCGGAGCCCAAACCTGGTGCCCTACAGCCTTCTTGATGAAAAGAGTAGGAGAATGGGTCGGAAGGGTGCTCGGGAGGCAGTTTGCACCCTACTTGCCTACGGTTACAGCCTAGAGACCCTCAACCAGCAAAATAGTATGTCATATGTTGACATTCATCAGCATTGTGTTGCAAAATAGCTTGTATTTAACAAGGCCAGAATGCTGAACCATTTTCCTATCGCTGGATAACTTTTCCCTTTTTTTTTTATTGGCTTTGCAGTCATTCTATCAAACGGATGCTTCTTCTGTGATGAGAAGTGCAGAGTGTTCAGAGCTGATAAATCCTACGCTGTAACTCAGGGGAAGTGGTACTTTGAATGTGAGCTTGTCACAGCGGGGAAGATGAGAGTCGGCTGGGCACGGCCGCGCTGCGCACCAGATAAGGAGCTGGGCTCGGATGACCAGGCGTTTGTGTTTGATGGGTTTGAGGTGAGACTTGAATATTCTTAACACGGCCCTGCGATCACAGGACATGCATCTCATTTATTTCTATTTTTCAAAAAGGGGACCAGGGCAGTTTTTCAACTCCATAGTTAGAGCAAAGAAAGCCTGTTTACTACCTTCTACATATGATTTTTAACATTATTAAAGCCCTCTTGATGTTAAATAACACCCCTATAGTCATCTTTACACTCGTATTACCCAATATGATAGATATAATCAGAGAAAATAATAGATTTATATGTTTAAGGCATAAATAATACACATGCTCATGTGTGTTTCACTAATTGTCTTCCGGACATGTGGACAGGAAGTGACGTTGGGGGTTCAGAGTTGAGTTTTACCTTAAATGGGGCCACAGCAGTAGCCCGTGTTATTATTCTGATTATGATTATTATTACTGTGCCTGTTGTGAGATCATTCAAACCTGCAATAACAGCCTGTAGAGCCTGTCACAACGCAATACGTACCGGAAACGCAATCGGTTCTGCGCATGCGAGAGACCTACGTCACTTACTCCTTTAGCACATTTTTACGACAGTACTTCTGCGACGTCACGTGCTGTGGTAGCTACATAAATGGTCAATAATCATACTTCATATATGTAATATATTGGGGGTTTATTTTATTAGTGACTCTTATTAAAAGACTTTACTAGCATGCGGATGTTTCTGTCATCTTATGACATCCACCAAGACTGAACTATGTAAAAACTTAGGCCATGCACGTAGCACAGACATCAACGTCACATCTGGTTTTGAGAGCCTGGTCAGATTTATTGAACACAGCCAGCTAGTGTGTTGTGTCTTTTGTACTTTTTTGCTAGCATGGCTGTGAAATGGGTCTTAATTTGTATTCAACATGGTCTTAAAAAGTCTTAACTTTGACTTGTTGAAACCTGCAGAGACCCTGTAATAAGATATATTATTAGACTTTACACTAATTTGCTTTGTCACCTTCAATGAAAATGTAGCATATATTGACCTACATTGGATTGGTTTTAATGCACAAAATGCATCTGCATCCTTCTCTTTTTCTCAGGGGGGAGTTTGGACAATCCCACTTCCTGCTAACGCAAGCATATGACTATTTAATGGAAGTGTTTCCACTTATCTCGACCTAACGCCACCTCCGCCTGTTGCTTTCAGGCTCTGTGGTGCCATCAAGGCGGCGAGCCCCTGGGACGTGCCTGGCGCAGCGGGGACGTGGTGGGCTGCCTGCTGGACATGGCTGAACGCACCATGATGGTCACGCTCAATGGAGAGCTACTGTTTAATAACCGAGGATCTGAGCTGGCCGCCAGGGACTTTGACATCAGAGATGGTCTTTCAGCAAAAGTTGAATTGATCCAGTCTGCATTCATTGAGCATTTGTAGTCAGTTTTGTGTCTGCATTTTCCCTTCCTGACTTTTCAGGCCTGCTGCCGATCATCAGTGTGGGTGTGAACCAGGTGGGGAGGCTAAACTTTGGCCGCCAAGAGGGCTCTCTGCAGTACTTTACAGCGTGCGGGCTACAGGAGGGTTATGAGCCTTTTGCGGTCTATATGGCTCGAGATCCCTCCCTGTGGATGAGTTGGAAACAGCCTCAGTTTACGTCCATCCTGCCAGATGATCCCAACTTGCAGGTTTCTTTGTACAAACCTTTTAAAAACTAAGAACACTTAACGTCTTCTTATCATGTGTTTAATATGAAGCAAGTTGTAGTTGTTGGTATAAGATTTAGATACAAGCCCCTATGTTGTTCTCAGCAGTGGTTTATTGACAAGACTGATCCTCCTATATCCTTTTTGAATCTCATTCAAGGTCAATAGAGTCAGCGGCTCTACGGATTCCTTATCCAGCTTGAGGGTTTCACAGCGGTTGTTGGCACACCACAGCGGAGGCGGCGAAATGGGCTTTTACCGTCTCAGCATGTCCATCGAGTGTGCCGCCGTCCTCACCAGCCCCGTCGTGGGGGGCCTGGCGCCAGTGGCGTCCAGCTCTTTCTCTCCAGGTTGGCGCACCATCCCATCATGTCATTATAATGTTTTCCTCAGAGGGCACAGAGAATTATTGCATATCTCAATTCTTTGCAGATGTCTGCATTAGATTATCCAATAGTCAGATTTTTTTTTTCTACCCCTGCGTCACGACCTTGAAGAGGCTTAAGCTCCCCGGGGGTGGGTGGGTTGCTGCTGCAATTAATTCCTGTTGTCCTTTTAGGACGGAAAGAGCAGGAGGAGGTGGACTCTGACTTTGAAGTGCTGATGAAGTCGGCCCACAGTTTTGCTACTTCAAGAGATGAGCTGGACTGTAAGGATCACAGCCAAGACAAAACGTCAAGACTGAAGCAACGGTGGGCTGTTGACAGATCACTGAAACCTGAAATTTAGCGGCAGAAATTTGGAGGCATTGTGGTCAAATGTGTTATTTAAACACTTACACTAATAGTGGTGGCTCGCGCCATCTCGGTTCGAGCATTGCTCCCTCACTATCTCGGTTTGTCAAAAGTGTATTCATTAATAAATAATCACTGTTATGTGGTTGACTACGGCCTATTTGCATATTTAAGCAACTGTTATGTATGTTTGGCCTAAATTAAGCATTTTCAAGCATAAAAATGTTCTAAATTAACTAAAATATAAATAGAATTTAAGGCAATATGAGACATTGATGAACTGTAGTCCACACTGGCCACTAGGAGTCACTAGTAACACGCACCAGACTCAATCGCCAATGACAGCCGTTTATTATTTTATAATTATTTACAGGCACAATAATAACATAAATGATAATAAAAATAATAATAATAATAAAAAAATAATAGTCATCATAATAATAACATGGGCTACTGTTGTGGCCGTACTCCAGCTAAAACTCAGCTCTGAATCCCCTGAGTCACTTCCTGTCCTGTATATAGGACACTCACATACAGTACATGCACGTACATACACACACACACACACACACATCCCTTCACTCATCCCACGCCTTCGCCACCACTGCTGGTAGGCGGGGTGCCGAAATACAGCTGCATTTGCTGTGGCGAGCTGGCTGCCAGCATGCGCTGAAATCACCTCCAGTCCCCTTTTTCCCTCCCCTGGTGAAAGACCTCGAGTTCATGTTGTAAAGTGTGTTGCTGAGGTTTTTTTTTTTGCCAGTCCCACACTGTACTCCCCCATACAAGCTTAGTTTGGACTTGTCTTTTTTTTTCCCCCTCCATAATATTGAATCCTACTTTGTGGAAATTCACTTTGTCTTGGAGGGTATTCTGCAAATCGAGTTTAGTGGGTTAGCGAGCTGTGTTGAGTGGAAAGCCGGACTTGCGTGTTCAGCGAAGGTAGCTCTCTTTAGCAGCTGTATCACCATGGTAACTTAGGCTAAACTCATAACCTGGTCGGCTTTCAGCTTAAAATGGGATAAAGTGCCACTGTTTCACTGTTTAGCTAATTCGGAGATGGCGTCACTATTTATTTACAACCTAGGAGGTTCCCGAGGGGACATGGAGAAAAATAAAAATAAAAAAAGGGTTCCATGATGATATTATCCATCTATAAGCGGAATAGATTTTTAGCCGAGTGAATGCGCTAAATATGCTCATGCGAGCACCAGGAATAAAATGCAATATGAAATATTAATAATTAATGTTAGCAGATGTAAATATCACAGGAGTTCTTGCGTGAGTACTCAACCCACTAGTCGTCTTATATTACAACATTTTCTGGAGGAAAAACACTTTGAGGTAGGAAGAATAATATGACATCAAACGCCCCCTTTCATGTTTACGCGCTCTTAGCACAAAGCCGAAAACCGGTCTTGGCAAAGTAAGTTGATAACCACCGTTGAAGTACCGTTCAATATTGTTTGTGGAATTTAGGTTTCTTTGACTTGCATCTTGTGCACAAAGCCTGGGTAGGTTGAGCCACTTTTGCAGAATACCCCCCTGGTTTGGAACCAATTAACTGCGATAAACGAGGGATTGCTGTATGCTAACATGGATTTGTCCATGTCTCTTGAAGAAACCCACACTGATGTTTGTTTGTGTTCTTTAAAGGTTCATGATCAGGAGAACCAAACCAGGCCTGGTCAGCAACAACTCCTCTGCTCGGCTTCTGGAAGACGTCCTCGTTGACAAAGATAACTCTGATCACCTTATTCAAGCCTCAAGAGTAAGAGTCTAATACCGTCCTCTTCTAGTCTCTCATAACAGCTTTATAATGGTACATTTGATGGTTATTATCATTATTTTGGATATCTTTCCTGGTCTTTCTGTTGCAGTATTACTACTCAGTGAGAGTTCTTCCAGGCCAAGAGCCTTTCAATGTGTGGGTGGGCTGGGTCACCGCAGATTTTCATCAGCATGACATGAACTTTGACGCTGACAACAGCTTCACAGTGACCGTCACCCTCGGAGACGACGGCGGCAAAGTCCAGGAGAGGTCAGTGATTTTATAGATGGCTGGATGTGCATATAAATGCAATAAATGCAGTTACTCGTGCTCCATGTTGTTGGCTCAATCCAATGTAAATGGCCAACAAGCTGCCTGATAATGTCAAACCTTTCCACTCCCACAGCGTGAAGAGGAGTAACTGTTACATGGTTTGTGCCGGAGAGGCAACAGGTTTGTCTCGCAGTCGTAGGAGTGCCGGACTAGAAATTGGTTGTTTGATCGACACAGCCACTGGGATGCTGAACTTTACCTCTAGCGGAGTGGAGATGGCCACTTTCTACCAGGTAGTACGCAACACTGGGATTTTTAAATTGTCATATTGTGATAACTGATTACAGTCGTCCCTCGCTACATCGCGGTTCGAACATTGGGCCGTCACTTTATCGCGGAGCTTCAAAAATTAATTAATTAATAAATAATCACTGTTTCATTGTTGAATACAGCCAATTATTAGCAAAAAATATATGTATATTTCATTAAATTCAGTATTTTCAAGCATCAATAAGGCTAAATGAAGTAACTAAATGAACTACAACACAAATTAAAATACAAATACAAGGCACAAGAAGCATTGTATTTGTGAATTTGGTATTCTACATTGGCCACTAGGTGTCAATATTTGAAACACATACTAGACGTGATAGCCAGAACAGGCATTTATTGCGGGTTTAAATGATCTCGCAACAATTAATAATCACATTATCATGATAATAATTACACAGATCTGCTGTTGGATCCATAACCCGCAACAAGCTAAAACTCAACTCTGAACTTCTGACGTCACTTCCTGTCATCCACAAATCTGTCCGCCCACCACTCAGGTCCCCTAGGGAACACATTTACTGTGACACACACAAGTTTACGTCTTACATGGCTTATTTACTCTTATTATGTCTACTACATTGGATAATACGAATGTAAAGTCATTTAAAGCTGCCAGTACAATAGCCATCGCAGGAAGGGTACTGTTGTGGCCGCACTCCAGCTAAAACTCAACTCTGAATCCCCGACATCACTTCCTGCCCACAGGTCCGGAAGACATTTATTGAAGCACACACACGAGCACGAGTTTTGTTGATGCCTTTATTTTCTTTGACTATATCTATTATATTGGGTAATACGAGTGTAAAGGTGACTGTAAAGGTGTTATTGTATGTCTAGAGGGCTCGAATAATGTTTTTAAAAATTATGTCGAAGGTCGTAAACAGGTTTTCTATTCTGTAAATACAAAAATATGAACTTTGATTTTATAATAATAATATTATTTTGATTCTGGTGAGTGTGTGTGAAGTGTTGCATTTTGTGAATGAATCAGGTGGAGGCCGGTACAAAGCTGTTTCCCGCTGTCTTCATCAAGCCAACCACCAGCAACATGTTCCAGTTTGAACTGGGACGCATCAAGGTAACAGAATCCCGTGAAAGGCAATGTAACACCATCGGCGCTCACTACAGACCTCCATTAACACCAGTCAGCATCCCCAAACACAATACACACATCCCGGTGGTGTTGTTCCCTCCTTGGCTGAGGCTAATAGCTGTTAATTCAATTCTGCAACTCTGTTAACCATGATGAAAGGAGGACACATTGGTCGCAAACCATTAGAATTGACGGTTATGACCTGAGCAGAATGAAAAATGAGATTTTCATCCCATTTTATATGGTAAGGTTATCATCAGTTGTCATGGTGCTTACTTTACGAAGGTGAATACGCACTGACTTTCGGCAGTGTTTATCAGTATTTCCCCCAAAGTGGATAGGATTTAGAGAAGGGTGTCAATACACTGGCACCTCTGAATAGAGAGCTGTAAAACTTAAAAGCAGCTTAGGGAGTCATGTGAAACAGGGTACCCTCCTAATGCGTTACTTTTACATTTAATGCAATGCTTCCCTGTCTTCCCAACCACCCAGAATACGATGCCGCTGTCAGCCGGTTTACTTCGCAGCCTACGAACGACATCCATGCCTCAGTGCCCGCCCAGGTTTCAGGTCCAGCATCTGAGCCGGGCGTTGTGGACCCGAATGCCAGACAGAACATTAAACGTGATGATCGATCGTCCAGATGACAGCCACGGCTGGAGAGTGCAATGCCTTGAGCCTCTTCAAGTCATGACACTTCAAATCCCTGAAGAAAACAGGTCTGAAGTGAAGGTTTTTTTTTTTTTCTTTTACCCCTGTCCTGTCCAGCCTTTAAGGCAGATAGAATTGTAGATGTAAATGCCCTCTAGTGCTCAACAGTTTTACTCTGCCAGGGAGAAGTGTGATATATACTTCCCCTGTTATACAGAATTTATTTGACTTAGATGCTTGTTATTAAGCAAATTTGGAGCGACCGGACCGGAGCAGGAGGGGACAGAGAAGAAGAGAAAAGAAAAGAGGATAAGAGGGGGACAAAAAAAATAAAATAAGATAGAGATAAGGACAACAGCAGCAACAACAATTGTGACAACAAGTACAGAACAACAGAAACATACAGGACTACATCAGCAAATAAAATGTCTGTGACTACTATGAAGACCCTGACGGAAAGGACAAAATAATATCAACAACCACAATGAGAATGTTGCATTGAAACAGTCACACATAATAGTAGTCATGAAATGATGAACTATGATAGTGATCACAAAGTGAAGTGAAGGATTTGAATTACGTGTGGTGCCTTGGTTAACGTCATTAACTCATTCAATACCAGCCATTTTTCAAAATTCAACTCCTTCAGTAGCGGCCATTTTAGACGATTTTGACTGATCTTTCAAGGCACACAGAATATTGTGTTCTATGGCTATATAAACATGTTGTGCTCTACGGCTATGTAAACATGGGACCTACTAAAAGAAAGATTAGACTCCCATCTTTAGTCATAAACAAAACGTTTGTTTCAACCTATTTCCGTTCTGTAGTAATCAGCAGTAGAACATAGGTAAGTTTCAGGGAAATATCAGTTCCCAACAAAAAAAGGGAGAAAAAAACGCTTTTTGTGAAAAGATACATTTCAAGCAGAACTTTCACTTTGACACATTTTTTTGCTTTTTTGACAGGTCAATAAACAACACAAAAAAGGCTTGTTTTACATCAAAATAACAATTTATTTACAAATATAATACCATGAGCTATTTCAGTTTTTCACATTTGGGACTAAACTATGTGTGTGTGCATGCATTAAAATTTCCCTAAAATGTGTAACCTTCTGCATGCTACACTCCTCCAGGCTCTCTCACTTCCTCCTTGCCCTCGAGTGTGTTCATACATGCAAAAGATCCAGCTGCTGTAAAATACATAAAAGAATTATGTTCACGTTCAATTCCACCATGGATTCCAGTCTTAAAATATATTTTGTTGGAAACTCATTTGTCCAGCAGATCAACATACGTTAGTCAAAAGCAAACAAGCACCACCACACGGAGGTGGGACACAGCGCGGCCGTGTGTTCTTTACGTACCTCTGAAATGACGACGGTCTTCTCTTTAAGCCGTAAAATTGAGGTCTTGCACCCTTGTCTCGGTACGGTCCATGACCTTTCTCTTTTGTGTGTTCCGTGTGTCTGTTACGTTGTGTATCTCTCTCTGGCAGCAGCAACTCTGACGTAAACGAACGCTGTTGCCTTAAAAATGGTGCTCGCGGCCCACAGACCATTGCGGGATCACGTGCAAGTATAGCAGGATTTCGTCTTGGGCGAGTGATCCAAGATGGCGGCATAAACAAACAAAATTGTAATAAAAAATTTTGGATGTTAACTGAACAACCCGCTAACCGGGGCGGACGTTAACCGAGGTACTACTGTATTTACACATGCAGATCTGATATTGATCAATGATTACGTTTTATGACGTTAGGTGTGTGGACATTTTGGAGCTGTCCGAACTTGAGGACCTGTTGACTTTCCAGTACCATACCCTCCTGCTTTACTGTGCCGTGTGTGCGCTTGGCAACACAAGAGTTTGCCATGCCATCTGTAGCCATGTGGACCAGTCCCAAGTCCTTCACGCCATCCAGAATCCCCATCTGCATGGCCTGCTCCGTTCTGCGTTTTACCAGCTTCTTGTCCAGGTGTGTGTGTGTGTGTGTGTGTGTGTGTGTGTGTGTTTATTGGGAATGAATTTTCATGTTTTTTTGGTCTTTTTTAGGTTCACCTCAGCAGCTACACCACTGCATGCCTCATGATGAACCATGAATACATTGTGCCCATGACAGACCAAACCAGAGACATCACCCTTTATTCAAGTCTTGACGAGAGGAAACTTCCTTTGGGCATCCCAAGCATTAGGGGAAGCACGTCTCTTAAACCACGCATGCAGTTCTCCAGGCCTTGTTTTGTCAGGAGTGATGGGTTGGAATGGGAAATAGCCTGTAGTGACAGTCCAGAACCTCCTCTTGATATATTGAAGAGCCTCACAGTGGAGATGCTGACTGCAGCCGTGTGGGATGTGCATTGGGGTGTTAGAGACCCTACAGGGGGCAGTATAGAGCTTCTGCTGGTTCCTCTCATCAAATTGTTCAGCACCCTTCTGATAATGGGGGTGCTGACTGATGAGGACCTGGCCAAGGTCATCAAACTGATGGAACCCGGAGTCTTCTTTGTGGAGGAAGAAGATGGAAAAGATGATCCAAAACAGGGACTGCTGCAAATGAAACTTCCAGAAACGGTCAAACTTGAGGTGATCTCACACACGCACACACACACACACACACACACACACACACACACACTGTTATTTATTTTTTTTCATAATCCATCCGCACAAACTGATTTGTTTACCTCTTTCCCTCCAGCTCTGCAACGTGCTGACCTACCTGTGTGATATCCAGGTGCGCCACAGGGTAGAAGCTGTGGTTGGCTTCTCGGAAAATTTTGTGACTCAGCTGCAGGAGAACCAGCGCTTCCGCTACAAACAAGTCATGCAGGCGCTCAACATGTCGGCTGCCCTCACTGCACGCAAGACGAAGGAGTTCCGCTCGCCTCCACAAGAGCAGGTTGAATGACTCACACTAGTTTATACTTCTTTTAGGCTGCGTTGGCTCGTGTCATATGTGGTTTGATGAAGAGGAGCACTGATGCATTTGTTCTGCTAGTATGGAAGTGTGAACACCTCCATCCGTGCCCTGGTCAGTACCGAGACCGCTTGAGAGATGGTCGGCTTGCAAGCGAACTCCGGTGCGGTTCGGTTCTCTTGAGCTCAAACGTGACTCCTACATGGAGCAAAGACATGGACCCCTGTTAAAATGGCAGCAAAAAAGCATGCAGAAATGACAAAATGGAAGACGGGGTGCACAAACTTTTTCCATGGAGGGCGGCATACTGAAAAATTAAGGCTTGGATGGGCCACTTCTAAGAAGTCACATACTATATTTTAAGAAAAAAACAGCCTGCATCTCAGCTTTCTGATATACGTGGAAAAGCCTATCATTAGTATCAACTTTGTCTCCATAATTACACTTTTACAAATATTTCAACATTTACATTTCCTTTTTCTTGTAACGTTATGACTTGATTCCTATTTATCCTCGTAATATTCTAGCTTTTTCGCAACCTAATTTTCCAAAAATTGCAACATTATTTTTGTTTTATTTAGTTTCTCGTAAACTGACGACTTCAGAAAATAACAGCTTTTTTCTTTTAATATTTCAACTTGAACTTTAATTGTATCTGTAATGTAATTAGTTTATTGTTTATTTTTAAATAATTGTTTTTTCATCATTTTGCAACCTAATTCTTGTAAAATTGCACCTTTTTTCTTGTAATATTGTGACTTTTTTGTTATTTCTCATAACATGACGACTTTATAAAATAACAGCTTTTTCTTAAATTGTTAAACTTTAATTTATTAATTTTAATTTATGTATTATTTATTTTTGATTTTTTTAAAATTATGTTTTGTCTCAAAATATTTCAATTTAATTACTGTAAAATGACTGCTATTTTTTATTTTTGCTGGAGTTTATTGTAATGTTATGCCTTTATTGCCATGATGTATAGACTTTATTCACAAAATAATAATAATATATAATATAATAATAATAATAATATAATTTTTTTCGCAACATAATTTTTCAATTATTGCAACTCTATTTTTTGTTTTATTTTGTTTCTCATAACATGATGACTTTAGAAAATAATGGCATTTTTAATAATGGCATAATTCAACTTTATTTTATTTGTAATGTAATTAATTAATTCATTTTATTTTTAATTTTATTTATTATTTATATTAATGTTTTTTTCTGAAAATATTACAACTTAATACTTAATTCTTGTAAAATTACTGCAGGTTTTTTTTCTATTTTTGCTGCAGTTTTTTTGTTTTTATTTATTTTATTTTTTTTAGAATGTGCCATTGGCTGATTAAAATAAAAGCCGCAGGCCGCACTTTGGACACCCCTTGATGAAAGAGAACATGCGGTGGAAGTGCTGTCTCTCTGCTGTGCTCTCTCCTGATTACATAACAGCACTTTTGAAAAAATATAATTTAGAAGCTTTTTGTCAAATTTAAGCTGGTAAATATAAATATAAATATAAATATAAATATAAATATAAATAATAGTCTACATAATCAACCCAGCAGACGGCATTTTAGTTAGGTCTTTGCTCTGCAGCCTTTGGTCCCATGAAAAACATACTGAACAACAAGTGTGAACATAGCCTTAGTCTTTTATTTTCCCAAGTTCTCATTTTAACAGTGACATTCTTGTTTTGTTTGTTTACGCCAGATCAACATGCTTCTGAGTTTCAGAGACGGTGACCAGCCAGAGAACTGCCCATGCCCGGCGGAAACCCGACAGCTCCTGCAAGACTTCCACCATCTTCTGAACACGCACTGCGGTCGTATCCCCTGTTTTATATTCCCGCGCTTCATTATTCATCCTCACTGAGCCCTGGAAAATTTAGAAGAAGCTATGAGAAGGCGCTTACCGTGATTATCTGTCAGCGAGACTCATTTTTATTTGACTGCTCTTTGTGCAGGGATTGAATTGGACGGCGCCTCGGATGAGGGCGAGTCAGCTGAGTTGTCAGTGAAAGATCAACTCTTCAGCCTTGCGGCAAGAGTTCTCGGACAGAAGAGGGCGGCTGTAGAAGTGGAGGCTAATAGACCACAGAGCCCCAGTAAGTACGTGTGTAGTTAGAAGGTGAGTCTGGGTGTAAAAATGAAAGGAGACACACAATACATTTTTAAAATTTTGTGTATCGTTGCACCCCTAATTTACAGTCATTCACAGTCATTTTGTTGTATGTAATGAGTTGCCTAGCCCTTGGTCAGGGACAGCGACAATCGATTGGCCCCCTTGTCATATAGTAGAAGTTGCACTTCCTTCCTTAAACTCGACTTTTCTTACCTGTTGTTCCCATTTTTCAGAGTTCCTCCAGATGTTAATATCAGAAACAATGCTGCACTGGGCCCAAGAGACTGAGATGGAGGACCCCGGCTTGATCAGGGCTGTCTTCTCACTGCTGCACCGCCAGTATCAGGGCCTGGGTGGGCAAATGGCGGCCCCTCTTTCCAAAGCTTACACGATCAGCCAAGCTTCGGTGGAAGACACCATGACCTTGCTGTCCTCACTGGGTCAAATCCGCTCGTTACTCAGTGTTCGAATGGGGAAAGAAGAGGAAAAGTTGATGATCAGGCGACTCGGGTAAGAGCAGATTATGCTGTTTGTTTATTTCTTGTCAAACTTTAATCCTTCCTTTTTATGCCACTCGTAGAGACATAATGAACAATAAGGTTTTCTATCAACATCCCAACTTGATGAGGGCACTGGGGATGCATGAGACAGTGATGCAAGTGATGGTCAATGTTCTTGGAGAGAAAGAATCAAAGGTCAGTATTTGAAATAAAAAGTATGACGTTGACTCTCAGCTGCCAGCTTTGCATGGATATTTTATTTTTCCCTGCTAGGAGATTTCCTTTCCCAAGATGGTGGCCAGCTGTTGCCGATTCCTTTGTTATTTCTGCCGCATAAGCCGACACAACCAGGGCGCCCTGTTTGACCACCTCAGCTACCTCTTGGAAAACAGCAGTGTTGGACTGGGTACATCTCATCATTTTTTTTATTGGCCCACAACGCATTTGAAAAATGTAATTTAACAAGTAAACTAAAAAAAAAAAAAAAAAGTAGTAGTATTTAACAAAATAATTTTTTCTAAGTTATACTATTATGAGAAACAAACAAAACAAAATGAAGTTGTAATTTTTGGAAAATTAGTTTGGGGAAATGTTATGATATTATGGGAATAAAGTCGTAATAATACATTTTACAAGAAGAAGCTGTTGGAAAAAACAAAAACAGCAGCAATAGAAAAAACTACTGTAATTTTACAAGAATAAAGTCAAATATAATG
Organism: Dunckerocampus dactyliophorus; assembly: GCF_027744805.1. Taxonomy (NCBI): domain Eukaryota; kingdom Metazoa; phylum Chordata; class Actinopteri; order Syngnathiformes; family Syngnathidae; genus Dunckerocampus; species Dunckerocampus dactyliophorus. Next base: position 2,587,392 of record NC_072832.1, on the reverse strand, counting down.
AAAATGTCATTGTCAGTACTCACCCATTATCCAACTACGTTCTGTTATGTATATTTTATACTTATTATTTATTATGATTGTCATATGAATTATTTACGGTGACAAGAACTTTGACTACTATTTCACCACATTGTTACATTACCTTACCATTTTCCCGTGTATTTTAAACCAGCAAGGAGTACATTAGGAATACAGGAAGTGAAGAAATGCATTGCAATTGATGTGAAACGGCTGGCGGGTAAGATTAAATAAGCTTTGCTTCTTCCTTCTCCTTTTGGAACTGTGAATTGTAATATGTGATGCATTCCAATGTAACTTGTATGTCTGTTCAAATAAAAAATAGTACGGAAAAATATGGTATTTTTTTAAAAGTCGTAACATGAGCAACAAACAAAACAAAATAAAATTTTCATTTTGGTAAAAGTAGTTTGGTATGGTATGTTTATTTGTTTCAGAGTGTGTAGCAAGTTACAAGAAGGAACGTCACGTTACATTTCATTTGCACAATTCATCATGTCTGAAAAGGAATAGGAAAAAGCAGAGCTTAGTTTGGGGAAAAGGTTATAATATTTTTGGAAGTCATAATGTTACGAGAAGGAAATAGTTGAAAAATTCAACAAAAAAAACAGCAAAAATGGGTGAAAAAGAGCAAAGAGTGGAGTTGATACTAATAACAGGCTTTTTCACCTATTTCACAAAGCTGAGATGCATTTTTTTTCTTGAAATATATACTGTATAACTTTTTAGCATATCTACATGTGTTGTTTGCCCTTGCATCATTCATTTTTCACTACATGGCCCTCTCTGGAAAAAGTTGGACACCCTTGGTCTAATCCCACGTGTAATGGCCTTGAAATGGAAATAAATGATACATTTTCTCTCCTCTGTGCTTGCATGGTCATACTGTTTGAGTTATGTGTTATATTTTTTTTCCTCTAAGCTTCACCATCCATGCGTGGGGCCACTCCTCTGGACGTGGCAGCAGCCTCTGTCATGGACAATCACGAGCTGGCCTTAGCTTTAAGGGAACCTGACCTAGAGAAGGTGAGTTGAATGTTCATTGCATCCTATGAACAATCTGCCTTTCTTTCCACTTGTCTTGTGATATCCAGGTGGTGCACTACCTTGCCGGCTGTGGTCTTAAAAGCTGCCCTCTGCTTGTGGCCAAAGGCTACCCTGATATCGGATGGAACCCTGTGGAGGGCGAACGTTACCTGGATTTTCTACGCTTTGCTGTCTTCTGCAATGGTAACTTTGAAAGAACATCCAAAATATTCAAAAGCAAGATGAATCTTCCTGTCCTTGACCACAGGCGAAAGTGTGGAAGAGAACGCTTACTTGGTGTTGAGGTTGCTGATTCGTCGACCCGAATGTTTTGGCCCTGCCCTGCGAGGTGACGGAGGGAACGGTCTCCTAGCAGCGATGGAGGAAGCCATCCGAATATCAGAAGACCTGTCGAAGGATGGACCTTGCACTGCCTACCAGTCAAATGCAACACTGTCAGTCACAGTTTGTTAATTGAACCACTTTATCCAATCATTGGCAAGCTGATAATGGTCATAACTGTTTGCTGTAACAGAGATGCTGTGCAGGACAGTGAGGATGACCTCATTCATATGGGCCACGCCATCATGACCTTCTACTCGGCCCTCATTGACTTGCTGGGGCGCTGTGCTCCAGAAATGCAAGTGGGTGTTTTTGTCCTTTCGACATTAATATCTGCTTGTGCCTCGAACAATAATGCCTAATGGAGAAACACTGCGCGGCTACAAAGCCACAGACTTACTTGCTTTTCACCGAAGTCCGCATATATTTTCTTTACATTACACAAAGGGTTTCCGACGTTGACGTCATGTCTAATTATATTTGCTTTTTGTTGCCTTGTCCAGTGGAAGAAATATCTTTCTTTTGGACACAATAGCAGTACAAAGCAAGAGAACATGTAACAGATAAAAAGAATACATCAAGAGCTACATCACTAGCTTTCACAAAGATATACTTGTAGTCCCAGCTTGCCAAAGGCTTGTAAATAAAACATTGTTCCAACTTCCCTATCTCGTTATCCATGTGTACAGTACACATCATCTCACACTTGTACACCGCATTCACTTTCTCCTGTATTTTCTGAAATGTTGCAGCTGATTCAAGGAGGCAAAGGAGAGGCCATCCGCATGCGAGCCATTCTGAGGTCGCTCATACCCATCCAGGATCTTGAGGGTGTCATTAGCGTCTCTTTTCAAGTCCCGTCTGTGTCAAAAGGTCAAGTAGGAGTTAATGGTCCCATATTACAATATTTTTCCATCAATTAAAGAGTTGCAGTGATCCCACCATCGTGTATTGGAAGTGTGTTGTCCAAAATCTCGCTTTGATGCTGGGATTTTACCGTATTTTCCGGACTCCAGAGTATAAGTCACATCAGTCATAAAGAGGAAAAACAAGCATACAGTCGTCCCTCATTAATCGCGGTTCATTTCTTTCCAGACCCGACCACGCTAAGTTAATTTCCGCGATGTAAGATTCGATATTAATAAATGGAATATTTTTGTAGTTATGGGATAGAAAACCTCTTTACGATCCTCTAAATAAGGTTTTTCATATTATTAGAGCTCTCTAGACATGAAATAACACCTGTATAGTCACCTTGACATTTGTGTTACCCAATATAGTGGATATGATCAGAGAAAATAAGAAATATTAGACATAAATAAGGTAAGAAACTCACACAAGTAGTTCCTTGTTTTTTTCTGGACAGCGTGGTTCCTGCGGTGGCTGTTGTCTTATCAATGTATTGTAATGGCAGCTTTAAATGGCTTTACACTCGTATTACCCAATACAGTCAAACCTGTCTTAGCGGCCACCTTTATAGAACGGCCACCTGCCTCTAGCAGCCACTGAAAAATCCCCCGCAGCAAATTTACATGTTATAGAGCCTGTGTATAGCAGTCACCTGTCCAACGCGGCCAGCGGCCACCCATTTTGTCTCCCTTGGTCAATATCTGACTGCATATAGCAGCCAAATTACCAACTCAAGTAGAAGCTTCATGCACGAAAAAGTTTGGTTTTTCAATCAATGAAGCCGTCACACACATCTCTCAGCATCGTCTCTCCTTCCTGCTTGCCCACAAGGCAAAGGTTAAACAAGCCCCACTACATAGCTGTCCAGCCAATGCCTGGAAGAAATGACACCGTTTATTTCCTGGTGTGCACTGGTCAATACTGTAATGCCGCTTGTTGTGGAGAAGGAGAGACTCACGTCGCCGATGCACTTTAATGGCTTTATTAACAGCGGAGAACACTGCAGGACTTTACATCCGCGCCAACATAAACACACTTCCCAACTCTCTCCAAACTCACAGCTAGCACTGAGCCTAGCTCTCCTGCTCGGGACGCCCACCGTCACTTCCCGTCACTTCCTGATGAACTAAAGCTGTAATGACAACTCTGCCGTATAAAAAGTAAAATATTAAAAACAAGCGTAAGACATTACTAGCACAGCTTTGTTCTGTGGGTCGTGGATATATTCTATCAGTTATTATTAAGCCTCTAGCTTCCTTTTAGTAAGTAAAAACCTTGGCTATGATTGCACTACATTGTCATGTAGACCTACAAAGTACACTTGGAAGAACAAGAGGTGAATAAATGTATTGCAACTGATGTGAAACTGATGAGGGGTAGGATTAAATAAGCTTTGCTTCTTCCTACTCCTTTTTGGACATGCAAAATTGTGAATTGTACTATGTGATGTGCTACTGTTTGACTCATATGCATGTTCAGGATTAAAACCATGAACCATGATAATAACAAGCCTAGTAGTGCTGTACAACTTTTATCCGCAGTCCGCAGTGCCCTCTACTGGTCAACATTATTATTATTATTATTATTTTTCCCCCCTTTTTTTCTTTTTTTTCCTCTACTGGTCAAAATTCAAACTGGACGCCAACCTGTCTATAGAGGCCACCTGTCTATAGCGGCCACTTTTGCAGACTTCCTCTAGTGGCCGCTATAGACAAGTTTGACTGTATAATAGAAAAAAAAGATAAATAAGCCAGTTAAGATGTAAATAAAACTCCTGCTTGAGCAGTGTCATAGTAAATGCATTCACTAGGGGACCTTAGTGGATGGCGGACAGATGTGTGGAGGACAGGAAGTGACGTTGGAGGTTCAGAGTTGAGTTTTAGCTTGTCGTGGCCCCAACAGTAGCCCATGTTTTATTATGTTATTATTATTGTGCAGATTGTCATACCATTTAGACACGTAATAAATGGCCGTCACATCTGGTGTTTCTCTCACTGAATAATTACTGACACCTAATGGCAAATATAGAATACTACGACCACAATTAGAATGCTTTTTCTGCTTCTGCCTTGTATTTAAGTTCATTCAGATATTTTTATGCTTGAAAATGCTTTATTTAGGCCAAGAATTGGTACAAATTGCTTCAATGTGCATTTTCTTGTTCTAATAATAGGCTGTATTCAACCACAAAACAGCCATCATTTATTGATTTATTCGTTTTTGAAAAACCGTGATAGAATGAGGGCCTAATCTTGAGAGGGACAACTTGTAAATAAGTTGCACTGGCACATAAGTCACTACCCGAAATATAGTTCACAAAATTCAAGACCAAGAACAGACATTTTATCTGGAAAGGCAAGTTATTCAACTACACAATAGCACACAGAACAACAGGCTGAATCAGTGTCCGGTATGTTAACATAACACATTAACAGTTGTTCAGCTAAGAACATACCTGGGAGGCTGAATGGGGTAAATGAACGTAACAAGCAAGCCCCACAAGTAAGCTACCGGTAAGCAAGTTCACCAAGCTCCCGATTTCATTCCACATCACTGAATTGTTCATCCTAGGTGTCACTTCTGAACAAGATGAAGGAGGAAGATGCCGTCTCCTCTTCTGCGGGGCTGTCATTAGACTCGTAGAGGTACAGGAGCAGCATGTGGTTGTCGCAAGCTTAGAGCGCCTTCTTACGGCTGTCGATGGCCACTTCTTGGTTCATGTCAGTCGGTTAAGTTATATAGTGTATATATTGATATATAAGTCACACCTGACTATAAGGCACAGGACCAGCAGAACTATACAGTAAAAACAGGCTCAAATCTCACTTTTCCATAGTAGGGGACCTTTAGGATTAGATGTCAGTGAAAATGACATTACATTTTCTTTCAGATGGTTCTGTGGTTGAGCCTGACTTATCGACAGTGTTCTGCCCGGACCACAAGGCGGCTATGGTTCTGTTTCTGGACCGCGTGTATGGCATAGAGAAGCGGACCTTCCTCATCCACCTCCTCCAAGTTGGCTTTCTGTCTGACCTTCAGACTGCAGTCGCTCTCGACACGGTTAGCTTCAGTGAACCTTTACTCACTTGCCTGAGTCATTGGCTGGAGAAATTCATTGTGAAAGCGTGACCTGTGACCTAGTATTGATTCAAACTGCAGCCTGCCACCAGCAGCAATGTCCTTTTCCTCCTACCTACCCAGGCAATGATTAGTGGATTGTCTGGTTTATTGTTTTCCAATAGATACATTCAATAACACAGTCACACTTCCCTTTTTTTTTTTTTTTTTTTTTTTTTTTTTTTTTTTTTTTTATAAACCCTCCTGCAGGTTGACTTTGGATCCACCGACATGGCCTTGGCCCTCAACAGATACCTGTGTTCGGCTGTGCTTCCGCTGCTCGCCAAGTGTTCCACTCTCCTCTGCGGTCTGGAGGACCACACTGTCTTGATGGATTCTCTGATCCAGGCTATCTACAGCCTCTCCAGGACTGCGAGCCTGACTAAGGCCCAGAGGGACACAACTGAGCATTGCTTGTTGGCTGTGTGCAAGTACGGCATCCTACAGCCCCAGGGTTCTGAGTGTAGTTGGCTATTACCCTTATCTGCATGATAAGGTACTTTTTATTCCGCTGCCAGACCAAATCAAACATTCTATCAGGAAGCTGAGGACAAACGACAAGATACTGCACTTGCTTCCTGTCTGCACTGCTTTTGCTACTTGTTTGAAAGGCATCAGTAATGTTTTGCCATGATTCGGACATCATTTACTAATTTGCTAATGACAATTCTTAATTAGATTCCTCATTCCCTAATGATATGATAGTCAATGCTTAATGAGTCATCCTGCCTACTGGATGCAGCGCATCACTGAAGCCATATTGTACACAATATGGTCCAGTTTAAAGTTCAGTGTGAACACACTTATGTTTTTTCTAGAAAGAACCTACTCCTTTCCGCCAAGTAAAGTGCATTACTTATGTCTTCTCAGTGAACTCCAACCAGCTATGATGCAACCTCTCCTTCGACGTCTCGTCTTCGATCTCCCCACTCTCACAGACCACAGCAAGATACCACTGAAGGTAGCTGCAAAAACACACGTAAAGCTGAACCTGAAGCTACATTACATCCTGCTTCCCTGTACAGATTTTGACCAGCCATTATGAGCAGAGGTGGAAGTACTACCAGTACTCCCTATCTGGAGGGCAGGGGGACCAGAGCCTTGCCTCGGAGGAAGAGCTGCACTTGTCTCAGAAACTCTTCTGGGGCGTGTTTAAGGCACTGGCAAAGAAGGTAAAGGCAATTCAAAGCTTCATTTAACATGACGTTTGACTCCAACAGCCTCCAACCAAGTAAATTTCCCACAAAGGCTAAAACTTATACTGTAGCAGATATTTGAAACTAAGAGTGATCTTGTAAGATGAAATGAAACACCCACCTTTTTGTGTGAAAACTTGTCGGAGTTCACACCCAATAAATGAAGGCTGTGGGAGTTGAGTGAAATCCTCCTCCTTTTTGGCACAGTTATTATTTCTGACACGCTTACTGACTCATTGAGAACATGGGAACTTCAACGAATGGCTTTCATGAGCACATTCCTGACTTCCATCAAACAACACCACAGAATCCTGAAGCATCTTGGGGGAACTACCACTGAACAGAACATGCTGTATATGAGATGTGCAATGTTTCCAATTCCAGCAGTTTACTGTTGACTTGTTGAAACATGGATCATGTTTAAGTGTACATTATAGGTAGAAACCAGTCTTGAAAATGATCATATTTGACAGCCTTATGCCTTTTTATGGTGTTATTTTGTACAGCCTGATTTTAATGTGGTGTTGTTTTTAGTCGTGAACAGTTAAACTATTTTTACTTTGAGCCTGAATCTTGCAACTCTTAGTCACAAGGGTTGTGCATTTAGTGCTATATATAATAGTATGGCCACTTATGTTTAATTACATAACAGGAAAGTCTGAAACGATTTATTCTAACATTTTTGCAGAGCTGCTGGAAATGTGAATTTCTCTCGGAGATGAATCTGTCAGTCTGTTTATCTAACTATGTATTAGTCTATCTAGCTAGCTATCTTTCTTTCTTTTTTTTCAGTGTGCGGCCATCAGTGGGTGCTGTAGAAAGTAATCTGGGATGTAATTTACTCTAATCAGTGTACAGCTTTTATAGCAGTATTGATTTACATTACACCGAAAATGCCCACTGCCCAGTAGGATTAAGGCATTGTTAGACAACCATGGTCCTCACGCTAAATATTGACACCAAGGACGCAATTTGGACACGATGACTGTGAGGTGCGCTCACTTGTGTTGCCAGCTATTCCATAGTGTATTGACTCATTTTCAGTTGACAGTAAATCTGTACTGCTATACAAGCTGTACACTGACTACTCTGAAAGCATATCCAAGTTTACAGTATTGTTTTTTTAAGATGATGAATTGCTGAAATGTACTGTATATGGTTACAGAGACATCTTTACTTCCTGTACCTATTTCCTGTTTCTTCTACAGCCACATGAGCCTGAACTATCTAAACTGTGTGTCCAATGCCTCGCTGCGGTAGCCAAGGCCCTTCCTCCCGACCACTTGGACCCAAACTGTGTATCACAAACAGACAAAAACACTTCCTTGGACGCAGACGGAAACTTTGACCCACAGCCTGTTGAGACGTCCAAGTGAGACAGATGCTGATGAAGTTTCTTTACGGACAGTTTACTGTGTGGACTCCATTTACATATGTTAGTAGCTGTCTCTGATGCATGCATTTTGTTTCTCCAGCGTGTCCGTGCCAGAGAGACTTGAGGTTGCCGTCAACAAATACGCAGAGCACACTCATGAGAAGTGGTCGCTAGACAAGGTAGTAGACATACAGTAAGAAGTGTGTTAGGTATACGTTCATGCTAATGTCTCCGTGCTCTTGTAATGCGCTGTGTCTTGTCAGTTTGCCAATGGCTGGGTTCACGGAGAGCAGCTATGTGAGAACACCAAGGTTCACCCTCTCCTCAAGCCATACAGGGCTCTGGCTGAAAAGGTAACAAAACCTACAGGCTCACTCTACGTTATGTAAAGGATTAAAAAGCCTCAGTGCTTGGCCTTTGAATTATTGCTTGTATGAATCACCACCTTCCTTCCAGAGCTTTGCTATATGACTTCGTACATCACAATTGCTCAAATAGATTTTGCTTTTCCCTTCTGACAAATTTCAGCTTCACACGAGAGGTATCTGTCTTTCTGCTAGGACAAGGAAGCATACCGCTGGGCCATTAAGGAGACCATAAAAAGCATGCTGGCCTTTGGGTGGACCATCGAGCGCACCAAAGAAGGAGATGTGTTCGGCTTCCACACCTGCCCGCGAAGAATCCCACAGTCTGGACAGGTGTGTGCACGTATGAGACTACTATCACCGTATTTTGCTGTACAGTCGTCCCTCGTTTATCGTGGTTAATTGGTTCCAGACCCGACCACGGTAAGTGAATTTCTGCAAAGTAGCCTTCATTATTAACAAATGGAATATTTTCGTAGTTATAGAAAACATGTTTATGACTTTCTAAATATGTTTTTTTTTTCTAACCATTATTCGAGCTATGTAGACATGAAATAACACGCCTGTAGTCACCTTTACACTCCTATTACTCTGTGTTTACACCACATTGCTAATGTGCAGGCTACGGGATCACTGCAGGGTCACAAGAGACGTACACGGCTGCATCGCATGCTCGCAAGCTAACTAGTTAGCCTCCAATTTATTTACTCTAAACTTAATAAAGGGTTTTTCCCCTCTTTTACGTGTTACTTTTCCTTTTTGTTTTCATGCAGCAGAGCAGGCTTTGTAATCTTGTTGGTATTTATTGAATGGTGTTTATTGTATAATTTGGTACGTATACAGTTGGAGCATTTAGATGACGTGATATGAGGAAATGCCAAATCTCTGCATTTCACATTTTCGAGTTCCAATAAGGTTTTAACTTTCATTTTAGAATAACTTGTGCTTGTTGTCGCTCATTGTAAACCGGAGCGTGTCCATGTTCGGTTCCACTCGACGATATCGCCAGGGTTAGCAAACGCAGAGAGAGGTGGCTTCTCTGCGTTTTTTTGGTTGTTTCCTGAACCTTTTTCCTGTTATGATGGACTATCTTAGTAATACCATTTTCTGAAATACATATTTTAACAGTTTCCACATGCGAGAACGCCGCACGCATGTGGCATTTCTCAGCCTGCAACAATCGCTTAACCAATATTAACCGCAATAGACTCGCATTTTTTTCCACAAAATCTTGGTAGAATTTCCTGAATTGTACTACTTCATGATTGCAACTTCACAAGTCACGGCTTATTTACACATTTTCTTTTTGATCTTAGTTGTCTTTCGAAGGAGCCTCAACCTTCAGCCCCAAACCCTTGGACACGAGTAGCATTAACTTAACTTGGGATCAGTGTGTGAGTAATGTCAGCGGTTTGGGCTTATAAAACTAACGCACACTGTGAGATCTTTACCATCTGAGATGTAATTGTTAATTTTTCTCAGGCTATGGCTGAAAAGTTGGCTGAAAACTACCACAATTCCTGGGCTAAGAAGAAGAAACTGGAACTGGAGAGTACAGGTACAATAACAATCTCTCTGCTCTCCTTTAATCGTAACTGTTTCCTCTTTTTCATGCTCTCTGTGCATGAGTTTGTGTTCATTCCGCACATCAGAGAATATATGCATGCCACAGTCTGGTAGAGAACGGAAACGTTGCAAAATCCTTTTGCCCAGCTTTTGCCCTGTGGACTGAGCTTTTGTTCTACAACGGCAGAACTTGAAAGATTTTTCCAGATGATTAAGAAACGGCAGGAGGTCTGAGCTCAAACCATTGAAATAAAAAGCGTCCAACATCAAAATCTTCTCCCTAATAAGAGAAGTTTGTTCACAGGCTCGAAGGTTTTTGCAGTAGAGATGCATTGCAGGATTCATTTGCAGCTTTCATTCAGAGGGCAGTGCACAATGAATTACGGGATGGAACATGAGAGTCTCATGCATTTGAAATCATCACAGAAATTTTTTCCTGTCCTTTTACTGATTTGAATTTGATTGATGCCTGACACTTGTGACATAATGGCATCAACAGTGTTGCAGTGTCATTTTGGCTTTTTGCCATTAGGGGTCGCCACAGCGAGGCTTAGTTTGTACGCCGGATGCCCTATCTGGTGCAGTTTTCCCATTTTTTTTTCTTTTTTTTTAATCTGGGCTTTGGACTGGCACTGTGCATCTCCAATGGGTGGGTGTTCCCATGCCGGGACTCGAACACGTGCCGACATCCAGTTTGTAGCCTCGTTCCACATCTCCACTGAACAATGACGGCACACTGCTTTCATCATACCAACTTGTCTTTGTCCGTTTACGTATTTCAACGACTTTGACAGCCATTTTTCAAAAGACAACCGACCATTTGGACTGATCTTTCAAGGTGCACGGAATATTGTGTTCTGTGGCTACATAAACATGGAACATACCTAAAGCAAGATTAGACTCCCGTCTTTCATCATTTCCCGCATTTCAAGCATAAGTTTCACTTTGACACAAATGTGTTTTGCTTTTGTGACAGCTCAAATATCTAAACAACTATAGCAACATAAACAGCACAAAAAAGGGGTTGTTTTACATCAAAATAACTTATTTTCAAATATAACATCGACTATTTACAAATGTCACGTTTGGAAATGAATAATGTGTGTGCGCGCACGTGTGTGCGCGCCTGCACGTGCCCACTCCACGCTCTCTCACGTCCTCCTACCTGTCATGTGTGATTCTTCCATCCACATGATCTGTGCCGAGCTCTTATCAAATGCACTTCTGCCACCTTGTGGCCGCTTTTATGGTTTAAAATTGCTTTGAAGTGAAATCCATTCATGGGGAGTTGCGTCATCCCCTCTTGTTGTATAAATACGTTGTCAGGATCAGGCGTTGAGATAAATAAAAACTTATAAATACTGTATGTCTTTGGTATTGAATGAGTTAATAACATAATATGGTTTTCAAGCTCTGGTTTCTCCTTGGCACATACTGTTAGTGACCAGTGGTTATTTTTCCATGGCAAGCAATTACATGGAGAGGTAGCTGAAAGTGGTTTATCTATTGTATGGTTTTTCAAGGACAATTTAGTATTACTTATTGAAAGAGGAAATTGTTGTTTAAGGTATTTTCTTCTTTTCATGGAATTGTTATACAAAACACACCCACTTTGCAGAAGAAAATAGGAATTGCAATAGTCCACCCCCCCAGAGAGAGATGAGATTGATTAGGGCAGGGTTTATCCCAACAGAAGGTCACAGCAATGCCATTCATCTGAAAGGCCCATTCAATTAATAGCATACGTTCCGACCTTATCCAGCTCACATGCAAGAGAAAAAGTCAATCATACTGTATGTAGTCGATCAAACATATCAACACAAAACAAAGTAGGATTCCTTCTTTATAAGTGGAATATTTTTGTAGTTAGAGCATAGAAAACCTCTTTAAAACCTTCTAAATAAGTTTTTTTTTTTTTAACAATGAGTCCTGTAGACATGAAATAACACCCCTATACTTAGCTTTACATTTGTATTACTCAATATGGTAGACATAACAATAGAAAATAAGACATCTTAGACATAAATATGACATAACATAGAGGCACACGTTAGCATTGACAGCGTACAGTACCTCACCATACAAGAACCTCACAGCATATCACTGGTGTAGAATACTGTTTGTGGTTAAGGAGAGACTCACAATGCACTTTAATCGCTTTATTAATATGCAGAGAACACATATGCAGTGAACATTCACACAGGAGCTGCTGTCGGCCACAACTCACGTCAGTCACTCGCACTCTCCGCAATGCTAACACTCAGCTAAACACAGTCAACTCTAACTAGCTGCTGTCACACACGTCACTTCCCAGGCCCCGCTCCGTAAGTCACAAATATTACACTACATATCCGGTCTTCTGAATGCCTGAATGCCAAAATATTTATATTTTGGTTAAGAATATGTACAAGAATATGTACAATTTGCTTAAATATGCATTTTTCTTTAGTAATAATAGGCTGTAAGATCATCATTAAACACACTGGCTGTTATGTGTCTCAGTTAAACCATTCCCCCGCAACCTGTGTTAACTAGGAACCTTTACATCACAATCCTATTGTAACAGACTCCTCCTTCATGCATTGCGGCAAGTTCTTTCCTGAATTCAATCGTATTTCTTCCTAAATAAAAAATGCACAGATTCCTCTAACACGCAGAAATACGCAGAAATACACAGTGTGCTTGAACGTCGCACAACAGGAGGAAGGAGGGAGACAGATACAGAGTTGTTCATCGTTGTGTGTTTGTTCTATGAGCAAGTAAACCCCCCACACACACAGAATAGAGATGATTAAAGGATTTCCTGGCTGGAATCTGTCAAAGGTGTAACAACTCTGGCACTCGACTATTTTGTTAGGTGTGCCGTTTGGCCGTATGATAACCGAGACATATTTGTGCCAATCATTTTTGTGGCCTTTGAAAACCGAGGCGCCGCTGTCTTTATAAATTACGACTTAGGGTGAATGACATGTGTTTTGGGATTTTTAAATAAATTAAATGAACGTCTTTTTTGGGCCAAATATGTGCGAATTTGCAGGGCCGCGAAGGCTGAATCGCGGATATGCGCGGCTCTAATATATTGTGATTCACCCGTGTGCCTCCTCAGGGGGGAGTGGGCAGGCGATCCTTGTGCCCTACGACACGCTGACTGCAAAGGAAAAGGCGAAATTCCGACAAAGAGCCCAGGACGTGCTCAAGTTCCTTCAGCTCAATGGATACACAGTGTGGAGGTGAGGACACTGAAAACTATCTTCTTCTCCTTTCTCACACAGCTCAACATGCTCTACAAATCACTCACTGGAACTTAAGGGTGTTTAGCTGAATCACCACGGAATTTGGTGCACATCTTTAGGGGACTGACGAGCACGTGTGCAAAATTTGATCAAGATTGGTCGTAAAACTTGGCCACCATCAAGCATAACGGGCGGGACTTAGCAAATGCAAATTGTCTATAAGTCGTTGAGCTTTTGTCTATTGATTATAAAACTTTGCAGATATGTGTTACATATATACCAGCATGTATTTCAAAGTATTTTTAGCACAACCCACAAATGCTATTTACAGTTCCATGGCTATATATTGTTCTCAATATTTCGATTTCTTTGCCTGTTTGGCTCAGTGTACTGTATGTGAGTTGCAGCGTTGCAATTCCTAGTGTGTTTTACTATCACTCCGCAGGGATCGCAAGAAAGTGGATGTAGATTTTCCAGCCACCGCCAACTGTTTTGGCTACGCTCTCCTCCAACGCCTGCTCTTTTACACCGAGGACGCCCAGGAGCACATGCAGGAGCTGGGTAACATTTTCAATGGAGAAAAAAAAAGTGATCCGGTATAAAAGCAAGTCTGTGACAGTATTGGTAAAATATGATGACACCACGGCATCCACATGATGCAAGTTTTTTTGCATGTGGGACTGAGCTGTGTGCACTCACACTTCATCAGTTGACTGCATGAATGCTGAGCGACTGCCTGCATTCACCCGCCTCGGGTTTGGATTTGACATTATTTGAAATAGAGTTTCTGAAGTGCAAAACGTTATTATTCCATTTTGGACATCATGTAATATTTTATTTTTTGCATATATCAGGGGTGTATAAACTTTTTTCAACGAGGTCCACATACTGAAAAATGAAAAATGCAAGTGACACCACTGATATTTAGTAAATCAACACATGTAGATATGCTAAGAAGTTATATATATTTCAAGAAAAAGCTGCAACTTAGCATTTTGTTATAGGTGAAAAAGCCTATTATTAGTATCAACTTCCATCTTTGCTTTTTTCCTGTTTTTCCTGTTTTTTTTTAATTTTCCAAATATTTTATTCTTATAGTAGTATTGTTTATTCTTGTAAAATTGTGACTTTTTTCTCGTAACATTAGAACTTTTTCCGCAACCTAATTTTCCAAAAATAAAACTTTATCCGTTGTTTTGGTTGTTTTTATCTACAGTGTTCCCTCGTTTATCGCGGGAGACAGGTTCCCAAAATAACCCGCAATAAGTGACATCCGTAAGGTAGCCAACTATAGTTTTGTACAACTGTTATATGTTTTAAGGCTGTAAAAGCCCTCATCATACACTTGATACACTTTTCTCAGACGGGCATTAACATTTGATCACATTTCTCTCTTGTTTAAACACTCTCAAAGTTCAAATTTTGTTTGAATTTTAATGATGAACTTATAAGATTGGACACAAGAAATTAAGTGGCTCACGCCTCTGATCGTGGCTTGCCCTGGCGCCGTTAGGCTGTAGCGTTTTTGTACCTTTTGTTAAGATACATCCCTCCTCGTCGTCCTGCATGAACCGAAGATTCATTTACAGTATTCCAGACGCCCTACAGCCACGTAACTTCTGCCTTCATTCAGCATGTATGATCGCTAGCAGCTAGCAATCTCTATATTAATTTATTGGATGCTGTATTTATTTACGTATATTAACATGACTTGTTGTCTCCAGAGGTGATGCAAGCCAGAGGACAGACTTCTAAAGGAGAGAGAGCATCACACCAGCAACCTGTTCAGTTTTTCCTCAAGGTTTGCTCGTCATATCAAGACCATTTCTACAATCCAACATGCAATCTTTATTATTGATGCAGAGACTTTGGTTAAGATTTCCAATTATGTCATCTAATTAGTTTTGTTAAATGGTTGCTATGGGTAATGCCTTCTCTGAAAAATCCTTTGTGGCTGTGTAATTTATTTAGCCATTTAAGAAATCCATGTGGGCGTGTCGATTGCCATCATGACATCGATTAAAGCTTCCCACGTACTTCTGCCGCAGAGGAGGCGGCAAATGGAAAGAGATATTTTTGTGTTGACGGGACACACTGAGTTACACCCAGTCATGCCTCACGTGGAACATGCTACTATTAACACAACCATGCATGACTCTGTGTCACATTTAGTCATTCATTCATGACTAAATGAATGAATTTTAATGGAATACCGCTTGTCCTCATTAGGGTGAGCTGGGGACTATCCCAGCTGACTTTGAGAGTGAGAGTCACCAGCCAATCACAGGACACACATAAACAAACAACCATCCACACTCACATTCACGCCTGTGGACGTGTCCAGTTATTCTATTGTGCATGTTTTTGGTATGTGGGAGGAAGCGGAATAGATGTAACAGGATGGCAGGGATGGCTGTATGAGTAAACCTCACACCCTGACACCTTAAAGGTCCATGCTGGGCGACGATCAACAGCTCGGGCTGTGAGCTTGTCCGCTAGCGCTGCTCAACTCTCATCTGTAGACCCTGGTTTGAGCCCCAGGTGTGTGCAGGGGCGGACCACTGTTCACAATTTGTGGCACGCATAATTTCTGTGAACTTGATGTGAATGCAACGTGTACTGACACGAACGCAGCGCAACCGATGTGCAAACACAGTGGGTGGTGCGTTTCAAAGTGTGTCTCATTGACATGAATGGGTTAACTTTTCCACCACCTCTTGGAGCAATTTAAATGTAACACTTTTTTGTTGATTTTTGTTTTAATAGGATTTTCCTGTTTTCACAGGTCATTCTTCCTCTTTTGGGAGAATATGTGAAAAGCCAGCGGCTGTATTTCCTGACTGCATCGCTCTACTCGTACACCAACGGAAGCCACGCTTCCAAAAAGGAGAAAGAAATGATTGCAAGGCATGTGTCACCCCCATCCACTAAGGATTCATAATGTCTACACACTTTATTTAACGTTGATTTATTCCTGCTTATTGTTGTGGGATGCTCCCAATTAATTGTTTGCATTGAATAATCATTTTCATTTTGTTCTTGTGCATCTTCATGACATTTCTTTCTTCTCACATGCAGCCTCTTCTGTAAACTTACGGCTTTAGTAAGACACAGACTCTTTCTCTTTGGTAAGAACAATGTGGGGAAAAATAAGCTTTAGCCCGCCCTGGCCTTCACCTTATTGTATTTTACAGTTCATGTTTTCTGCACGTGTGTACCGTTTTGATGTAATCTGTTGTCTTATTTCCAGGAAATGAAACCTCAGTCGTCACAAGCTGCCTCCATGTTTTGGCCCGAGCGTTGGATGCCAGGTAGCTAGGTGGCACTCATGTCACATTCTGCCTCGGTAATTGATTCTGTCAGTCTCTCATGAGTGTCTCATAACCACCGTCTGAGGACGAAATTGGTGGGTTCATTGATCCACTTAAAACACCCAGTCGACCTAAATGGTAATAACAAAAGGCAAACACCTCTGAAGCGCGGCACTTGTAGTTTAAGCAAATGATTGATTTTGTCAGCTCACCTGCTTTTAGCATAAAAGAGAAGCTGCCGTCCTTCTAGCTGAACTCATTTGCAGTGGTTCTATTACCAGGGGCCTAGCAAAGACTTTGACATCAGTGACTTGGGACCTGACTCAGACTTTATTGTGATGACTTGAAAATACTT
Source organism: Dunckerocampus dactyliophorus (assembly GCF_027744805.1). NCBI lineage: Eukaryota > Metazoa > Chordata > Actinopteri > Syngnathiformes > Syngnathidae > Dunckerocampus > Dunckerocampus dactyliophorus. The sequence continues at coordinate 2,570,579 of NC_072832.1, read as the reverse complement.
GATTGAATTGAATAAAATGTATTCAACCAACATGATCGCTATGATGTCAGTTCCAGCAAGACAACATGTTTTTTCTTTGAATGCGCCTCATTAAGTGGATCTATGAATGTCCAATCAGTTTTAAGAACAAATAACAAATGTGTGGATTACATAGAGTAAATCCTGAATGACATGTCAGCACTCTTTTGTCACTGTTCTTGTCACACTGGTCTTATTTTATTCAGGAAATAAAACAATTCAAAATGCATTCATTGTATTTGTCAAATTTAATAAATTGTTAATGTTGTCAAAATTGCATTTTATCTGGGAGACACTGAACAGTGCTTATGACTCGAAAATGACAATCCTGTGACTTTGGACCTGATTCGACTTGTCTTATCTTGACATGACTTGGACTTGCACACTTGTAGATTTCAGACTTGAGACTTACTTGAGATTTGCAAAACACTGACTTGCTTCAACTTCTGTCTATTACCGTAATTTCCGGTGTATAAACTGCTACTTTTTTCTTCAACTTTGAACCCTGCGGTTTACACACCGGTGTGGCTAATTTATGACCATGATCTAATCTAACATCTCCTATACTACTACCGAACTACTACTACTACTAATCATCATTTAAATACTGTGCCGCTCGCAAGTCAGTGAGCAAACGGTAGCTCTTTATTTAGCAGGAGCCAATCACAAGCTATAAGGGAACTCACGACGAACTTATGAACACCTCGGAAATCGCAGGAGGTCATTAGGCACGGCAAATGTATTTATAGAGCACCATTGGTACACAAGGTAAATCAAAGTGCTTGACAGAAAAGAAGGGTAAATTCACGTCGTAAAATCATTCTAAAGTCATGACAAAATTATATAAATCATTCCATAAAACAAAAAAAATTGAAATGACGAGTGCAGATAAAATACTTTCAGTTGTCAGATGCACAGTTGAATAGAAGCGTTTTCAGCCTGGATCGGAACATTGCCAAAGTTGAGGATTGTCACACATCTTCTGGAAGGCTCTTCCAGATTTTGGCAGCGTAAAACTGAAACGCAGCCTAATCGTGTTTAGTCCTGACTATGGGCACCCGCAGGAGACCACTCCCTGAGCTTCTCAGAGCTCGAGATGGTTTATGTGGCTCCAACATGTCAGAGATGTACTTTGGTGCAAAACCGTGAAAAGCAGAGCTGTTTTAAAGTCTGTTGTCTGAGCGACAGGAATCCAGAGCAGAGACCTGAGTATTGGACTAATATGGTTATATTTCCTGGGTCTAGTCAGGACTCGAGCAGCAGCATTCTGGATGTACTGCAGCTGCTTCACAGCTCGTTTAGAGAGCCCGGTGAGAAGGCCGTTAGAGTAGTCCAACCTGCTTGAGACAAAGGCATGGATTAGTCTATAAATCCCGCTTAGACACTACTCCCTTGATTTTGGCAATGTTTTTTAGGTGGTAAAAAGCTGCTGAAGTTATTGATTATTGACAGTATTGATTGGCCAATGGCTGCTATGGGTGGCCACCACCTGCTCCTCACGGACTCGTGTGTCCCACAGTATGTCATTTTATTACATGGACATGTGCGGCTTACATATGTACGGATGTTTTTCTCTCTAAATTTAGCGGATGCGTCTTAAATACTGGTGCGTCTTATACACCGGAAATTACGGTACTATTGTTTGTGGTTCACTTGTTTTTGTCAGGGGATCAAAGGCTGCACAGTAAAGAACATGTCCTTAAAGTAATGACTTGATTGACAGTTTTAGTGATGTATAATGTGACAAAACTCAAATATTCCAAACCCAAATTCCATCTGCCACATTGAATATGTTAGTTATTTTTAGATTCTTCTATGTTCACCATCTTAATCGAGACACCCCACCGAGCCTGGGTTCTGTGTGAAGTTTCTCCCCTTTTTCTCCTTGCCTCTGTCACAAAGTTCTTGCTAATGTGGGGTTCAGTTGGTTCTCTGAAATGTATGAGGAGTGTGCTTGTAGACCTGTTCCGTGTGGAAAATGTCTAGAGATGAGCAATTCTGTGAATTGGAACTATATACATAAAATTGATTTGACTTGAATTTGACAAAAAGCTTCTAAAATGTACTTTTAAAGAGCGCTGTTGTCGCAGACACACATACAAATGGAGAGAACAGAACCAATAGACAGCACTTCCAATGCATTTCCTCTTCCATATTTCTCATGTCTACATGCTTTTCGCTGTCACTTTAACACTGTTCTGTGTTTTTGGTCCCTGCAGCGTTCACATTTGAGCTCAAGGCAACAGAATTGACTTGCTTTCTTGTTTGGTGCACAGCAGAATTCGGATGACCGTGTTTACACTTGAGCAAATGCACCAGAGTTCCTTTTAACCGAACCAAACATGACAAGTGTAAGCGCACCCTACATGAAGTATTCTGTCCTCTCTCAACAGGACATTAACAGTGTCCGCTCCAGAGTCCATCCAGGCGTCTCTGCATTCTTTTTTTGAGGCAGCTGCCACCGATCTGGAGACGACGGTGGAAAACCTCTCTGTGACCTTGGTCTCGCTGCCTCAGTGTCGGAGCCAACAGGCGAGGGGGGTAGCCAGGGTTCTCGGCTTCACAACCTCCGTCCTGCTCCCCACTCTCACTTCGCTCTTTCAGCATCTTGGCAGTCAAAACTACGGGCTTGACCTCCTGGGTAAGAGGAGAAAGGAAGTTTTATTAATTTGCACAGGTGTTAAAAATCAGATGCATCAAGCGTCTGGTTTGCATACCCTTTGAAGTCAGCTTCCATTAAGTCGTGGCCACAGAGCAGCAGCAGCAGCAGTCTATTATCTCTTTCACTAATACAGTGACCTTCCCAGGGGTCATCCATTTCCTGCATCAGCAGTCGTCTCGCTACTCTATTTCTCTTGTGATTGTATACGCTCACCTTTCCCCTCTGTGTCCTTGACTGTCTGTTATAAGGATTAAAGTGTCACACTCTTTTCCCAGTGGGAAGCGTGCAGGTGTCCTGTTACAGGATCCTCAACAGCCTCTACTCGCTTGGCACCAGCAGCAGCATCTACGTGGAGGGGTAATTAATGCCTTGTTATGTCAAACGTGACACTGATAATAGAATGCTAAAAGGCAAGTTAATGTTGAATTACAGATATGTTTTAAAAATCATGGGTGATGGTTTTTGTTTAGAGATGCTTAATGTGGTATTACTCCGATACCGTTATCAACCTATACCGACACAGGCAGCAGTGCTTGCCTCAAACTAATAATGTCAGGTCACAGCTCGTGTAATGAATGAACACACTGTGCTTTTTTGTCTGCGATGCTACTGAATGCATTTCACAAATAAGCACAACATAAGACAATAGGTAAGTTAAAGAAAAAGTCCCTCAACAAGAAGTCATAAAAATCATGACCGGTAGTCAGCGAGAATAACATGTTCTCCTGCTATCAACAAGTAAGACAGGATAGTCTCACTACATTTGCAAATAAGAATCCAATTAAATAAGGCTAAGTTCCAACATTTCTGTTCATTGCCATGTGTCGTTAACGGCCTTGCTTAATTCAAGGAAAACTGTGTCGCCTTCAAATTCAGGTGCACAAACCAACTGAAACAAGTGAAATAACAAGTCTGTTGCGATGCTTACATGGCTTAAAGACAAATGTACTTAGAACTACACAACATTTGAAGTTAAGAATGAATGAAAAGTCAATTTCATTGCTAAATCAATGAATCAGGCCCATCCCCACACAGAAGGAATTTACTGTAGAAGAAGATAAATTAGAGTTTGGTCAATGTTGTAGTTGTGTAACAGCATGTTTCCCTTCAGGCAGAGGCCAGCAGCAGGTGCTTGTCTTGCAGCACTAACCGGGTCTTTTCCTGTATGTTTCCTGGAGCCGTTCATCAATCAAAACAACCCTCACTCCATCTACAATACCATGACTGCTCCTGAAAGAGATGGTAATCAATGACATTTAACAACCATTTCCTCTTGTTTTGAGCATGGTGTCTTCTCCTACCAGAGTTGGGACTGCCAGTTCATGTGGAGGAAATGTGCCCCCTTGTCCCCTCTCTGGAGCAAGCAATGAAAGAAGTGGAAACTCTGGCGGAAGCCGGTGCCGCCGCCCAGCAGGCCCACTACACCCACGTCACAGATGTCACCTTGCCAATGTTGTGTGCTTACATGTCCCGTTGGTGGCGCTGGGGGCCCAGGGCCGAACCACACAAGCAAGTGTGCACCTCTGTCACTCCTCAGCATGCCAGTGACCTACTCGGGCACATCCTGCGAATTGTCCACAACCACGTGGGTGCGAGCCAGGGTGACTGGATGAAACAGCTAGCAGGTAGTCAACATAACACAACACAACACATAGCAGCATAACATTTTGGTTTTCCACAAGTAATTTTGTATCGTATATCTTAGTTTTTTCCCAGCCTATCATCTGCCAAGGTCGACCTGAGCTGCTGAAAAGCCACTTCCTTCCTCTGATGGATAAGCTGAGGAAGAGGGCAGAACACGTTTTGATGGAGGAAGAGCGAATGAAAGCAGAAGGTTGTTGTGCGTCTGAAGCAGAATTACAGATACAGGAGAAGTTTACAGTGCTGGTGCGAGACCTCTACGCCTTCTATCCCCTCCTTATCCCCTTTGTGGACTCGAATCGGTAAGATTTGCAACCACGGAGGTTGAAAATGCACAATGAATGTATATTTGAATTGGAATCAATATCATTGTAAATCTTAAAACTCCCATATTGTAGTATTTTTCACTGATTTTAAATACGTTTCAGATGTCCCACAATAGTGTGTTGGTCAAAATCAAGCCTTGATGCTGAAATTGAGAGTGCTTTTAGTAAGCTTTACTGGGAGCACACCTTTTTGTGTCCCTGTAGCTTCAATGCTAATGAGCTGTGTTTGTCCACCTGTCTCTGACAGAGTGTGTCTCCAAGAAGCGCCAAGAGCTTCTCTCAAAAGTAAAGCAAACAAGTTAGGGAGATGACAGACTCTTCTCATGTTTGTTGCTCATAAACAGGCTGCAGGGACACATTACTGTTAGAACATCATTAAAAAGTCACTTTGGCACAAAAGGGGGGCCTTTGAACATGCTTGCCATTATATCTTGTATGAAAAGTGTGTTACTCCAAGGCGTTTTTAAGGTACAAAAAGAGAAAAGGCACATTGCGCTTGCCAGATGTGAATTCTGTTTCTGATGTGCATTTTTGGCAAACCTGCTTCAGGAGCAGCTGGCAGCAGGAGACAAACCCTGATGCTGAGCAACTGTTCAGCATGGTGGCAGACGTCTTTGTCTTCTGGGCCAAATCTCATGTGAGTTTGCCAGATACAGTTTTCCCTTGTCACTGTTATTTTAGCTGGGCATCCTCTTGTCAAAACAAACTCTTATCTTTGTCACACAACAGAATTTCAAATGGGAGGAACAGAACTACGTGGTCCAAAATGAAATCAACAATTTGGCATTTTTGGTCAATAACAACATGTCAAAGGTAAGCCGCTGTTCATTAGCAGACCTCATGCATGAAGCAGTCAAAGTAATATGATACTATTCCATTGTCAGCTTGACTATGAGAAGAGGGCGATGAAGAAGAAGGGCGATCGTTATTCTGTACACACCTCCCTCATTCTGGCTTCCGTGAAGAGGCTGCTCCCCGTGGGACTCAGGGTTTGTTTTCTCGGCGACCAAAGCGTCATCCTCTTGGCTAAAAGCGGGTTTGCTCAGGTTGGTTGGAAATGTGGATATAATGGAGAGTGGTTTCTGCATTGGGAAACTTTCTTAATGGATCGGTTAAAAGGAAAACAAACTAGCATTACAGACAATTAGTAAGAAAACATCCATTGGAACGCTGTGGACGCCTGACAGTGGTGTGTTGCATTTGCATTTAAATCATCAAATGGGGCAATGTGCTTCGCCTCCTCATGTAAAAAAGTATGAAATGAGACACACTAGACCACGCGTGTCCATACTTTATCCTCTTAGGGCGGCACACAGAAAATGGAAGAATGGGGGTTGCTAATTCTTTTTCTTTACTAAGACCAGTTGAAAAAGTGCAAGAATTTCCATTTTGTACTGTTGGACCTTAAGGCAGTTCTAAGTAGAGCTTCAAATGCAAAAAGAAGAAATGGGAGTGAAACAAAAACATTTTTTGAATAAGCAATTTATTGCAAACAAGCGTTAAAGTGAAATAGGCTGTTTATCATAGACCATAGTTAAAAACAAAATCTGGGAGGGCATTTGTATGTATTTATTTAGACTTTATTCCACTTCTTTCCACAGAAGAACACTGAAGATGAGATTCGAGACCGTGTGTGTAAATACCTTTTACATTCTCACGGTCAGGTAATGGTCATGGTCATTTGTTTTTGTTGTATTGTGCTGCGCATTTTGCTTCAAAAAGTCCACTTTCCCATGAGGCTGCCGTCTTTTGGAATGAAGTGCATGTTTGCCTACTTTCTGCTGACATCCTGCATGCTCACTGGCACGCCTGAGTAGCTGTGATTTTTTTTTAATTTAACCAACAAGAGTGTGGTTAATTAAGACTATAGACTGGTCTTGTACCCTGTAAAATCCATTCGTCCCTCAAGCTGTGAGTGGGATGTGACACATTCACACAATACTACAGAGACTGAACTCACACTAAATGCACATTCATTCATGCGTTGTTTATCTTTCCCTCAATTCACCCAGCAGTTCACTAAAGTATTTTCCGGTGGTTGAAATGGGGGAAACTTGCAGCAGAGTAAACACGTGTGTCATTGTTTCTGCCCTACTTAAGTCATCGACAACAAGCTTGCAACGAGAGATCTTGAAGCCAGATGACAAGAGTCAAATGTGCTCCACCGACATCATCCTGGGTATTGCACAAGTGCTCTGTTACCTGGATCAGGTAAACTCATTTTTTTAAAAATAGATGACTATATATTACATATTAGGATTGGAAAGGTGCATGTATTTGTAAGCCGGTTTTTTGGTACGATACGGAGGCGTAACGTTACACATTATGTGAGGGACAGGAAGTCTGTAGAGATGCACAATGGGGCTACGAGCCGGAACTACAAACACCGATAAGTTCCGAAAAAAAATAAAAACTGCATTTTGTGTTAAAAAAAAGACATAAATAAGTTTTAAAAAATAATAAGTTTATGAAAAATAAAATATATAAATAATTAAAATTTAAATAATAATGATGATGAATACGACAATGATCATGAAAACGGTAATAATGATGATGCAGTAAGGAGAAACTATGAATAGTTGAGCATCAGCACTTAAGCCTTAAATCCATCCATTTTCTATACCGCTTCTTCCTCATTAGGGTCGCGGGGGCATGCTGGAGCCTATAGGCGGGGTACACCCTGGACTGGTCGCCAGCAAACAAACCATTCACACTCACATTCATACCGATGGGCAATTTAGAGTCGCCAATTAACCTCACCTGCATGTTTTTGGAATGTGGGAAGAAGCCGGAGTACCCGGAGAAAACCCACGCGCACACGGGGAGAACATGCAAACTCCACACAGAAATGCCCAGGGGAGAATCAAACCCAGGTCTTCCCGATCTCCAAGCCGTTACTGTGTTGGCCAACGTGCGAACCACTAGACCACCGTGCGGCCCAGCCTTAAATCCAAGTTGTTTAATCCTGTGCCTGTGCCTGTTAACATTTATTTAACATGATATTCATGATATTCATTTAACATGAGTATAGTGTTCCCTCGTTTATCGCGGGGAATAGGTTCCCAAAATAGCCCGTAATAATTGAAATCTGCAAAGTAGCCAACTACTTTTTTTTTTTTTTTTTTACAATGATTATGTATGTTTTAAGGCTGTAAAAGCCCTCAGCATACACTTTATACAGTTTTATCAGACAGGCAATAACATTTTCTCACATCTCTTGCTTGTTTAAGCACTTTCAAAGAAGTTTAAACCTTCGTTTGAATTTTAATGCTCAACCTACAGGTCGGACACAAGAAATGATTAAGTCACTCACGTGTATTTCACTCCTGTTGCAGTCCTCCTCCTTCAAACCCAAGATTAATTTACAATCTCGCAAGCTAGCAATGACACAGAAGACATGGCAGGGATGCACAAAGGAGATTGATTGACAGTTGTCTACAGCCAATCAAGACGCAGAAAACAATGGGCGGTGCAGACAGACGAGAGAGGGAATAGAGACATTATGCACAGTGCAATTCTTCTTAAAGGTCCAGGCTCTGCCTGTAACAGCGTTCATACGCTGTCATAAAAATAAAAACGCACTAAAAAAATTCAGCGAATCTGCGAAAGGTGAACCGCGATAGAGCGAAGGAACACATGAGAGTGCTTGAATTTGACCTTTGATTTGGCATATGAACCTTGATTTGTTCAATATTATAGCACGCATAAATGACTATACCTAATGAGTACCATAATTGTTTTTCTTCAGTGCTACTGCTTTTCTTATCTTGCCGAGCTTCAATTTCGAAATGAGTGTTTGAGTGTGAATGGCACCAGGAACGTGCCTTGATTCCAAAATCGCATTAGATATGACATTGTCGAGAAAGCTACGCATGCAGTACCAGACGAATGACAAATGCATAAATGGAACGCCATTACTGCAAGCCCTGAGGTCGGTGCTTCTTAATTTGCACCCGGCTTGTTGCCCTCGTTGCCCTTAATCTATATTTGATTGCATGTGCAGGTGGAACATCCCCACAAACATAAAAAGGCTCCATGGCACAAAGTCTTGTCCAAGCAGAGAAAACAAGCAGTGGTTGCATGCCTAAGGATGGCCCCCTTATACAACCTCCCCAGGTACACACGCAACATTATTGTGAATCATGAATTTCTCTTGGAGATTAATAAAGTACTTATCTATCTATTATTTGCTTTTAAATAGTGCAGTGTTAAAAGATAATTGAAAAAGCCCTGTGCGGTCGTCAACCATGTGTTGCAAATGATGTGACTTTGCAGGAAACACCAGGCCCTTTTGGCAAACTGTTTATTTTGAACATTTTTGAATCTGCTGTTTGCATATTCATTATTCATAATGGAAATAATGCCGGTCTTGTGTTTGCTCTCGGGCTTCCCAGACATAGAGCCATCAACCTGTTCCTCCAAGGCTACAATAAATCCTGGATATCAGCTGAGGACAGCACTTTGGAGGAGAAACTGGTGGAGGATTTAGCTGTGAGTGGTATAGAAGTGCAAGTTTAACATGGTTGTACATCCCTTATATGCAGTTCCTATCACTGGCAGGGAACTTGAAATATGATTGTGCATGCAGTGAGAGTACACACTTGTACACAGTTGTTATTTTAGCAGAAGCCTGGAGTGATGGAGCTGGGTGGAGGCAGCAGAGAAGAGGAAAGGGATGCAGGAGAAGGCGCCAAGCTCATCGATCCCCTCCTACAGCTCATCGCGCTCTTCAGTCGAAGTGCTTTGACAGAAAGGAGGTGTGGTCATGATCTCCCTATCTACCTACCTAGCTATTACGGGTGTAAGTCTACGCCATAATCACAGTTCAGTATGCGTCTCAGTTTGAAGGTCGCTATTCGGTTCATGTAGGGAACAGTAAGGGAACAAATTACAGAATGTAAAGTGGCTTAGCTTTTGTTAAATGACTTTTTAACTGCTCATAAAAAATAATGAAAATGAATAATGAAATAAGGTATACAGTGGTACCTCTCTTTTAGTTATTAATCCATTCCAAAGAGTCTGTTGAAAACCAAATGCATTTTTTTCCCCATAAGAAACAATGTAAATTAAATTAATCCGTTCCAGACACCCAAAAATGCTAACACTTTTAATATAGTTAATAATTATTATTTACATGCAAACAATGCAAAATGTATATAAATGATGAATGGAAAGGATAAATTAACATTAAACATCAGTTGTTCCTTGACTGAAGACTGTTGTGGGTAAAGAGATGGCGATGAGTGGCGAGGGAGACGGGGACGGCAGAGCCATATGGACACAACCTTTGTATTTTGCTTTCTATTTTGGATTTGATAGTGTTTCTCACCTTACTTGCCAAAGTGCTGGCACTTGCAACTTTTTTTGGCTTCATGGTGGGTTATTATGCAGCTGTATTCAATAAAAAAAAAAATAAAACGCCTATTCACCTAATACTTGGAGTTACGCAGTGCATATGAACGCCTTATCACATGACTAGCTGTATTAAGAGCGCAGCAAGCACGGTGCTGAATAGATCCTGCTCTGACAGGAAGAAAGGAGACAGACACGGAGGTAGGTACGCACACATTCCTGATCAAAATTTTAAGACCAGTTGAAAATGTTTTGCAATTTCTTACAAACAAGCATTAAAGTGAAATAGGTTGTTCATCAGATGATCAAAATGTTTAAGACCACAGCCTTTAAAAGCTAAATTCTTGGCAAAAATGTGGATTCAATGTCATTTTCTTTCAGGTGTTCACACTGCCCGAGTCTCTGTAGGTCGCTGTACCGTACCGAATTTGCCGCACCAATAAATCCGATTATGAATACGCGCACTGTTACACCCCCACCATTGTCTATCTGATACAATTTCATGTGTCTTCTCCCTTCTTCGAAGTGATCTTGGAATTGACTGGCTCTACATGTCATACGTGGAGATAATGGCCAAGGTATACATATTGTGTTGTGTTGAGAAGGTCATTCAGCTTCTCTTGGTCGTCTTTCTTTCTGTCACTGTATGTTTGCCCTCACAGAGCTGCCACAGGGAAGACGACGAGCAGCAGGAGGTGGAAAGTTTTGAAGTGAGTCTTTTATGTCAAAGTCTTCCTCTTCAATAGTGAACAACAATGCAATAACAACTCACATTTAGTGTGGTAGAGTAAGAGAGTCTTTGTGTTTCAGGAGAAGGAGATGGACAAACAGAAGCTGCTCTACCAGCAGGCCAGGTTGCATCTTCGTGGAGCTTCAGAGATGGTCCTGCAAAGCATTAGTGCCTGCAAAGGTAGATGAGTGTTTTACCTTATATTTTACTGAGAAATGTAGCTTTTTTGGTCATTTCATGTGTTCTTTAAGCCAGTGCAATGTTGTCTGATTGTGATGATTTTGCATCTCATCAGGGACAATGGGCTCCATGATTGCGCCAACACTCAAGCTGGGGATTGCTGTTCTCAACGGAGGGAATGCTGCTGTTCAGCAGGTGCATTGTCACACTGATTTCATCCTCCAAGTTTTCTTGTGACAGTTAGTCTGTGAACTTCATGAAAAAGATGATGAAGTGGTGTGGGAATAACGTTCCTGCCACAGCCTACCTCCAAATTTAGTGTCTTCCCACAGACAAGCCGGCATATTGCTGGTAATCGTGACAGATGAAGCATAACACCCTCCCCTAATGAGACCTTGCCTCGTTTTGGATAGAAAATGCTGGATTATCTCAGACAACGACGTGAGGTTGGCTTCTTTCAGAGCATGGCTGGACTCATGCAGTCATGTAGGTGGGTAACTGCAGTCAGTCAGAAAGGCTGGTGGACATAATTTGGTGCCAAAGCTTTAATTGTTGTTTTGTGTTTCAGTGTGCTGGATTTGAACGCTTTTGAGAGGCAGAACAAAGCTGAAGGATTAAGCATGGCGACAGACGAGAGCTCAGGTAAAATCATAGTGGACATTTTTTAAATTGTCACCAGCTGCCTCCCTTTTTAATGCAGTGTGTCCTTATCTCTCAACAGTAAATGCTCTACCTACACCTTCATCCCTTTGATTTCTTTGCCTTTCAACCCTTTCCCCCAGGAGAGAAGGTGATGCCCGATGAACAGCTAACCTGTGACCTATTCCGCTTTCTACAGCTGCTCTGTGAAGGACACAACGCGGGTGATTGCTCCCCACCCCCCCTTTGCCAGATTTTTATTAACTCCGTGCAGATTCATAATTGATGTGCAGACTTAAAGTTTTCAGGTATTTCATGCACATGTTGTACAAAGGAGAATTAGGGCCCCACATAAAACAACAAAACACATTAAAATATTGAATGTGGCTGCACGGTGGCCGAGTGGTTAGCATGTTGGCTACACAGTCAGGAGATCTGGAAGATCTGAGTTTGGCTCTACTGTAAGTTTGGGCATCTCTGTGTGTAGTTTGTCTGTTCTTTCCGTGCGTGCCTGGGTTGTCTTCGGGTGCTCCGGTTTCCTCCCACATTCCAAAAACATGCATGTTAGGTTAATTGGAGACTCTAAATTGTCCATAGGTATGAATGTGAGTGTGAATGGTTGTTTGTCTATATGTGCCCTGCCATTGGCTGGCGACCAATCCAGGGTGTGCCCTGCCCCTCGACCGAAGTCAGTTTGGATAGGCGTCAGCATACCCCCGTGACACCAGTGAGGATAAGCAGCATAGAAAATTAATGAATTAATATTGAATTTTTGTACTATTTTAATTATTATTTTTTTTAAGTTAAATGTTACATAGATATCGCTCTATGTCACTTATAACACAAAACTAAGATGTAGGCTGTTTTTTCTGACAATATACTAATTGCTCATCATAGCTAACATTAGATGTTTTTAATAATCAAAAGGTCAAAATGTCAAATCTGGAATATTTCTGTACGTGGCCCTTGGAAGAAAAGGTTTGGACACACCTACTGCGAAGAAAAAATGGTTCCTTTTTTCTCATAATATCATCTGTCCTATTAATTTGAATGTATTAGATTTCCAGAATTACTTGCGAACACAGACGGGCAACAACACAACTGTCAACATGATCATTTCCACTGTTGATTATCTGCTAAGAATCCAGGTAAGCCTGTGTTTTCTCCACCTCAAACATACCGCAAAGCTGCTCCAGTTGTGTTAAGAGAAAACACTTGAATCTCCTTTTCTCCGTTTGCTCCTTTAGGAGTCCATCAGTGACTTCTACTGGTACTACTCGGGCAAGGACGCGATCGATGCACAGGGCCAACGCAACTTTTCCAAGGCTATCAAAGTGACCAAGCAGGTCTTCAACACGCTCACCGAGTACATTCAGGTTGTTGGCTTTCCATTACTGCAAGGTTTCACAGCATCTGTGTAGTCATTTATAATGCAGCAGCTCACCCTGTGGCTGTGCTGTGCTTACTTGCAGGGCCCGTGTACTGGAAACCAGCAGAGCCTCGCTCACAGTCGCCTGTGGGATGCCGTGGTAGGATTCCTTCACGTCTTTGCACATATGCAGATGAAGCTCTCGCAGGTATGTTGATTCACTGATAGGTTTTTTTTGGAGGATACCAATCTTCCTTGTGCAGCTCTGAAAATTTAAAGGCCTCCTGTTATGAAAACGTGAAACGACTTTTTAATGACTTTCTAACACTAATACAGGGGTGTGAAAAAGTGTTTGCCCCCTTCCTGATTTCTTTTTTTTTTTTTTGCATGTTTGTCACACTTAAATGTTTCAGATCATGGAACGAATTTAAATATTAGTCAATGACAACACAACACAAATGAACACAAAATGCAGTTTTTAAATGAAAGTTTTGATTATTAAGGGAGAAAAAGGTACTTAGCCATGTGTGAAAAAGTGAGTTCCCCCTAAACCTAGTAAGTGGTTGGGGCACCCTTAGCAGCAACAACTGCAATCAAGGGTTTGTCATTCAGCCACATTGGAGGGTTTTCCAGCCATAAGCGCCTTTTTAAAGTCATGCCACAGCATCTCAATAGGATTCAGGACAGGACTTTGACTAGGACACTCAAAAGTCTTCATTTTGTTTTTCTTCAGCCATTCAGAGGTGGACTTGCTGGTGTGTTTTGGATCATTGTCCTGCTGCACAACGCAAGTTGATTGCAGCTTAGGGTCACCAACTGATGGCCGGACATTCTCCTTCAGCAGAATTCATGCTTCCATTTATCACAGCAAGTCTTCCAGGTCCTGAAGCAGCAAAACAGCCCCAGACCATCACACTACCACCACCATATTTCAGTTTTTCTGAAATGCGGCGTTACTTTTACGCCAGATGTAATGGGACACACACCTTCAACCTTTGTCTCATCAGACCACAGAGTTTTTTTCCCAAAGGTCTTGGGGATCATCAAGATGTTTTCTGGCAAAATTGAGATGAGACTTACAGTAATGTTGTTTTTGTTCAGCCCACTGCTGAACAAAAACAACATTAAGTCTTCTAAGTTTTGGTCTTGGAACTCTGCCATGCAGGCTGTTTTTGCCCAGTGTCATGAACACCGACCTTAACTGAGGCAAGTGAGGCCTGCAGTTCTTTGGATGTTATTGTGGGGTCTTTCGTGACCTCTTGGATGAGTCGTTGCTGAGCTCTTGGAGTCATTTTGGTTGGCCGGCCACTCCTGGGTAGGTTCACCACTGTTCCATGTTTTCGCCATTTGTGGATAATGACTCTCACTGTGGTTAGCTGGAGTCCCAAAGCTTTAGAAACCTTTTCCACACTGATAGACCTCAATTAATCTCAGTTGTTATGTTTTAACAGTGGGGGCAGTCGCTTTCTCACACAGGGCCACGTCGGTTTGGATTTTTCTTCTCCCTTAATAATAAAAAGTTTCATTTAAAAACTGCATTTTATGTTCAGTTGTGTTGTCATTGACTAATATTTACATTTGCTTGATGATCTGAAACATTTAAGTGTGACAAACATGCTAATAAAAAAGAAATCAGGAAGGGGTAAACACTTTTTCACACCATTGTGTGTGTGCCTAGAGCCATCCACTGCAGAAGAGTGTAATGTAGTAGAAATTAAATTAGTAGATTGCAATAATATATAGTCATATTTTTTATTTTATTTTGTTTTTCTTTTCTTAACATTCATGAATTCATTCATTTTCTATGCTGCTTATCCTCACTAGAGTCGCGGCGATATGCTGGAGCCTATCCCAGCTGACTATGGGCGAGAGGCCCACAGTCAAAGGCTCATTATTTTTCTTAAAAGTAATGTTCTTGCAGTGTCCGGAGTGTCTGGTGACACCCCTACTAAAAGCACTTGGAAACCGTCTAAATTCCAGCGTCCAGGCTTTTGCAAAACACACTTCCAATACATCTGAGACTTATTTAACAGAATTTCTTTGAAATATAAAATTGTATAATGTGGTTCCTTCCAAATGTTATGTCTTGCGTTATTTTCTGCACAACAGCTACAATTCTTTATCCTTGCAGGATTCAAAGCAAATTGTGCTCCTAAAAGAGCTCATGGATTTACAAAAGGACATGGTTGTGTTCTTGCTTTCCATGCTAGAAGGTATGCTTTCAGCGAAGACAGCATTCACAATCATGAATGAGTGAATGTTAAAAGTAACTTTTACATTCCCTCAGGCAACGTCGTCAATGGAACCATCGGGAAACAGATGGTGGACATGCTGGTGGAATCTTCAAGCAATGTGGAAATGATCCTGAAGTTTTTTGACACATTCCTCAAGCTAAAAGACCTGACGTCCTCTGACATCTTTCGAGAGTACGACCCCGATCGCAAGGGGTGCATCGCCAGGAAGGACTTCCAGAAAGCCATGGAGCTCTCCAAGCGACTCTCACAAGCTGAGACTCATTTCCTCCTGTCCTGCATTGAGACCGATGATAGGGAAATCCTGGATTACGAGGTTTTTGTGGATCGCTTCCATGAGCCGGCCAAAGACATCGGCTTCAGCGTCGCCGTTCTGCTCACCAATTTGGCCGAACACATGCCCAACGATTTAAGGCTGAGGGCGTTCTTGGAGCTTGCCGAGTGCGTCTTGACTTACTTCCAGCCCCATTTAGGCTGCATTGAAATTCTTGGCAGCGGGAAGCGCATGGAGCGTGTCTACTTTGAGATCAGTGAATCCAGCCGCACGCAGTGGGAGAAGCCGCAGGTGAAGGAGTCCAAGAGGCAGTTCATTTTTGATGTGGTCAACAAAGGCGGGGAAAAGGAGAAAATGGAGATGTTTGTCAACTTCTGTGAGGACACTATCTTTGAGATGCAGCTTGCAGCACAGATCTCTGGCTCTGACAGCGGAGAGCGGCATATTGGAGAAGAGGAAGAAGTGTATGGGTGGTGTTTTTTGCCGACATCTCTGCTTTTTGTCAAAAAGCTGAGGGCCTTCATGAAAATGACCCTGAAAGATGTGCTGTTATCATCTGCTTCCCTACTCAGATTCATTTTAACGCCTGCTCTCCGGTGCATTTGTGTTGTAGTTAGCAACATCCTTCATGTGCTGTACATCACCTTTGTTAATGGCGGGCTCATCGAGGGAGCCAAAAGCATGACCATAGCTGACCTGCTCGGTGGCATTCTTGAACCGACACTTGATGAGGTCACAGAGGCAACAAGCGTCATGACGCAACTGAGGAGGCACTCTGCCTCTTTCACCCTGCGGAGACACAGTGGGCAGGCGGCAGCTGTGACCTCCGCCAGGGAGACGGATGTACTGTCAGACATATTTGGCCTCAAAGTGAGGAAAGATGGAGGTCAATACAGGCTCGCAACGCAAGACATCACCAGCAGTCACACTGACCTGTTTGTCGCCGCTGACACAACGTTCTCTAAGGGGACGGTAAGTGTTAGGGCTGCAACTAATGATTATTTTAATAATCGGTGGATTATTTTTTCGATTAATCGATGAATCGGATGGAGAGGAAAAAAAACATTAATTTCCGTCTCTTTATTCATGAATAGGAGATTGGAACTGAGAGAGCAAATAAGTGCACAAACACCAGGTTGCCGCTTGAATATTCTGTACAAATAATGTAAAATAATAAAAAATAGAAATGTTTGTCAAATGGCTTCAGTAAAACAATAAATGTACACAAATGCAATCATGATCATTTTCTCAGACGATTAATCTGAAGCTTGTTGTTTCAATGAATGGAGTGATCGGTTAGGCCATAGATGGAGCAAATTAATCTGAAGCAAACACCTAAAATTAGTGGTTGGGTCCACAACATATCAGAAAAGAGGCGAAAATGCCCATCACTGTTTTCCAAAGTCAAAGCTGATATGTGTGAATACCTTGTTTTGGCTAAAACACAAAGATAATAGGTCTGCTTTCATGGATGACAAAGGAAATTAAAAAATATTCACATTTGAGAGGCTGAAATCAGAGGATGTTTACATATTTAAATAAAAAAATGATTAATCAATTACCAAAATAGTTGTTGATTAATTGGGTAATTGATTAACAATCAATCGATTAATTGTTGCAGCTCAAGTAAGTGTTCCTGTGAACTGTATCACTCCAAAATATTGATTTATTTAGGTTGTTTGTTCTCATACACTATTGTTTCATATTGCTTTTCTGTTAATATCAACAGACAAGAACAAGCATTTTTATTACAGTACAGTCAAACCTGGGTTTCTGTACACCCCAGTTTTTGTATGATTCAATATTTTGCGAAAATTTTGTTTGTTTTTGCACAATATTGCATAAAACAAAGTACAGTGTTCCCTCATTTATCGCGGCTGATAGGTTCCCAAAATAGCCTGCAATAAGTGAATTTGCGAAGTAGCCAACTTCATTTTTTTTACATTTATTATATATGTTTTAAGGCTGTAAAACCCCTCACCATACACTTTATACACTTTTCACAGGCAGACATTAACCTTTTGTCACATTTCTCTCCTGTTGAAACACTCTCAAAGTTCAAATTTAGTTTGAATGTTAATGATCCATCTACTAGGGTAGACAGGAGAAATTATTAAGTGACTCGCGTGTATTTCACTCCTCTGCCTATTCGTCCTGGCGCCGCTCCGCTGAAGTGTTTTTGTATCCTTGTTAAAACATGTTGCTCCTGTCGTCGTATGTCGTACTCCTTGAGCAGAAGAATCATTTTACAGTATTCCGTAAAGGCGTCCTACAGCCGCAACTTCCGCCTTCCCTTCAGCATGTCCAGAAGTACAACTTTTCGTGCAATGGTTGGATTTCTCTGCCTTTTGGGTGCAGAATGTTTCCTCGACATTGTTGGGTAGAAAACGTGCAAACATACAGAGTTCAGAGTCAC
Source organism: Dunckerocampus dactyliophorus (assembly GCF_027744805.1). Lineage (NCBI taxonomy): Eukaryota > Metazoa > Chordata > Actinopteri > Syngnathiformes > Syngnathidae > Dunckerocampus > Dunckerocampus dactyliophorus. The sequence goes on along the minus strand of NC_072832.1, from coordinate 2,552,720 downwards.
TGTAGGCTGTTTGCTCGCGATCATACAACAGGAAACACGGCAGTGCTGCACCAAGAAGATTGAGTGACAATGATCTACAGCCAATTAGAACGCAGAACACAGTGGGTGGGTTCTTCCTTAGCCAGTAAGGACGCAGAACACAATGCGTGGGTTCTCCCTTAGCCACCCAGGACTGCTGTGGCTCTATATTTAGCCAGTTATTGTAGCTCTACTGTGGGTTTCTAATATGCGTACAGGCACATAAACACATACTGAGACACGGGGGAGGGACAGCATCTTTACTCCAGCTGCACACGTCTTCAACTCTCACCTGAGTATACAACACCCTTTACTGATAGCAGTAGTAAATACAATAACAGACACATACAACAGAGCACCCACAGATCGCTCTAATACACACACGGACACAGAACACAATGCGCGTTTATAGCTGTAAAAGAACATGCAAACAGCGAGTCTGCGAAAGGTGAACCGTGATGTAGCGAGGGAACACTATAGGTAATCTAAACTGCTATACAAGCTGTACACTGACTATTAGTAAGAAACAGAATTGTTATCTGCTCACAAAACTCCCATCACGCTATTGATTCATATGGCTGTTTGATTTCTGCCAGTTTGACCAAACTAAGGCCTGCATGTCTGAGGAGGAAAAAACTGACCACAAGATGCCTGAATCAGAAAAGTGAGTCATTTCTTTTTACTCTTTTCTGTGAATAAAAATGGAATGTTCTCCATTGCATGTCACTTAGGCACTAAGGTGTTGATGCTCACCCAACAAGAGTGATGAAAAGACATCATAATGTCAGTTTTATCAAATCTTCCCTTGTTAAACTCACCTCCTTTCTGTTTACGTTCCCTTTTTTTTTCTCACAGATGGACGGCATGTGAGGACACAATGGCGACAGAGCCCGAATGGAGGTCCAAGAGATACTGTAATAAATCAGAGGAAACAGGAAGCCACCATTCGGCCCTTGGCGAGACGATAAGCACGCATCACAAGAGCCTGCTGGTGAGATACAATTCTTATGTCCCAGACGTTGTTATTATTATATAGGGAGCAAACTCCTTAATGTGCTTTCATTTTCTTCCAGAACTACTTTGCCAGAACTTTTTACAACACACGCTTGCTGGCCCTCTTTGTCACATTCGCAATCAACTTCATCCTGCTCTTCTACAAGGTCGGGAGTGCGCGCGGTTCACCAAATGAGATTAAAATGCGGGCTTGAGCCGAGATGAATTGGCTCATCTTGTTTATTACAGAACCACATTTGATGCTGTCCTCCCATTTTTAGGGTCCAATATTGTGGTGCACACTGCCACCTTCTATCTGTGTCTCGCACCCTCTTCCCAGGTGGTATCTTTGCCAGCAGCACCGGAAAAACAAGTCGAGGAATCACTCGACTTGGCGGCTGAACACGACGAGGGCCGGGTTTATTTTGTTCTGGAAGAAAGCAATGGATACATGGAGCTGTCTCTTCGCCTCCTGGCTGTGCTGCACACGCTCATCTCCTTCTGTTGCATTATAGGCTACTACTGCCTCAAGGTCTGGAAGCTGTATTTCACAAACATAAGACACGATGCGTTTATTCAAATTGTCTGCGTGTGGCAGGTGCCGCTGGTGGTCTTCAAACGGGAGAAGGAAGTGGCCCGGAGGCTTGAGTTTGATGGCTTGTATGTGACGCAGCAGGCGCCCGAGGAGGACATTAAAGGCCAATGGGATCGACTGGTCATTAACACTGCGTATGTTCCCATTTTAGGACATTTTCTATGCCTTTATAGCACATATTTAATGACTTTTAAATATTTATACACAATGTATTGCCTGCCTTTTTTTTATTTTTTATTTTTTTTTTAACAATGCGTGCTTACAAAATCTAATGAGACCCATTGCAAGAGCTTTACAATAATAGTGCGTTTATTCCTATGGTTGTAGTGTATCATACTGAGATGTGTTTACAACATTGACCCTTGTAATTAAATAACCAAAATATTACAGACCCCTCTTGTTGGCCTCATTAGATTGTGCAAGCTCACCTACAGTTTATATTTTCATATGTTAATATCTGTATTTGTCTTTTCAGATCATTTCCAAGTAATTACTGGGATAAATTTGTGAAGAGAAAGGTAAAATCCTCAGAGGCTCAAGATAAATACTTTATGTTCTTTTATAGTTTGCAGCTAGGCATTTAATGCACACATTAATACACAGTAATACCTCATTTATGGTGGTTAATTGGTTCCAGACCTCACCGTGATAAGCAAATTTTTGCGAAGTCAATAAGTGGACTATTTTTTAAGTTAGAGCATAGAAAACCTGTTTATGACTTTCTTTTACCATTATTAGAGCTCTCCAGACAGGAAACAACACCCCTGTAGTCACCTTTACATTGATATTACCCAATATAGTAGACATAATCAGAGAAAATAAGACATTTAAGACATAAATAGGACTCGCGCTCGTGTGCATTTCAATAAATGTCTTCCGAACGTGTGGACAGGAATTGACCTCTGTTGCTCACTCCTCAGTAAGAAAAGTAGCTGTTGGCTGTCGTAGAAGTCGCCAGATGATGTCATCAGCTAATTTGCATACTATTTGCATATGACGGAACAGAAACTGTAGGAAAAAAGCATAACCCCGAAGTAGCGACAAAAGACTACATTTAGAACTATAAATAAAAGTATTGCGATAGCTCACAAAAATCCATCTTTTTTTTTTTTTTTTTTTTTTCCTTTACCCATAATTTTTTTTCTCCATGTCCCCTCGGGGGCTCTATAGTATTCAACCGTGAACCAGTATGATTTATTAATTAATATGTTTTTAGAAGACCATGAAAGAGAGAAGTCGCGAAATTTGAAGCGCGATGTGGTGAGGGATGACTGTATGCTGCTGACTACACTGAAGTATATCCCAGTTTCATTGCTGTAGTATTGTCCCTTAACAAGATGTCATAAAAAATGCTTGCTTCGAAGTTTACAGCTGAGTCCCTTTGAGAGAATACCTTGTTTAACCGACACTTTCATCACTGAATCTTAATGATATGATGAGTCCTTGTAAACAGCAGGTCTCCACTTCTCCCAGTGAGAAGCATCATGGCAGCGTCTACTGATTACACATGCTCATCTGTCACTGACTTTGACTAAGGAGCACCTCTGCCTCTCTCATCTCACTCCAAACCTGATGCATAATCATCACGAGTCACTGTATTTATACAGTAACACTCGATACACATCCTCATAGACTTAAAGGTAGCACCTTGAATTGCTCCCAGCGGACTTCACTATTCCGCAATGTCAGCATTTCCCGGTCACGGCAAGTTCAAAGAAAAGGCACGCGGCCTAAAGGCTTGTGATGAACTGCGACTCCTGCCAGGACAACATGCTCCTTGTATTTCAAGACAAGTATATTTTCCTTGTCACACAAGTGAATATTGGGATGAGGGTTATGGTAGACGGTAACATCTAGATAAACCTGGACGATAACTTGTCAGCTTGGCATTTTTAAGGACAAGGCCCAAGTTTTAACTCCAGTCTGCCTCGCACATGTCAAGCACTAACTCACTGAGTTCACCCCACTGCACTGCATCATTTAAGAGCCTTCAGCAGAGCAGATGATGCGATGCCCTTAAGTGCTTCTGGTAATGCACTTCTTTGTCCAGCGTGGTGGTCGTGGAGATTGCTTATCATCCATTGAGCTGCATACATTGGATCTTGTCTTAAGTTTATATATAAATCAACTGACCACGCCGCCGCAACAAAGTACACAGACATTCCTATTGTATGGTACTTAGCAGCCCCATTTTAAAGTGTTTTTCATCAGTTTAGAAATCCCACAGTAGTTTATTGGAACTTTATTTGTATGTATAAAGCAGTGGTTCTCAACTGGTGGGTCGAGACCCAATCGTGGGTCACAGAGTGATTTTCAGTTGGTTGCGGGTTGTTGCTTGGGGAAAAAAAATAACACAATGTAATTACCCAATGTCTGTGAGTGCACTTCACGCTCTTGTCTGCTCTATTCGCTTGCTACGCCACCGCATAGTTTGTCAAGCTTGAGTGGGGGAGGAAGGACTTTGAGTTGGAGACTTAACGTGCCGTTCGTCCAACACACAGCTGCAGTTATCTGCTGGAGGAGAGTGCGGCATAAAGAGACAACTTTATTTTAAGATGTGTAGTGAAGCCTTTTTTTTATACAAAGGTTTTCATTTAAAATATTGACCAAAATGTTGCCCTTGTTTTTGTATGGCTACACATTGAGCTTAACAAAATACACTAGGTCCCCAACTTACGAACACAATTGGTTCCAGATGACCGTTTTATGTCGAATTGTTCTTAAGTAGGGGAAAAGGTAATATTACCAATGATATAGGTACTACATATGTATACATATACAGTATATGCGTATGTATGTAAATATGAGTTTGGATGCAGTAGTAATATTAAACCAGGATAATTCATGAAAAAAACAATAATAAAAGTGATATAATAATATGTAATGATAAATGTTATTTACCTTTGAAGAGGAGTGGTCGAGCATACGTCGTTGGTGGTAGTGGTGGAGGAGGAGTTATTAAAAAAAAGGACAAGTCGTCGTCGTGGTTAGACTCTTCTAAAAGAGGTAGTGTTCTGTGGGTGGTGTGGAATTAAGCAGACCTATTAACTCTTCATAAACTTTAATCACACGCTCTGTCCGGGTTGTACAATTTAGCTTTACACTGTATCTCCCCAGCGTCTAACTCTTGCCCGTGTTGGTGACTCAGCATCTGTGCCTTTTATTATCGAGTACGACTGCAAAATAACCCACCATGGGGCCAAAGAGAGTTGTGAGTTCTGGCACGTTGATGAATAAGATGAGAAACACTATTGAATTCAAGAAAGAACTTATATTAAAATACAAAGCTCCTCACCATCAAAAATATCAACTATGACAGATGCACTTTGTGTTGAACTTGTAAACAAGGCGGAGTTGTATAGCTAGGGGCACGTCAGGGTAACCCGCAACTTCGAAAGTGAGTATTTGAGTGCGCCCTCCCTCAAAGGTGAAGCAAAAAAATGAAGGAAATGATTGATATTTCTCACATTTGGTGTTTATAGACAGACTCTAGGGACACACATTACTCTTACGGCATTAAAAAGTCACTTTTGCACAATAGGGGGCCTTTAAATGTCAGTCCAATTACTTTGGCTTGGTGAGATCTAACGCTAATGTGTCCCATTAATATACCCTTCCCCCTCCTGTAGGTTATGGATAAGTATGGGGAGTTTTACGGCCGTGAGAAGATCAGTGAGCTTCTTGGCCTGGACCAGGCGTCATTGGGCTTCAGCTCCGAGGGAGTGGAGAGAAACAGGCTCAGAAAAGACACCGCTTGGATCGCTCTGTGAGTCCTCCTTGTCGCTGCGTAAAAGTAGCAGGTGTCATAACCAGCTCTGTAAGAGTTACTATTCAGTGGAGGTGACTGAGAAGCGCGCATTAGCACGTCATCCTCTAACAGTAGAGCTCGTTGGAACAGTTGCTGATTCACTGGTACAATAGGCAGTATTACCCACTGAGGCAGCACATTGTGTTTTACTTAAGGAAGAACAGGACATCCTGGTGTACAGCCAGAAATCTGGACTCTTGGAAATAGATAGTAATGTATCTTCATTTTTATTTCAGATTCAGCTCCGTCGATGTCAAGTACCAAGTCTGGAAACTTGGAGTCGTTCTCACCGACAATGTAAGTCCAGCTGGCAAAGTACTCACAATGTTTGTTCACCGGCGTGCAACCTCATCCTGATACAACAGTCACTTCCTGCAGTGCACGTTAACAGATGTCAGGAGCGGACATAAATCATATCTAATGCTTTACCACCGATTCCTCGTTTGTTTTAATGTGGCTGACATCGTTTGATGCAGATCTACGTGCCGCTCCAATTGATGGCCGTAATATCCTGCGATTTCGTCTTATCTTGAATACATATTTGTCTCCGTGCTGTCTGCTAATCTCTTTGTGTGTGTGTGTGTGTGTGTGTGTGTGTGTGTGTGTGTGTGTGTGTGGCTGCAGTCTTTCCTCTATTTGGCCTGTTACATGGTCATGTCAGTTCTGGGCCACTACAACAACTTCTTCTTCGCTGCCCACCTCTTGGACATTGCCATGGGCTTCAAGACTCTTCGCACCATCCTCTCCTCTGTGACACACAATGGCAAACAGGTGTGTGTGTGTGTGTGTGTGTGTGTTTGTCATTCAGTGATGCCCGTCTGTCTCCTCTCCTTTGTAATCATCCCGCCAAGGGATTCCTGTCAACAATGTCTTGACATATAAACCAGGATTTGGTATTGTTTCAAGGATAATCCCATTAAATGTACTAAAAGCAAATGCTCCTGTTTTGTGTCTAATAGTTGGTCCTGACTCTGGGCCTTCTGGCAGTCGTGGTCTATCTGTACACCGTGGTGGCCTTCAACTTCTTCCGCAAGTTTTACGACAAGAGCGACGACAAGGACGCACGAGACATGAAGTGCAATGACATGCTCTCTGTGAGTTAAATGAACGCAACACAAACACTTACACTTCATGGTGGAATAAAGTCTATTATTACTACAAAATAATGCATATTTAAGCAAATTATATTCTTGGCCTGAATTAAGCATTTTCAAGCATAAAAATGGCTAAATGAACTAAAATACAAATACAAGGCAGAAGAAGCATTCTAATTGTGTGTGTAGTATTCTACATTGGCCACTAGATGTCAGCAATTGTTCCGTGAGACAAGCACCAGATGTGACCGCGAGAACAGGCATTTATTGCAGGTTTAAATCTCCCAACAGGCACAATAATGATTACATAATAATCATAATAATAACACAGGCTACTGTTGGGGCCATAACCCTCACCAAGCTAAAACTCAATTCTGAACCTCTGACATCACTTCCTGTTCTCCACACATCTGTTCGCCTGCCACAAAGCTCCCCTAGGGAAGCGGTCCCCAAGCTTTCATTTGACCCACAGACCAGGGGTCGTACATTATAGCGATCTAATTTATCTTATTTATTATGTGTTAAAAGCACAAAATGAATGCAGACCCACCGTCCACCAGTACGAGCCTGGAGGGTTTTTTTTCAGAGAGAAGATTATAACATCGCTGTTTGACGTGTGTGAAAACAGGCAGTGTGCTTGCATGAATTAACTGCAGGTTGCACACGTCATCAGAACTTACCTTCATGCATTCCCACATAGTATCAGCATTTGAGGCCAAATATGAGGTGAAAGAAAAACGGGAAAAATACAGCAGTCTATCTGTGCAGCGTGGGCGAAAGTTAGCACGCTCACAATAGTGCGTTCAAGGACCGTCAAACAAAGTGAAACTGGTCGCCGCTCACAACAAACAACACATATATGCAAAATCTATGGGATTTGTCTTATTTTTACAATAAAATAATCACCCATATTTCCAAAATGTATACGCATTTACATACAATGCAATGTAGTTATTTACAAATGTGTTTTTTGAAGTGTGTGTGTTTTGTTTTTGTTTTTGTTTTAAATCATTACACTTGAAAGCTTCCCACGGCCTGATTCGGCCCCGCCCACGGACCGGTACCGGTTGGGGACCCCTGCCCTAGGGAACACATTTACTGTGACACACACGAGCAGGAGATTTATTTACGTCTTAAACGGCCAATTTACTCTTCTGATGTCTGCTATGTTGGGTATTACGAGTGTAAAGACATTTAAAGTCGCCATTACAATACATTGATGAGACACCACAGGAAGTACGCTGTCCAGAAAAAAAACAAGGAACTGCTAACGTGTGAGTCTACTATATTGGGTAATACAAATGTAAAGGTGACTATAGGGGTGTTATTTCATGTCTAAAAGCGCTCTAATGATGTTAAAAACGGTATTTAGAGGATTGTAAACACATTTTCTATATCATAACTATGAAAATATTCCATTTATTATTATCAAATCCTACTTCACAGAAATTCCCTTAGCACGGTCGGATCTGGAATCAGTTAACCGCGATAAACGAGGGATGACTGAATCCTTGCAGTTTGTGATCATTAGCCAAATTGTCAGTGACTTATGGACAGTTAGTTGCTAAGTCTTGATCGCGGCCATGTTTTTCAACCAATCTTGCTCAAATCCTACACACACGGGCCTCTCAGTCCCCTAAATGTGTGCACTAAATTTCGTTGTGATCAGGCCAAGTGCTCTAAGGTTACAGTGGGTGTTTTTGTAGAGCGCATTGAGCTGTGTGAGAAATTTCAAGTCAGTCTAACTATAGGGTTTAATAGCAGCCCCAATGTATTTGTCAGAAGAATAATAGCACAACCAGCACAGTGGGGGTGGATGTTTTGACAATTTTTTATTCTTTTGTATGCAGGGTTTCAGAGGAGTAGAAGAGTTAGCTTCCACAAACAAATACATGACTGTGAGATATGAAATATGACATTAGGTACGCATGCACATTTTAATGAGACCTAGTGTAAGGTATGTACTCAAAATTCTTTTCTGCAAGCTAATAATATTCAGTTTTGACTGACACTGTCAGACATGTTGCATAAGCAGAATTTTAATTCAGCTCCTTGGCTCATTAGATTGGGCAGATGTACCTATTTAAGAGTCCCTTGAGTGGCTATTCCCTCTATATCTGGAGAGCCACACACCTCAGCCTCTGGTCTCATCAAGACGGTTCTGTCAGCGATCCAGTTCACATTCCTCCCACTATTATTCCATAGAATAATGGACGGTGGGGATATGAAAAAAAGAGTCTGCTGGAGCTACAGTATCTCTTTGTTTGGCCAGTCACAACACTATAACACACCCTCTCCTCTGCCTGCTCTATTCCAACGTGCACGTCCCTGTCACTCACACGTGGACGGGTGGTGGTAGCATTTGAATAAATCCCGTCTATTTTCGGAGGCGGGGGCTCTTACATTAAATCTTCAGTCACGGTTACTGTCTTATTGTGTATGCTTGACATTGAGCAGCACTTTAGACGTTGCCATCTTTGCAGCATCTCCTCACTGCAGCTCACTTTTCCTTGTCTCATTTGTGTGTCTTTTGCACGTACTCTACTCTCTGGTTTAATCTGCTTATCTTTACTTTAAATAATCTCCCTCAAATTGTACAGACATGCGATGCCAGGCTCCTGAAGGTGTGGACCAAATTTCCTGGTGATTCAGCAAAACACCTTAAAGTTAGAGTGGGTTTTTTTGTTGTTGAGCGCAATCCATTGTGTGAGAAAATTCAAGTCAGTCCAACAGGAAGACAATGTTTTTAAAAAATAATAATAGTGTAATAATTATTTGTATATTTGTATTTTTTTTTCAAAATGTAAAAATGTTTTATTAAATTTTATTTTTATGTTTTTGTCATTGTAACATGATTTTCTACTATTTATTGTAGATTATACAAACCTTTCAATGCTTAATAACAGTGCCACCGTGAAAAATAATAGCACGGGTGTTTTTGTACAGCGCGTTGAGCTGTGCGAGAAAATTCAAGTAAATACGATTTAGTCAGACTTTGTTTATTTAAAAATATATATTTTCCTTGTATGTTTTTCTTTTTTCATTTTTAAAAACGTATTTTAATTTATATATACTGTATTTATGTGTATGTATATACAGTATATATATATACATACATACATATACATACATAGCAGTATACATATATATATGTTTTTGTTGTATTATTTTGTACTATTTATTGTACATTATTATACAAACTTTGAGGTTTAATAACATTGCAAGCTTGAAAAATAATAGCACAGGTGCATGAGAAATTGAAAGTCAATCCGACTTTGGGGTTTAATAACAGCGCCACCATGTGGTGCATTTGTCAGAAACATAATAGCACAGGCAACACAGTAGGGGTGCATGTATTGGCAAGTTGCCACCCTTTTGCATGTAGCGGTTAAGCAAGGTTAGCCGAGGTGCTTTCTCACTTTGTTCTCTCAAATAAAAGTCTTTTCAAAGTTAACTATAGCCACCACTGAAGTCAGCATGTGTAGTTTTGGGTTTAGTTTTTTGTAAGAAATGTCCTTAGCTGTTGGAAACAGAAGTGGCAGAGGTGTCATCCCTGCCAGGCGACTAAACTCTTGATTTGTGTCTCACACACACTCTTTAAAAAAAAAAAAAAAGAAAAAATCCTTCCAATATTGATTGCAAAGTTCTTTGCTGTTCTGTGAAACCAACAAAAGTGCATGGAGGCTCACCATTGAACGATTACGCTTCTGTTTTTGATTACTTATCCTCCAAGTGTGGAGCAACAGTGATTATGCCTGGTTAAGTACTTTCAAAAATAATAATAATTGTAGTAAAATTCAATTGGTTTATTAATTTATTATTTTTATGTATTATTTATGTACTTATTTATCTGAACATTTCCTTTTCTTTCATGACTGCATTAGCTATTGATTGTTCCATATTCTCTATTTCTTTCCCTCCCTGTTAGAAAATAGCAGCATTTAAGTACAGGAAGTGAACAAACTAGTGACTCAGTGATTGTTGACACATGGAGAGGGGGGAGAATTAAGCTCTGCTTCTTCCTACATGCTGAAAAGTGTTATATTTATGACATTTATTTCTAATATTTGCACGTGCCATACTTGTGCTTATTTCAGTGCTACATGTTCCACATGTATGCGGGCGTACGCGCAGGCGGAGGCATTGGCGACGAGCTTGAGGACCCCGCCGGTGATGAGTTTGAGGTGGAACGTATCGTCTTTGACATCACGTTTTTCTTCTTTGTGGTCGTCATCCTGCTGGCCATCATCCAAGGTGAGTCAGTCGCACACAGTGGAACCTCGGTTTTGTTTTTAACTTGTTCCAAAATGTCAGACAAAGACCAAAACAGTTTTTTCCATAAGAAATCATGTAAATCGAATGAACCCATTTCAGACACCCAAAAATATTAACCAAAAATACCAAAATTTATAGACAATCATTATAGTTATACTTGCAGGAAACAATGCAAAAATAATTCTAAATGATGAATGAAATGACAACATGACTTTACCTTTCTTAACTCATTTGGTAACAAAGATGTATTTATAGGTTTTTTTTAAACCCCAACGCTCTCTCCTAAAGAGCGTATCTTAAACATCTTTTATGTTGTCTTGCGCGAGAGGCAAAAAGGGGTGATGACTCACAACAAAAGTGCTCACTTTTCAAGCAGCTTTAAGCCATAAAAACGGCCACAACGTGGCAGAAGTGCATTTGATAACAGCTCGGCATGGAACGCAAAAAGCGTTCTCTCTTTGAACACGGTGGGATTGTTGAGCTGCCTCGAGAATGCCTCACAACAATGGACATCAGTTCTGGACAGTGGATGCCCTCCGTGAAGCCATCTTCACCACCTGGAGCAACATTCCCACTAGCCTCCTGGAAACACTGGCATCAAGCATGCCCAAACCCTTTTTTGAGGTGATTACCAAGAATGCCGCAGCTGCTCATTAGTTCTTTGAACATTTTGTTTCCATTTTGGAGTGGGGTGGGAGGTGGGTTGAGCTATGGTGTTCAGCTTTCAATAAGCCGCTTTCATTTTAATACTTGTTTGCATACCCCGCCTCTCGCCTGAAGTTGCCTGGGATAGGCTCCAGCATACCCCGACCCTAGTGAGGCCAAGCAGTACAGAAAATGGATGGAGGGTTGTTTGCAATAAATTGCTTACTCCCATTTCTTTCTTCAAGAAACCATTCACACTCACATTCATACCATGGCCAATTTAGCGTCTCCAAGTAGCCTCACATGCATGGTTTTGGACTAATGGAGGAAGCCAGAGCCTGGAGCTTTGAACCCAGACTACCTGACTATGAGGCCACCTGGACCAAACAAACAAACAACAAATGTGTCCTCTCTTCCAGGCTTGATAATTGATGCCTTTGGGGAGCTTCGTGACCAGCAGGAGCAGGTGAAAGAGGATATGGAGGTAAGATGTTACAATAACGGACACACACTCTGACTTCCTGTGAGTCCCCTTCATCTTAAACACTTCTTGTACAACAACTAGCTGGTTGATTTTATAGTTTGGTGGCTTTAGAAATAAAACAAAACATATTTTTGTATTTGTTACATGTAGTGATGATTTAGTAATTTTTCTGAGCATATTTCACGAGTCTCATGATTGTTTTATAATGCTAGAGTCGAGGGAGTCCTCCAGCGGTAGAAAAAACGCTGTGGATTGTTCAAGGCAGTCACCAGTGCAGCAACACGATTGTTGTGTCTGTGAGCAGAGAATACAAATGATGCATGTAAACCTGGCAGCTCTTCCCCAATTCATTTTACCATCCGGTCTTTTTTTGCATTTAAGTAGGTGTGTGACAAAGGCTTTGAGAAGAAGAAACAACTTAGTCACAGCGGACTAACACCATGACCGAATCCCATAACACGTTTTGGGAAAACTTGCACTTTTTCATGAAACTACTGCGTTTTACTTCTCTCTCTCTCTCTCTCTCTCTCTCTCTCTCCCTGCAGACAAAGTGTTTTATATGTGGATTAGGGAGCGAGTACTTTGATAAAGTTCCTCATGGCTTTGAGACTCACACTCTACAGGAGCACAACTTGGCCAACTATTTGTGAGTTTGCAGTAGTTTAGGAAAAATACCCAAACTGTACGTTGTCCCCACAGTGTGTGTGTGTGTGAGTGCCACCATCAGCAATACACTTTTATTAGACTAACAGCTATGACACGATTGAAAATAGAGTTCAATAAATACAATATGTTGCGCAAATGAATGAGTCGATGGATTAAGAGCTTGTCCACTAAATAGTGTTTTTTGCATTGCAGATTTGCATGATTCCTCCATCAATAATTGGCTCACACAGTATGGATTTTTTCAGGTGCATCCTTGGGCTGAACTCTGCTGTGTTTTTTGTTAGATGCAGCATTATCTGTGTGCATGCTGGTTATACGTATATACTCGGGGTGTAATGATACCAGTGTTGTTTTTGGCAGCCCTTTTAGTCTTTTGGGTGAAAATGCTTCTTGTTTTAGTCACATTTTAGTCATTTTTATATGTGATGGTTTTAGTCCAGATTTAGATGACGAAAACTCCCCTCCCCCAAAAAAGGTTTCAGTCGACAAAAACGAAAAGTTAGTAAATAAAAATAAAAAAATAAATTAAAAAAATACAATTTATGTCAAGTATTGAAAATTGGATGAGAAAAAAAAAACAAAGAGGCGATACGATTATTCTCTGTGGATACAGTCATGGAAAAAATGATTAGACAACCTTTGTTTACAACTAAAGGTACTTTTGTTTGGACAAATATAACAATGACAACAGAAATAGCTCATAAGAGTTCCTTTTTTTGGCAGCACAATGCTGTAGCTATTCATGTAAGAACTTACAGTAAGTGATTTTGGTTATTATCACAAAAACCATGGAAGTTGCAAGATATCAGCTCTTAAATGAAACTCTTATGAGCTATATTTGTATTTGTCCAAACAAATGTACCTTTAGTTGTAGCAGCCATTAGAATGCATCAATAAACTGAAGAAACAAGGCTGGTCTAATCATTTTTTCCATGATTGTACAAAGTGAAGGTCTACAGGTGAATACAAACTCAAATGTAAGTATATGATATCTTAAATAACGGAATACATTCACAATAGGCAGAAATGTCTTAAACGTCTTAAACCGGGCTGTGGGAAACGTTCAGGTGCAATGATAAAAAAATACACTTAAAAAGATATATTTGTAAATAAATACATTGAATTTTATGCAAATGCTATCAATTTTGGAAATATGGGCCATTATTAATTTAAAAAATAATATACAGTTACAAATCCCTGAGTTTTTGCATGTTTACCTTATGTTATGTTTATGTGAGCGGCAACCCATTCCACTTTGTTCGACGGGCCTTGAACGCACAATCGTGGGTGTGCTAACTTTATCCCATGCCGCACAGAGACTGCAAAACTGTATTTTTCCCATTTTTCTTACACCTTATATTTGGTCCCAAATGCTGATACTATGTGAGTGCTAATGTGCATATTTGTTGGTGCACAACCCTAAGTTAATTCATGCTAGTACACATCAAACAGCGAATTTGTAATATTGTCTCTGAAAAACAAACTCCAGGCTTGTACTGGTGGATTGTGTGCTTTTAATTTGATGTTTTTATTGTGTTAGTTTTCCACAATATGTAATAAATAGATATATTAGAGTGCTATAATGCAGGAACCCACCCCCCCTTCCACCCTTGTTCTGCTGGAAATTTGCTGGAACATGTTTAAAAATGGTTGGGCACCACTGCAATAGAGCACCCACTCACATTTACGTCCAGTCTCGTCTCATCAATGAAAACTCACACAAACTCACCACGTTTTAGTCATCAAAAAGCCATATTTAGCTCGTCACTGTCTCGTTTTTGCTATGAAAAAAAGGTTTGTCATCGTTGACGAAAACAACACTGAACGGTACATTAATTTATAATGATGATGATACTTTACAGAGGCGAGTTTCCCCACGATGCACATTAGTCACGCATCTACTCTGTAAACAAATACAGTGCAGCCCAGCTATTGGCTAGCGTCAGTCACGGTAGCAATAGTGCCAGGGAGAAGTCAGAGCTCGAAAGCCCTCTTTTAAAAACCCTATATTATTACTTTATTACCTGCTATAAGTTTGCAATTTTTTTTTTTTTATTTAAAAAATTGGGTTCCCATATGTGCTGGAAAACCTGGAAAATGATTGACCAATTTCCCAGTCGTGGAAAACATATGGAAAATGAGGAGGAAAAAAAAAGGTCAAATGTTCTGAAAACAGTGAAGTTATCTTGGAAATGTACCTATACTCCCCCTGTCCTGGTTCAAAGGTAAGCGATGAGTCACCTTATCTTCTGGGAAACATTTCGGCACAGCGCTTCTCTGCTTCTCTCCAGGACAGCGCCCCGCGTGATGCTGCCAGAAAATGTAATTTGCATTCCCACATAGAGCACTTCTGCAACTCAATTGACTTTGTTGCTAGATTTATTGATTTTTCAGACCTCCCTGAGGACTTAGCACCTAGAGACAAAATTAGCCACTGTAGGTTAAAAATTGTTGCTAGTAATGATCCGCATGACGTTATAAATTCTCTCTGTAGTCGCTGAAAATATCCTGGAACATTTTCTTCCCTTACTGTACCCAAAATGAACCCAACGGTTACCGTAAAACCGAGGTACATACCGAACCGTGATGATAGCGTTACACCCTTTATTATACACACTTCTTAGCTCATTGGTCTTCAAAATCTAGTGCCCAAAACAGCAAACCAGATCACTTGACCACACCGAAGGACTAACACAAGCACTGACTTGCACAGACCTACTCACGGTGTTTGTGAGGTGTTGTGTGGGCAGCATCAGCATCATTTCTTCTCATGTGTCCTTGCAGATTCTTTTTCATGTACCTCATTAACAAAGATGAAACTGAACACACGGGACAGGTATAAAAGATTTCTCTTCCTTTTAAAATACTTTGACTGGTATCAGTGTTAGGACAGCGGGTGCTTTTTGAAAGCACTTACCGCAATTGTACGACAATTTGTTCTTTAAAATTGCAATAATTCCGCATTCTTACCATGGATCTTTTTGTCAGGATAGATATGTTTAGTTGTAAAAGTTACAGATGCAGTGTAAAGCGGTTAAGTCAATTGTTGTAGTAGTATTACATGCTGCAAAGAGACAGACAATATAATAACAGCTAAGTTAATGTCAAGTATGGTATTGAGAGAAGTGTGAGTAAACATTCCAAGGCACATTACCCACCCCTTCTGTTGACTCTGTTCATATAGGAATCCTATGTGTGGAAAATGTACCAGGAGCGTTGCTGGGAATTCTTTCCTGTGGGAGACTGTTTCCGTAAGCAATATGAAGATCAGCTGGGATGAAAGGAAATCTGAGTGATCTTAAGCCTCCCTAGATAATGTTGTCACATACTAGTCATCTGCATTGATGCCCCTGCAGCGTAGATTAACTGGAACTTGGTGTGCACTCTATCGATTTTGGATTTTCCCCTCATTTTAAAGACATGCTCATGTATTTATTTATATAGGACACATTCTCCGAACCTGCTGACTTAAAACCTGATAAGGGAGCCATGCTTTCAACTTTAAAGTTGAGGTGCACTCAAATTATCAGAAAAACTCTTTTTTTTTTTTTTTTTTGTAGTGTTCAATCACCCCCAAAAATCATGTAAAAAATAACTGCAATGTTAAGTTAATGAAAAATTGTGTCAAATAAGACCATCACCGAAACATGTCAGTGATAACAATCGGGATGAATTGGACACCACATGATTTTTAGATCTCAGTACATAATTAACGTTTTATTCACGTGGAGTCATTTGGCCCCATAACTAAAGCCTAGCTTCTTGATTTGCAGCTGGTGTGTGTTAGAAGCAAAACAGAAGGCATTCAAGGGGATTCCCTCAGTAATTAACGCGCGTGATGGCGGTGGACACCAAAGGTGACGGTTGTTATTGGATTTCCGAAGGTCCTGTACTTGGTCAATTATAATTTCCATTTCATCTACAAACAATTTTGAAATATACATAGAATAGAAGATCCTGTTAAAGATCTCTGCAGTTTTGGCGAACATGTCCTATACAGTACACAGATGTTTGATAAATAAAAGCACACCTTTTAACCAAACACTGATTCATTTCCAAATGAGCCGTCACAGCAGAGTGTGTCTCCGTGACGCTCATGTTTTGTGAATTAAGTCATTTGTTTTCCTAATCGCAGCTTCTCAACCCTTAGATAGACACTCCGCCTGTGGCATTTCTCCTTTCTTCTTTTGTTCCAGCCCCTCTTTGTCTGTCACGATCGTCTCACCCGGACCCTCCTCGTTTTGTCCACCTTTTTCACCCCTCATCCTTCATCTTGTTCTCCCTCTGTCATTATCAGTCACGACGTAGCGCATCATCAGGTCTCCTCATGCGCAGGCCACAGTGTTGCTATGGTAATGGATCGTCAAGCTTTCAAGACGGTCGTCCAAAAAGAAGTCTATGGGGTATTCACAAGTCGTTGACTAATGGAGAATGGCGGCTGTTGTTCAACATTCACTGGGATGGCAGTCATGATGATTTAGATAAGACGTGCTCAATAAGGTGTTGACTTTATGGAGACCGAGGTGAGCCTATATGCTGAAGACAAATCAAATCAATCCTACAGCTCCCTCGTCTGTCGCTGACTGACAGTCAGCAGAGCTACAGGCTGCATTTTAAGATGTGTAGCAAAGCCCTCTTTTTACAACGGGCAGGCTCGTCTAGCTAGGCACAGGTCAGAGGTTTTTCCTCCATGACATCTTAAGCAACCGTTTGGACGCCTCTTCTCCCCTCTATATTTCACTTTTGCATATTAGTGGATTTTGAACCGTACTTTGATTAAGAGCTGCATTGAGAATGCTTTAGAGAATTGCTCTTTATTGTCCGGTTAGAATAAAACTTGTGACTGTGACACGGCTGCATTTCCCAGATTGAAACCCAGGTTTGTAACGTCGGTCTTTGTCCGTTGTTCAAAGAAACAGAGTGAAAACCTTTCTCCTCAAAATCCCATTTCGCTGTGTGATTAATCCCCTTCCGCATCTGTATGTGTGTGTGTCAGTGTGTGTGTTTAAAAATCAATAATGAGATCAAACCCACCCAGACATTTGACCTATAGTTGCAGCCTCACACAACTGTGGCATATACACTTTGTGTAATTCAACATGTAGCTCTCCAACAGTAAAGAGTGCTTCTTTGACACAGACCACCCATCAGCTTGAAGAAGACTCAAATCATATTGCAATACCAAGGATGTTTATGCTAAAAACATTTATTGATTAGTAGTTGATCTAACATTGTGTTGTCGCGACATGACACGGCAAAGCATTGGACAAAGCAGTTCGCTGCTGCACTCATTTATGTTTCGTAGGGAAGAGTCGGATGCTCGTTTTAGACGAGTATCTATAGTACAGTTTGTCATCGTCCGTAATCATGATGAAGAAAAATCCTCATTGTGTAACAACTTTTGTATTCACGCTTCATCCCCAATGTTTCAATTATAAAGGGCCCCAAATATGTGACCTAAACCGTAACACTTTTCGGTACGCTCTTTTTGCAGTGTTAGCCACAGTAGTAGTATGGGTCAGGAGGATGTCTCTGTAGATTGTCAGTCATCCAGGTCAAGGTAATCCACTGGATGGGCAGGGCATTGTTTGAATTTGAACGATTCTGGTTCAGATTTCGACTCCTCATTTCGATCCTGGTTCCTAACGAATTTTGATACCGATGCTTCTAAGAGGCAGCGTCATAAAGGTTTGCCTGTTTTAAATGAGGTTGCTATCAAGAGTTCTTTTTGGATGAAATGTCTGAAATTCTCCATAAATTTTTTAATCATATGAACTTTTTATCAACTTTACTATGAACTGACGAGGCTATTTTCAACCAGTATATACATAACAAACCATTCAACTTGATTATAAATATTATGAAGTATCACAAAAGACGTTTACTTTTAAAAAGCTCATGAAAGAAACATTTCCACATATGCTGTTGTTTAATGAGTGTGTGATGCTGCAGGCACAGAGATGCTCGACGGAGATTCGAAACCAGGTCTTCCCGATCTCCTGACTGTGTGGCCAACATGCTGACCAGAAAGCAAAATTAAAAAAATGTGAACACTCCCGGGAGAATCTCCCGGTTAGTCGCGGTTCCCATCGGTGCTCGAAACGTATCTACAAGAATGAATTGAATGGAGGCAACTGGACTCATTTTGTTTGTTGAAGACGTGACCTTTGGTCCAAAAGGCTTCATCAGTGCTAATTTAGGTGTGGTTGTTTTCCTATTTATGTCTCTGGTTGGTGTGTCTGCTGGGAGTGGTCACAATAGGGTTGTTGTTGCTGTTATTGAAGGGACATTCCTTTGAGGACAACCTCGCTCTCCTGACTGTGAGCCCAATATGCTATCTATTGGAATGGCAAATCATATTTGTTATAATGCATTATATGATGCATAATCTGTTATCATTGTGGAGTTGTGGATGACTTCAAGCTGCATCAAGCCTTTATTTCCTTAAAAGTACTTTGGCTTCCTTTGGTCCTCCATTTAATTTGATTCAGATTTTGAAGTTGGCGGTCCAAGATCGTTGAATTTTCCCCTTTTTCCTTAATTGACATGCTATGACTGCTTTATTCATGACTACATGAGCCTTTTAGTTTGAAGTCCTAGCCTTGCCGAGGCAAAGTCGGTACTTCTGCATCCTGGGCTCCTTTCATGTTGACATAGTCTTACTTCCCAACAAGAATAATTAAAAGTTTCCAGTTCCTTTATTTCTTTATTGTCCATCTCTATTCATTGTCCACCCAAACAACTCGAACAAGATGCATTTCTTATGCCAAGCTTCTCTCTTGCCATTCATGTGCTGAAACCAGATGGATGTGGCTGTAGTTTAGGTTATGTAGCGCTACACCATCTGCTTGAAAATGTGATGGGTAGTAGTAGTACAGTACAATGGCAACAGTACGTGACAGCCGTTGGCGAGCATAGCGACGCCCAGTCCCTCTCAGCACACATTGCAAGCTGCCCGTCTCCGTGTTCCATCAACAAGCGCCTGCCAGAAGACACCGCTATTAAACACCTAAGCATACACTGCTGACATTTGTTTTGACGTGTGTGAGTGAAAGGCTAGGATGACGACTGTGCAACATTACGTGAAACTGGATTGATGCCGTTAAAGGTTACAGGCCCTCATCATCAATCCTTTTTCCGTCTGACACATACAGTAACATGACATTGGTTTAAAAGCAAATAGTGTATGAGGGGTTCTCTTGGCTGCTTGGATAGCTGGGATCTAATTAAATTTTAATGTTGCATTTTCAGGGACTGAAAAGTGTTTAAATTATAGATAAAGTGCTTCAAAGTTCCCTAAAATTTGACCTATTTTTTTAACAAATACCGAAATCCTCAAAATATTCCACTTGGGAATTAATTTAACTAATGCGCATAAAACTTGTTTGGCTATGATTTTTTTTCCCCTTGCATTTGCAAATATGAAGCATACAGTATTTTTTTTTTTGGTTTCGAAAACAGCAGGCTGCTGTTATAGAGGATTTTTTTGTTGTTGTTGGTCCTTACATTTAGTTATTTGAATAAGTAATAGGACACACCTGGGCAATAAAGGACACCTGTCAGTCACATGTTTCAATACTTTTGCCCACGTGTAAAATGGGTGGGTTCAAATAAACTGTGTTATCTTCCTAAGTTGTGCTTAGATGTAAGTTGTGTTAACTTGTGTTGGAAATGCAGAATATGGCCCCCTTAATGTTGCATTAGTGTTGGCGTATTTCATGTATCTTTTACTGTATTGTACTCTAATTCTGTCGATTACAAATGGTGTGGCTCCACCGCACACACACAAATAATGTGATCTGGTGTGACCTTGTGACATACGTTGAAAAATGAATCCAGCCTTATTTATTATCACATTCAATGTGAAATCAATAAAATATGGATCTACCATCCGTACCTGGCAGCGTTTTTGCATTATTCAGCCCTCTGTGATAATATATGTAGAGGTATAATAAGCAATGGGGGCAGAGGGCTTGAGGTTGGCACATGACAGATGGGTATGCATGGAAAACCCTGTGGAATGATTACGTTTCATATCACCTTCAAATACTCCGTCTTTCTGAAGATGTCCCCCTAAATCTATCATGGAAATGTAATCTGCGCTGTAAATCAATGGGAGATGATGGGGGGCATAGGGTGTCGGCCTGATGGCACTCATACCTGAGGGCTGAGCATGTTGAATTAAATATGAGGCGCGCTCGCTCTGATTTCACTTTTGTAAGCTCTTGTCTGCCCGGCCTGTTAGATCACACGCTGCCTGGTTTGATACTCTGTCACCCCTTTCACCACCAGTTGGGCCTTTTGCATTGAACTCCAGTTGCGGTCTTTTTTCTGTGTTCCTCTTTACCTCTTTTTACCTCTTTATGTTGCAGGAAATGACTGGAAGCTTCCCTACCTGCATGCCTTCCTGCTGGGATATATACAGCATATATATATATAGTATACAGTACAAACTAGTGTGGCAGGAAACTGCTGTATTGTAATGGGCTATTTTTCAAGAACTGGAGTCACTGAGCTGCCAGCTCCATGCAAATAACCCTAAAATACAGCTCACCACAAAGATGCTCCGTTGAGAATGCTATATTTTACCACAAAACCTACAATTCTATTGGCATTTCTAAGGTCACCGTACTTGCTAAAGACACTTTCAATTAATATTTTTTTTTGTATGATATTCTGGCACAATATTTCCACAATATTTGCTAATAATGGCACTTTCAGTTAAACCATTTTGTATGTTATGTTTTGGAGTTAAAAAAAAAAAATGATAACAGTGAGAAGTATTCCACGGAATAGGTTGATAGACAGTGAATATGTAATATACCACACCTGCAAAGTACTTGGAAATCTTTGCATCTTTAAAATTCTCATTGAAAACAGTTAAAACGTTTTTATATCAAAATAATATTAATTCAAGTATTTCTTGAATGCATGGACACTGAACAATTTTTCAAATAGCTTCAAAACATCTTACTGATCTTACTGATGGTGTACCACCTTGTACTAAGTGAAATAAGCATCTCTCGCTGCCATGACAACCACACGTGTGCTCTATAGTATTGGTGGACCAGCCAGGAAATCTCTAATGCTGTTTTATTCTGAGAAATAATACACCGTTCCTACAGTTGTTATATGGCCCAATCAAGTATTCTCATTTATTCATAATGAATTAATACTTATTAGTTATTGTGAACAATAATATTTTCTTAACTATGAATGTAATACATTTTACATTACTTACGTTAATATTATATTTTTAATATTTTCTTTAAAAATAGTTTAAAATTCAATAATTTAACATTTGTTCAGAATAAATTCAGAATATGTACAAATAAAAATATTTGACGAGATTTCTATTTAAAATCATTAAAAATAGAGTTATTAAATTTTTTTGTTAGCATTATTTTCTTTAATCAAGCTCAACTTAATCAATTAAGTCATAAGTTCAATAATTAATAGTTTCAATATATATATATATATTTTTTCTAATTATTTTATTTCTTCAAGTATTCTTACTTGTTGCAAGCATAGTCAATTCTCTTGTCCAAACTGCAGCCCGGGGGACATTCCTGGAACATAGTTGTTTTTATCGGCCCTCAGCACATTTAAAAAAAAAGAAAACAAAAACAGCAACAAAAATGGAAAAAAAGAGCAGTCATTTTACAAAATATTAGCATAAAGTCATAATATTGAGAAAAAAGTTGTTTTACAAGCAGAAGATCATATTACTATGATACAATTTCATTTTTGACACATGACGTTGAATTAATGAAGCACATTTTAAACTTATAATATTAGAAACAAAACAAAGAATAAAGTTGCAATTTTTGGAAAACTAAAACTTAAATTTGGAATATAAGGGAAATAGTGAAAATATTATGAGAATTAGACAATGTTTGGAAATATTTGGAAAACTGAAAAGCAAAAACAGCAAAATGGAAAAATGAGCAGAGGTGAAAAAGTCCAGAATAATGATAACATTTTTCACCTATGACACAAACATTTATTTAAAAATATGTATAGCTTGTTGGCATATCTACATGGGTTTGTTTACAAATTGTAAAATGTCTAATTGGCCCCCACATCCTTTGATTCTTCAGTTATGGGGCCCTCGCTGGTGTATGCAGAGACAGGTGTTGCGGGTGTGGCATTACAGGGTTTTTCCACCCTTTTCTGAAACAGCTACTGTTTTTCTTACCACTATTAGTCCAGGTTCACCACTTTTTTCTGAAGGCAGGGAAGCAATTGATAGAGCTCCGATCAATCTTGAGGCAAATCAACAGGAAGAAATGGAATTTTCATCCATGGCTAGAGCCTCCTTCACAGTTACCATACATGTTATTTTAGGGACAGATAAATAGTATGCACAATGGCAAACAAGGCAGTGCATACTGTGGCTGGAAAATGCTATTTCCAAATCGCACTGTGTGGCTTGATGTCCTGGATTCCCACTTTTGGACGTGCATTGTCTCATGACAGTCGGGCTGACCTGCTGCTTTCTCATCACAACTTTAATTTTTGAGCAGAGTATCTGTCTTCCAGTAAACAGGCATTAGCAGCCGTGATGAGAGAACGGGCCTTCCAAATTACCATTTAGATTGGACAACACCACGCCAAGAAATGACTGCATGAGGTTCACTAAGTAAGAGGAATGGCTTCAGACCTCAGAGGAGATATGGACAGCAGCAGCATTGTTTCTTGTCCAGTCTCTCTCTCGCTCTCGTTGTCTTTTTTTCTCAAGCTTGACAATCTGCAGTGGAGTTTCTGCAGGCTAGTTTGCACAGTGATCTGAGTCGCTGAAATTTGAAAGGAGACAGGTGCTGCCTTAAATAATTGAAAGTGGCAAATTGGCTCACTCGGGGGTAAGCCATTGCAGTTTGGGAAGTGACCCATTTTTTTTCTCTCGTTCCTCAGCCGTGCAGAATTGCGGCCCTCTCAAAAAGATCAAGTGTGAGGCGTTCTTGTTTATTGCCGTGGGTCTTGTTTGTCATCTGGTTTCCACAATATGTTTTTTTATTTGTGCTTGTACTGAATTGTAACTGTGTTGCATCTTCAGCTATTTACACATGTTACTCAGCTATCACTGCATTTGCAGACTGCACCTTATTATTATTATTATTATTATTATTATTATTATTATATTTTTGGCCTGCGGCACATTCTAAAAATACAATTAAACAAGACAACCAAAAAAACAACAGCAAAAGTTGTAAAAAGAGGAAAAAAGCATAATGAAGAAGACAAGAAAGCCATGCAGGCTGTTTTTTTTTTTTTTTTTTTAAATATAACATTTTAGCATATCTACATGTCTCTGTCTTAGCCTGTTTACAAAATTAAAAATATCAAAATGGCATTTTGTAATATGAAGCCCTCGATGGAAAAAGCAAAACCCCCTGTGGTACTGTTTACCGTATTCTCAAATAGTGACCCTGTGTTATCCAGTAAATAAACAAATGATACTATACTAAACAAATCAACACCTCACAATCAAACACCTTTTAACCTGTCAAGAACACAATATCAGGTGTTACCACTAACGTAGTTGTAAGTACTTTTACTCTGGATAAACTTTTAAAAGTAACTTTGCTAGACCGTAAAGAACGTAGAACGTAAAGAAGAAACTTAGCTAGACTGCACGCGCTTGTTAACTTTCTATAGTAGTAAGTGACGCTGTCTTTTTTCCCCTTGAGAAAAAATTGTCTATTTTTAGAAAATGTACCTTTTCAGTAGCCATATATCCACCAACAAACAATTTTGGTTTTACAGCCTTTCAACAGTGCAAACTGATTAAACTGACTAAACTTGCTAGATTGCACACTCTTGTTAACTTCCTGTAGTAATAAGTGATGCTGCCTCCTTTTCCCCTCGAGAAAATACATTTTCTGTAGCCACATATCCACCAACAAACAATTAAATACACATTAGCATGGTGTTATAGCCTTGCAACTGTGCAAACTTATAGAAGAGACTTTGATAGACTGCACATGCCTGATAACGTCCTATATAATGAGTGATGCTGCCTCTTTTTACCCCGCAAGAAACAATTGCGGAAACAACTGCATTCCAGCAACGCAAAAAACTAAATACACATCAGCATGATCCTACGGCCTTGCAGCCGTGCAAACGTACAGAATAGTGAATTTGCTCAACCGTGCACGCTTGACAGCATCGTCCATGCTGTTCGGGCAGGTGTATAGTTGCTACTAATTACCTTTTACTGTACCCACATTGCATGGTATGACGGCCTTGCAACCGTGCATAGTAGTAACTGTTGAAGCCTGTGTGCCCTTGTCAGCATCATGTGCTGCTGTGTTTAGGCTGGTGCGTAATCACTAGTACTTATCTTTACTGCAGCCAAATTTACACCAACAAGCAAATACAGTACTGTAAATACACACCAGCATGGTCTCACAGCCTTGTAACTACGCAAACTTGAATAGAAGCAATTTTGACAGAGCATGTGTGCTTGTCGGCTTATATATTTGCCAAAATGTTGCCTCGTACACTGTCTTGATTTTCAAACAATATTGCACATAACAAACGAGTACTTTACTGTATCGTTCTGTGAAATGGAGTGCCCAAGCAAAGCACCCTACGTGTTGCTCACTCACTGGCCGTGCATTCTTTTTTTTGGAATGTGACTGCTAAATAACCCACCATGGGGCCAAAGAAAGTTGCAAGTGCCACCACTTTGATGAAGAAGGTGTGAAACACTATTGAATGTGATGTTGCCAGGATCTACAGGAAGTCTGCATCAACAGAGTTCCATCCATTCGCCATTTATAATTCTTTACATTGTTTTCTACATGTAAAACTATAATTACTCTCTATAAAATATATATTTTTGGTCAGGAACGGATTCATTAGATTTACATTTTTTCTTACGGGAAAAATGTCCTTGGTTTTTATAAGTTTCGGTTTTCGTCAAACCTTTCAGAACAAATGTCATAATACCATGCAATATTGTACAAAAACTTATCTCTTCTATTAGAGTATTCTCAGTGAGACCAGTTCTGATATCCCTTTACCCTCAGTGCTGAAATCTATTCATTTATTAAAATACACAAACATGTCCTCATATCCAGCAAAAAGTCTCTTTGTTAATGGTTTCTACCTGGAATTATTTGTTTAATCGGTAATGTTTTGCGGTCACTGTCGTTCTCAGGCACATTGTAATGTCTTATTATCAGTATGTCTTATTAAAACACGAAGAGGGAAGAAAAATGGTTCATTTTCAAACAGAGGTTCTGCGAGTAAAAGATAAGCGTCCACTGATTGTGTTGTACCTGGGCGACCTCGCTACAGTGCAGGGAGGCAGCAGCCTTTTGGCCAACACGCTTCAGT
This sequence comes from Dunckerocampus dactyliophorus, assembly GCF_027744805.1. Lineage (NCBI taxonomy): Eukaryota > Metazoa > Chordata > Actinopteri > Syngnathiformes > Syngnathidae > Dunckerocampus > Dunckerocampus dactyliophorus. Next base: position 2,526,798 of record NC_072832.1, on the reverse strand, counting down.
GACAGGCAGACAGGAACGCTGGCACGTCAAGCCTTTTCCTCTTTGTCCCCTAAAGCCACCTGCACAAATTCCATTTCAGCATCATGTTTAAACTTGTGCAATGCTGTTGTTTGCTTTTTGGTTTATATATGAGCCCCATCTTTTCAAGGTCATTTTCTCCCCAGACAGGAGTTTATCATCGTGATAGGATCACACTTCACGCAGCGACACTTCCTGACTGATCTCTAGCGATTTCTTTTGGGATGGGTCAAAGTTCACAAGTGTTGACGCCTTGACGGTTGGAAGTGGATCTGATAAGACGTTACCATTTAAATCCTCTTATCCAGCTTAGAAATGGTGCTCATGATTAAAGTAACAAAGTCGAGAATTAAGACCAAGAAGCTTGTCAAAGATCTTTTTTTATAACAGGAGCACTCTGCTGTTTTTAAGGACCTACTGCAAAAACGCTAGTCAAAGATCCTCGTTATCAGTGATTCTCAACTGGTGGGTCACGACCCAAAAGTGCAAGGCATGCCGGGTGACCTCGCGATATTTACTATCCTGCATAATTTGGGTTGCCGCTTGTCATTAAGGGGTGATGGTGGGTCCCACAGCCAAACCAGTTGAGAACCACTGCTCTGTATGACAGGAGGGATCTACGGCAGGGGTGTTCAAAGTGCCGCCTGGGGGACATTTGCAGCCCTGAAGCAGGTTTTTTTTTACAGTCCTCTGCACATTCTAAAAATAAAATTAAACGGGAAAACTAAAACACAAACATGGAAGAAAAGAGCAGTAAATTTGCAAGAATAGTAGAAATATTAGTAGAATAAAGTTTTAATATTCAGAATGAAAGTGGTAATCTTTCAGTAAAAAAGTCATAATCTTACAGCAATAAAGTCTTAATATTAGGACAGATTATATATTTTTAAAGCATAAAGTTGAAACAAAGATTTTTTTTACGTCGTAACGTGAAATAAAACAAAAAAATGTATAGAAATAATTAAACTTTTGGAACATTTGTTTGGAAAACAGTTATATTACGAGAGTGAAATTAAAATATTTTGGGATAAAGTCCTAATAGTAAGAGAAAAGAGAATATAGTTGAAATATTTCTCAAATGTTGAAATGCAAACAAGTGCAAAGTAATGAGAACGTCAGATGGAGGCTGTTTTTCCTTTAAATATACTTTATATAACATGGGTTGGTTTACAAAGTGTCAAATATTAAAGTAGAAAAGTCAAAGCCAAATATGCGTGAGAAGATATTTTCCATCCATCCATTTTCTATGCCGCTTCTCCTCTTTAGGGTCGCGGGGGCATGCTGGAGCCTATGCCAGCTGACTTCGCGTGACAGGCGGGGTACACCCTGGACTGGTCACCAAAAATCTTATAGAAAAATATTTGCTGAAATAAAACAGTCCATTCTCTTTTTGAAATAAATATAGAAAAAGTCAAATATAGTCATCAATCTTAGCCGGGTTAGCGCCGTTAGCTCTTCCATCTTGTTGGGGAGAGATCTCCTGTTCCCCATGATGACAACATGATGACAGGTGGTAAACATGGTTTATATCGTCTTTTCCGCTGTCGGCACTTCACTCCCGCTATGTGTATGTCCGCTGGGATGTCCGGTCCCGAGCGTAAACAATGGAGCCGTGAATGAATGCGTCTGCCTCAACAAGAGAGGGGCAAGCTGCAAACGTAACAAGATGAACATCCATAGCTGCCCGCTTGCTTGAGGGGTCGGTATGACACAAAAAACAATCAAGTAGGAATAAAGAACTATTAAACACTAAACACGCCTCCGACAATAAGGAGCTGCTGTAACTAGCTGCCACTCGGGCGGCGCCATCTCGAAACATGAAACCGCCGCATCAAATCCAGCCTATGTCGATATGAACGATATGCCTGTTTTTGATATCGTGCTTAAAAGAAATATCAATATTTTGAAAATATCGATATATCGCCCGGCCCTGCTGCAAACGCGAGTCAAACATCTTCGACCTAACTTGGGTGCTCTGCTGGTTTTTTTAAAAAACAAAATAATTCTTCTTGGTCTTAATTTTAAAAACAAATAAAATCAACAAAGAAGACCAAGAAGCTTTCAAAGATTTTCTTTATGACAGGAGCTCTGCTGTTTTTAAGGACCTACGGCAAAAACGCTAGTCAAAGATCCTCTATATGACAGGAGAGCTTTGCCGTTTTTAGTGATCTATGGCAAAAAACACTAGGCAAAGATCCGCTCTATGATGAGTGCTCTGCTGTTTTCATAGACAAAGTCAAAGATCTTTGCTGTTTTTAGAAATCTATCGCAAAAGAGCTAGTCAAAGATCCTATATAGAGTGAGAGCGCTCTGCTGTTTGTAAGGACCTATTGCAAAAACGTAAAAGATCCTCCATGTGACGCGAGGGCTCTGTTTGTTTGTTTTTTAGAGGATCTTTTCCAATAACGCTCGTCAAAGATCCCCTGTGACTGGAAAGCTCCGCTGTTTTTAAGAACCTCCTGCAAAATACTGCTGAAAGCTCTATGTGGCAGGAGTGCTGCGTTATTTTTAAGGACCTACTGTAAAAGTACGAGACAAAGATCCCCTGTGACACGAAGACTGTTGTTTTTAAGGAATCTGATGCAAACGATCCTCTGTGTAACAGGAACGTATTGCTGTTATTCAGAATCGACTGAAAAAAACTCTCGTCAAAGACCTTCCATGTGACAGTAGGGTTTTTTTTTTTTTTTCTGTTTTAGGAATCTGCTGTTAACAGTTTGGTTTTGCAATGTGACTGCCGTTGCGTTCACTTACCAGCCAATCAAGCATGTCTGGTCATCGCCACTTGTGAAAATCATTTTTCATCCACTCGGGTGGCCACCAAGCAAAAGCTACATCACTTTAACCACAACGTGAGAACAAAACATCCTGATGTCTGTGGGTTGAGGTAGAGGGTCATCCTTTATGGCCCCGCAATCAAACCCTGATTGTGTGTTGTGTTGTGTTGTGTTGTGTTTTGGCTGCAAGTGACTGATCTGCAGTCTGTTCACATCTTTGTTTTTTTTGACAATATATAGAATCACCACGTACTGACATGAAGGCCTTTAGGCCAGGGGTGTCCAAAGTGCAGCCCGCGGCACATGCTAAAAATCTAATTTAACAACCAAAAAAAATAATAACAGCAAAAAATTAAAAAAATCAGCAGTAATTTTACAAGATTAAGATCAAAATATTAAGATAAAAAGTAGTAATCTAAGTCGTAATTTTACAAGAATAATGTAATATTGTGAGAAACAATAACGTAATTTTGGTAACATCAAGTGTAAATGTGAAAGAAAGATGTTATTTTTTAATATTATGAAATACAAAACAACAAATAAAGTTGTAATGTTTGGAAAATTAGGTTGTGGAAAAAGTTATAATGTTACGAAAATAGAAGTTAAAATATTATGGGAATAAAGTCAGAATTATGAGTAGAACGTTTACAAGAACAAAGTAGAAATAGTTGGAAAATGTACCAAAAAAAAGGAAAAAACAGCCGTAATTTGACCAGAATAAAGTCAAAATATTAAGAGGAAAAAAGTCAACAATGAAAGCCACAATTTTATGAGAATAAACTTGTAATTTTACGAAGAAAAATAATGTCATGTGTGGCATAGAGTTGAAATATTAATGAAAATTATGTTTTTTTTTGTTTTTTTTTAAAGTCATAATGTTATGAGAAACAAAACAAAATAAAGTTGTCATTTTTGGAATATTAGCTTAGGGAAAAAGTTATAATATGGGAATAAAGTCAAAATACAATGGGAAGATTTTATCAAGATTTATTTAAGAAGATTTAAATATTTGGAAAATTAAAAAAAACAGCAAAAATGAATAAAAACAGCAACGAGCGAAGTTAATACTAATAATAGGCTTTTTAATCTATATCACAAAGCTGAGAGGCAGTTTTTCTTGAATTATATCTAACTTCTAAGCATGTCTATGACAAAATGTCCAAGTGGCCTTTACGTCCTTTCAGACGTTTATTCAAGTTCTTCCAGGTAGAAAACTCTTTGGAAGGTGTCAAGATAGGAATGGCCACTGGATGCGATCCGGAAAACATACTTACATTTGACTTCATGTTGATATTCGGCTTATATTATTTGATCAAGATGCTTGGGGAAGCCTAAGAAGCTGAAACTGACCAAACAGAACAGACTTGGCTTCCAGGAGGTGGGCCCTAAAGAGACCCTCTGGCTAAAATTGTCAGGAAAAGGTGGTATGTTTATGATTATTAAAGTAAACCTACAGTATTTTACTGCAAAATGTCAATAAGCATGATAGAATTTGAAGGAAATATAATAAAATGTTTAATTTCAACTTTTGTGTACTTGTAACACAACTTGATATCGCAACATGGACCAAAAATGGTGTCTCTTTCTTTCATTTTGATGACATTTTCACATTTTTTCCTCATGAAGTCAACAAAGACAATGGCTGTGTTGTATCATGAAGAGTAAGAGATGCCCTGTGGGGTATGTGATGGTTGTCTAAGACCATTTTGAGTTTATATTTTGGTCCCAACTTTCTGAAATGGTATTTTATTGCATATTTTCTGTGGCTATGATAAGAATATGTGTGGACCCCGCTGTTGCTGATTTGGCCAACTGGTCGGTTCTGACCATATCTGTCTTCTGTCCCCCCCTCCCTCCCCTTTGGGGTCTGAAAGAGCAGGTCTGGGGGGGGGCTTGATAGAGCGGGTGTAGCTGTCGGGTTAAAATGCTGGGACATTGCTGCTTCCTAATCCCCACGGCGCAGTAGATTAGGAGAGACGTGGCGTTGCGAGTGCCAAGCGGCAAATTTGTATGCCGCTCGTCTTTCCGCCCCCCTCTCTGCACGAGTCGACTTTTTCCACATATTTATTCCAGCAAAACATGCTAATTTACCCCTTTTGGCTTCACTGCCAAATCAAGCCGAAGTGGGACTTCATTAGCGTTGGGTCCTTTTGACCCCGGAAGGTCCTAAGGCACAGCTGGATTCAAATTTACAATTAGATTTAGATCTTTTGAGCACAAATAATCCATATTTGTTGCATGCAAACGAAACTTCATCTACTATTTGCCGTTATTAGGAATACATTCATCATATGTACTAACACTAATGCATACTGTATCTCCTAATTGAAATGAATCCAGTTCAATTAATAATAACTTATGTTTAAATAAGGAAAATTGCATTGTTATATATTATATTTTAATTTTAATTTTAATTCCAGGATAAATAAACTAACGTTTCTTATGCAAAGCAATAGTTTTCATTTCATCAAGTATTCTTAGGAAGAATACATTCTTCTTATTTACACATTGAAATGTTTAAATAACACACATTTTTACAAATAATTGTATTATACATTATAATATTTCAATGTTAATATTATTTCCAAGATTTAAAAAAACTACTGTATTTTTTTATGCAAAATAATGGATTTTTAATGTCATCAAGTATCCTCAGTTATAAGGAATATGATCATCATATTTACTAACTGAAATTAATACATTTAAATTATTAATAAGTGATGTTTAAATTTCATTTTCATTTTAATAATGGGTTTTAGGAATACATTTGTAATTACTAATACGGTAATTAAAAGAAGCTATTGTTTCATGAAAGTTAAGTGAAGGAGAAATCAACTTTCCACTGTTTATTGATGCCAAATATTTATATTTTTTGATTTGCTCGTGTCTTGTCAGTTATGAGGAATACATTTGTAAGATTTACTACTAATAAATAAAAAGAAATAGTGTTTAATGAAAATAAGCTTCCCACTGTTTCTTGTATGCAAAAGAATGGATTTTTCTCAGCCCAAATAAATTAATAAAAAAATACTTTCAAATACTTAAAACTTGTATTCAAATTAATTTTTAAATTTTTAAAATTATTCTTTTTATCAAGTTGCTTATATACAAATGTGTGGAATTTATTTTTTTTAAATTTTCACAAGCACATTTTAATCAAAATAGCAAGGAATGACTAAAAGTAGACCTCTCCCAAGGCAAAATCAATTGTAGATGCACCCGCCGTGCTTATGCCTACATTTTCTTTTTAAAATCCATGCCCTACTTAGGGAAAAACAAAAACGATTTTCATTTTTTACAAACAAATATAGGAAGGAAACTACAACACAGGTCTCCACCAAGGCACACCCCCATTGATGCACACCTCGTGCTTCTGCCGACAGCTCGTCTTTAAAACGCATGCTTTATTCACTGAGAAAGGAAGAAAAATGACAAAAAATGCTCTCAAAGTGAAAAAGCAGTCTTTATCCAGATTTGCACCAAACCGTCTTCACTGTTCATTGGCCCCAGACTGAGTGGAAGTAACTTATTCAACATAAACCTGCAAACAAACGATGAATACGTATAATAAAAACAAGCCCAAGTTATTGTGACGCTTCTCAAGTGATAAACATAATCGAATATTAAAAAGCTGTCATGGCTGAATGAGGTGGAAATGAGCATGCATGATTTATTTGTATTTTTTTTAGTTCATTTTAATTGTGTTACTAAATTGGCCTAATGCGCCTGCAGAGATGACATTATGATGATTGGCACAGGAGGCGCCGAGCGCGCCGAGCATCCTCCGCCACCGAGCTAATTGGGACGCTCGCACGGCAACAATTTAGAGCGTCTCTTTGTTCCCCCTAATAAGCACCACAAACATTTCACCTCTGTCGGGTTGCGGCGTGTTTGTTTGTTTTTTTTTCATTTAAAAGTCTTTTGGTGAACAGCATTTTTTGGGCTGATTGCAGGCAAATGCATTTTCTTCTCAACAAGCTCAGATGAGCAAAACAAACATTTTCATGAAAGTTGATTAAAGCTTTAGTAGCAATTAGCAGAAAACAAAGACGAAAAATATGTTTTTTTTTAATTCATTAAATTCACTAATGCACAGGCAGAATTCATGCTTCCATTTATCATAGCAAGTCTTCCAGGTCCTGAAGCAGCAAAACAGCCCCAGGTCATCACACTACCACCACCATATTTTACTCTTAGTATGATGTTCTTTTTCTGAAATATGGCGTTACTTTTACGCCAGATGTAATGGGACACACACCTTCCAAAAAGTTCAACTTTTGTGTCGTCAGACCACAGAGTATTTTCCCAAAGGTCTTGGGGATCATCAAGATGTTTTCTGGCAAATTTGAGATGAGCCTTAATGTTGTTTTTGTTCAGCAGTGGTTTTGGTCTTGGAACTCTGCCATGCAGGCCGTTTTTGAACACTGACCTTAACTGAGGTAAGTGAGGCCTGCAGTTCTTTGGATGTTGTTGTGGGGTCTTTTGTGACCTCTTGGATGTGTTATCGGGGTCATTTTGGTTGGCTGGCCACTCCTGACAAGATTCACTACTGTTCCATGTTTTGGCCATTTGTGGATAATGACTCTCACTGTGGTTCGCTGGAGTCCCAAAGCTTTATAGTTATTTATAGCTTCATAAGTTACGTTTTAACGGGGGGGGGTAATAATTTTTTCACACAGGGCCACGCAGGCTTGGATTTTTTTCTCACTTAATAATAAAAGGTTTCATTTAAAAACTGCATTGTGTGTTCAGTTGTGTTGTCACTGACTAATATTTAAATTTGTTTGAGGATCTGAAACATTTTAAGTGTGTCAAACATGCAAAAAAATAAGACATCAGATAGGTTGCAACACTTTTTTTCCCACCACTGTATGTATTTATTTGCTACAAATCTGACAAGGGAGTCCAGATGTCAGTTGAGGTGCACTAAAATGTGCTTATTTTTTGCCGTGTTCACTCACCGCCACATCATAAAAACATGTAAAACCAAAGCTGTACAATATTAAGTTCATGGAAATTTGTGGCAAATAAAACCTTGGACTCACCAAAATATATGGACACCACATGATTTTTAGATATCAGTCCATAACTCATTTTATTCACGTGGAGTAATTTGGCCATAGCTATAGCCTAGCTTCTTGCTCTGCCGCTGGTGTGCCTGAGAAGCAAAACAGGAGGCGTAAATAACGAGCGTGACGCGGCGGACACAAAAGGCAACGATTGTTATTGGATTTCCAAAGTTCCTGACTGGGTCGATATTGTCTGTGTAGCAGAAAGTGTGTGTGTATTTTGCAAACAGCACATCAGTAACGACTGCCACTGCAAGTCATTTTACAGGATGCAAATACACTTCCTATCAATAAAACCGTGATATTCCTGGCAGGTTTTTGTGTAACAATTACAAGCATGGAATTTCCATTTCACCTACCACTGACAAAAATATACACATAGAATGGGAGATCCTTCCTTGTAAAGATGTCTGCCGGTTCGCAGAACGCGTCACATACTGTATGGCAGCGACGTATAGTGACAGGCAGAACAATGAAATTCTCTTCCACAAGATGGCAGAAGGTACATAATCAACCTGTCTATCCTCCTGTTGCCACATTTGGTTTCTCATGTAAACTGTGTGCCTTCGCTCAATCAAGGTTGGGAAACATTGTTCAAGGACACACAGGCTGGCAGCTACCAGACGACCTTATTGCATCCGCCTATCAATGCTTCAATTCCAACCTGTAAGAGTGTGTGGGTGGCTTTCACGTTTGAACCAATACGCTGTACCGGGTATCGGTACCGCTTTCGCTACTTTTGTGTGTGTTTATGTGGTAATAAATGTTCATGAAATTGTTTTCAATTTCAGATATTGATCTCTTGATATATACACTTTAACAAGTACATCAAAACAGCCGAGTGTTTGTATTGTCTTGTATTGCTGAAAACTTGAAAAAAAACCCAGCAAAAATGGAAAAATCAGCAGTAATTTTACAAGAATAAAGTCAAAATATTGAGAGAAAAAAAGTTGTAATCTAATGACAAAAAGTCATAACTTTATGAGAATAATGTAACAGGAGGAAAAATAATGTCATTTTAGTAGCATAAAATTGAAATGAAAAAAAGCCATTTTTAAAGTCATACCACTATAAAAACAATCCAAACAATGAATAACGTTTCCACATTTTTTGGAAAATAAGGCTGTGAAAAAATATTATAATGTTGCGTGAATAAAGTCAAAATAAATAATGATAGGATTGAAGTCATAGAAATTGCAGAAATTGAAAAAAACAGCAAATTTTACAAGAATAAAGTCAAAATATCAAAATATATAAAAGTTGCAATCTAATGACAAAGCGTCAATTTTAAGAGAGTAATGCAATACAGTCACAATGAAAGAAAGATGTTATTCATTGTTTTGTTTTGTTTTGTTTTGCCCCCATTGCAGCATCCAGCCGAGAGCAACCGTCTCCCGCCCACTTTCCCTTCAAGCCGAAGCTAGCATGGCTGCCGTGTGGTACTTACCTGTCGTGAGAGTGATGTAAGTTTTGCACCCTGCACGAAAATATCTCACTGGGGTGGCGCGTTAAGAACCTTTAGTTTGGTGCGGCATTTGCGGGGGCGGAGCCTTGGCAGGGTGTGGTGACTTATCGAGGCTCGCCATGTGATCATCGGTCGGGCGGCAGCTAATGTGTGCGTGGCAGTCGGAGGCGGATAGCCCAAAAAGTGGTTGGAATCTTTGGACGGCCTGGGGGACCTGCTGGAGCGCCGTCAAGCTGCTCGTCGCAGGTATGCTGGAGCCTATCCCAGCTGACTTCGGGCGAGAGGCAGGGTACACCCTGGGCTGGTCGCCCCCCAACGGGAGGGCACATATAGACAAACAACCATTCACACTCACATTCATACCTATGGACAATTTAGAGTCTCCAATTAACCTAACATGCATGTTTTTGGAATGTGGGAGGAAGCCAGAGTACCCGCGGAAAAGCCACGCACACACGGGGAGAACATGCAAACTCCACACAGAGATGCCCAACGGAGATTCAAACCCAGATCTTCCTGATCACCTGACTGTGGCCAACAGGCTAACCACTCGGCCCCCGTGCGGCCCAGTACGTGACCCTCGCTGGAAACAATTTGGACACCCCTGATTTTGAATTGGATCTTTACAGTCAATAACAGACCTCGTGTCCATCACACGATGAAGGCGTTCTAATGAGCTTCTTCCAGCCCCCCGTCCATCAAAGCTCCATGATCCAGCATTTATCCTGTAAGCCTGGCTGCCACGATGCCTCTTGATGGAGCTAATATGAAGCTAACACCCAGGACCAGATGTGCTCCTTCTTCATTGTGATGATTGTTTAAGCGCAAGGGGGAGATCAAGGTGGACGCACGCATGACTCTAAGTTCTTATTTAAGCCCATCTCTTTATTTACTTACCTTCTTCATCCACCCACCCTGGATATTTAAGAGAGCATGTGAACATCTGGATGTGTCATCGCAGAGCTCAGCCAAGAATCTGCTGTGGAGGCAAAAAGGATGATGGTCTTGCGGTTCCATCCAGTACATATAAGGCCTCAAAAGTCCAAAGTGATGCTGTGTCTGCGGCTATCCATCCTTCCCTTCTAGTTTTTCTGCTTTTGTTTCCTCGCTGTGGCACACTCTCATTCCTTATCACACAGACGCACTCTCATCCCAAGAGCGCTTTGAACCGCCCGACCTCCAATCTGCAGTGGACGGCCATTTTTTGTGTGCATCTATTGACTGATCACGTGCTGCGTTGTAACACTGGCGTGGCGTTGCTGGATTAGGAAAGCGCTGGTTTTTCTGCCTCAAGGAGCTCAACAGAAATGCTTGTGGTCCGTCTCTTGTGTGTGTCGGCAAACAGGATTATTTTGGGGTCTGTGCAGTGAATTTACGCAGAAAGTTGTTTGACTTTGAGGATCATGCTCTCCCAGACAAGAGAGGTCGCACAATAATTAGATCTCTTTTTTTAATGGAAAAGGGATGCTCCGTAGCGCTGATGATGTTTATTAATTAGCTAATGCCTCCGTCGTCATTAAAAACTCTTGATAATCTGGCCTTTGTTCCGACAGGGGAGCCGCTGACGGGAGGCAGATGGTCCGGTGGAGAAGCGGGCCTGGCGGTGCCGTGGCTTCTCGGCGGGCTTCAGCAGCTGCTCTGATTTAATGAAGAGAAATTTGACATCTCACAAAGCCTGTCAAGTGGCTCCATGGAAACGACTGAAGATAAAATACACGGGAATCGAACACAACCTAATCGCTTGTCGACTTCCCACAGGAAACAATGGAAATAACAACTAGTCTGTTCCAGGGTCAAACTGTACCCATCAGATAACTTTTATTAATAGTACAGGCAAAAAAGTACAATATTGACATTCAAGTGTTTTACCAGGAAATGAAAGAAGAGTAAGAATGAAATGATGGCAGAATGAGCAAAGGAAGAGAGACAGACCATCTCAACGTGCAAAGTGCAGCTTTTTCCTCCTGAGAAATTGGAGTGTTCTAAAACTTTTGACGGTAGTGTAGATATGCTAAGAAGTTATATACATTTCAAGAAAAAAATGCATCGCAGCTCTGTGATATATGGTGAAAAAGAGCAGTATTAGTATCTATTTTTTGCCCCCATTTTTGCTGGGTTTTTATTTTTCACATTTTCCAAAGATGTCAACTTTCTTAAATAATCTTAGTACATTTTCCTTCCATAATATTGAGATCTCCCCCCCCCCATGATATAACTTTTTTTTATAATGACTTTATTCTTGTAAAATTGCGACTTTTGTTCTTGTTAGAATTTGACTTTATTTGTGTAAAATTGCAGCTGTTTTTTCTATTATATATATTCATATATATATATATATATTTTTTTTTTTTAATTTTCCAACTATTTCAACTTTCTTCTTGTAAATTGTCTTCTTGTAATTGTGACTTTACTTCCATCGTATTTAGACTTTATTCTTGTCATTTTTTTTACCCCAACCTAATTTTCCAAAAATTGCAACTTTCTAAGTTATTTTGCTTCTCATATTTTTGAAACTCAACCCGGGACCCACCTGGTGGTCATTCAGTCGCGACCCACTTTTGTGTAAGTCATTTGAAGTTTTTATGTATTTTTATTTTGTTTTCAGACTTTTTTTTGTCATTTTTATTTTATTCTTTTTGTCACACTTTTATTTTGTCATTTTTATTTATTTTTTATTTTAATTTTTTACACTTTTATTTAAGTCCTTGTCATTGTGATATGTATTTATTCCTTCTGTATTTTATTGATAGTTTTTTTAAACTTTTATTTAAGTCAACCCAACCAAATGTTTTCAAATCTGCTGTCATCTTTTGAATGATTAATACATATTTTTTCATGTCCAAAGTGCACTTTGGCATTTTGTCAAGGAAATGAGGAAGAACTTGATATCTGCATGCAAATAAGTAATGCATAAATGAAAATTAAATATCAAAATTGCACTAAATTAGACCACAGAATCAACAGAATCGACATTTCACTTATAGCTGTGCAATGAACAAATACCAAGGAGCAAGATGACTAAAATATTGCTAAATTTACTTGAAAATACCCTGTGACCCACCCAGGATGGATCCACAACCCACTCTTGGGTCCCGACCCACCAGTTGAGTACCACTGATATTGAGGATCTTTGACTTGCATTTTTGCAGTCGGTTCTTAAAAACAGCAGAGCGCTCCTGTCATAGAGAAGATCTTGGACGAGTGTTGTGGTTTTCCACCATGCGGGTTCTCAGACGATGGAACTTGTTGAAGCACTTCAATCTTCTTCCGTGCACAAGCACCGAGATAGAAAGTCCTGCAGTGATGAAGGTCAGACTGGTATGTACATAGCGAGTGAGAGGATGAGGGCCTTTTTATTCATGTGAAGAGTGGCATGAGGAGATGCCCCTATAAGGAGGTCGGGGAAACGGCGAGAAGAAAAGCTGAAGGTGATGGAGTGCGAGCACCTGATGAGGTATAGGCCGGGATAATTCAACACGTCGGTGCTCCTCACACGCTGCCTGCACACACGTGGAGCACCCCGAGCGCATGTCCAAGCAGCACATCAGCTTGCTCAGCCGCTGCAGGAAATCAAAGACAAGTGCTTTTCACTGCGTCGCTCCGGGAGCAACATATTACTGACAGTAGAGGGCGGAAAGCCTTTTTTTGTGCCGTTCTGGAAATAAAATTAGCTCCATAAAAGCAGGTAGACTATAACCCTAAATGCTCTATGAGGCGCTGCAGACCGGCAAGCGGAATAAAAACCTTTACTGGCAGCACACACGATGTTTGCTTTTTTGGAAATGTTTGTCAAGCTCATTTTGAACTTTTCCAACTGTCGTGAAAAGAAGGCAACCCCTGTCAAACTAAGCAGACACTATTTGAATGCTGATATGTCCAGTGTCCAAAGTGCCGCCGGGGGGGGCCATGTGCGGCTCCCGGCTGTTTGTCTTTTGGTCCGCGGCACATTCTAAAAATATTATGTAACAAGCAAAAAAAGAAATCAATCAAACAGCGCAAAATGGAAAAATTAGCAGTAATTTTACAAGATTAAAGTCAAAATATGAACTCATTCAATCCCAGCCATTTTTCAAAAGACAACCCCTCCAGTAGCGGTCATTTTAGACCTTTTTGACGGATCCTTCAAGGCACACAGAATATTGTGTTCTATGTTCCGTCTTTCATCAGGAAGAAAAGTTGTTTCTACCTTTTTCCATTCTTTAGTAATCAGCAGTCGAACATAGGTAAGTTTCAGGAAAATATCAGTTCCTGACTAAAAAAGGGAGGAAAAACAGCTTTTTGTGAAAAGATACATTTCACTTTCACTTTGACACAAATATGTTTTGCTTTTGTGACAGTTCAAATATCTAAACAACTACACCAACATAAACAACACAAAAAAGGGTTGTTTTACATCAAAATAACAACTTATTTACAAATATAACACAACAAACTATTTACAATTTTCACATTTGGAACTGAACTATGTGTGTGCACGCGTGTGCGCGTGTTTGCACGTGCGCTTGTGTCGTGTGTTTTTTCCATCCACACGATCTCTGCCGAGCGCTCATCAAATGCACTTCCGCCACCTTGTGGCCGTTTTTATGGCTTAAAATTGCTCTGAAGTGAAATCCATTAGTGGGGAGTTGTGTCATCAACTGCTTTTGCCTCATGCAAAAAAACGTAAAAGACGTCTAAATACATTGTTGGGATCGGGCGTCCGGGTTTATAAAAACGTCTACGTCTTTTTTATTGAATGAGAAAAAAGTTGTAATCTAACAGGAAGAAGTCATCATTTTATGACAAGAAAGTTGTAATATGATGAAAAATAACATTTTAGTAGCATAAATGTGAAATATTGAAGAAAAAAAGCAGTAATACTATGAGAGACAAAAAGGAATCAGTAAAATTCAAATTTTCGGAAAATTCGGTTGGGAAACAAGGTATAATGACAATTTACATTACGAAAATAAAGTTAAAATATTATGGGAATAAAGTCATAATTACGAGAACAAAATTTAAAATAGTTGGAAAATAAAAAAACAAACAACAGAAATGGAAAAAAGCTGTAATTTTACCAGAGACAGAATATTCAGAGAAAATGAGAATAAACTCCTCATCTTTTGGGGAAAGATGATGTCATTTCAGTTGCATACAGTTGAATTATTGTTATTTTTTTAAGTCGCAATATGTCAAACAAAGAAAACAAAATAAAGTAATTTTTGGAAAATTATGTTGGGGACGAAGTTATAATATGAGAATAAAGTCCAAATAATTTTGGGAAAAAAAAAACATTATATTACAAGAAGAAAATTAAGAATTATTTAAGAGATTATTTAAGAATAAAGATGACATTTTTCAAACAAAAATAAACCAAAACCACAAATAGGAAAAAGAAGAGCAAAGAGTGAAGTTGATACTAACAATCGGCTTTTTCACTGACATCACAAAGTGGAGATGCATTTATTTAGAACTTCTTAGCACATATCAAAATGGCCTTTTGCATCCTTTAATTTTTCAGTCATGTGGCCCTCACTGGAAAAGGTTTGGACACCCCTGAAAACATTTGTGTTTGACACCAAAAGACGAACATGATACCAGAGAGCAACATTTCAGCTTTTAATTTCCAGGAGGATGGCGCCTTTTGTTTGACTCCATCCCAGTTTTCATGCGGAATATGACACCTGACTGACAGGTGCGTCCTATCGCTTTGCTTATGCAATCAATGATTCACACTGAATGCCCATGCTTAGTTTTACATTGGGTGGGATAGGTTTAGAGGTGAAAACAACATGAAAACCAGATAGGCGTTTATGGGTGAAAGATAAGCAAAAAAAGAAGATGGAAACTCCATCAAAACCATTGCATAAAAATCGATGCATGTCCACAAATAGGAAACAAATCCAAAAAGGGCTGTATTTTGAAAAAACAAAACAACTATCATTTCAGCAGTTATGTGTTGGCCTTTCATGAAATTATAATGAAGCCTCTTCCAGTCAACTTTCTTCTCGTTAAAGTGCAATCAAGTTTGTCTGTAATCCCACCAAGTAACCACGAGAAGAGTCTCTTTCGGCGTAATATGCACACACTTTTCCGCATCAAGCAGAGCAAAACTTATTTCCACTTTATTTCCTGGCCATCTGATATTCCGTCGACACTGAAGATTGGCGGTGGCAGATGAGGAGGAGGAGGAGGAGGCTGTCAAGGTGAGGGTGGACCCGTGGCCTATACACGGCGTCTCGGTTATCAGTGTGTTCATGCAGCTCTCCGAGAGTCAGACGGTGTGAAATTGCAGGAAAGTCGAGCGGCTTTGTCGAGAAAGGTGAGTTTGTGTCCTCCTCACTATTTTGTCCATAAATCTTGACTTAGACTTTCACGTCAGTGTTTATGCTACTTATGTATCCGTTACTTGTAGGGCCTGCAGAAGTGAACGCGGAAGCGTCAACTCACCAGATCAGCATCTTTCTCATCCACAGCAGACACCCTATTATGTAAGCTTGCATATCCAAGGGAGGCATGGAAATGTCAGGATGTCCCATTCATGCATGCCTGTGACAAGTCCTGTGTGTGTGTGTGTTTTCTCAGAAATACAGCATGTGTGCGTGTGTGTGTGTGCGGCAACGGGAAGTGTGCAGTGAGGCTGAGCAGGAAGCTCCACGAGGCCTTCACATTGGTTAGGTCCTCGCCTGCAGCCAGATGTAATTGGCTTATACACATTCCTGCTGGGATTAGCTCTCTATTTGTGTTTGTGACAAAAAAAAGATGTGTGGAAATATTTGTAACTACATCACAGACAGGTGTCAAAACACTTCAAGTTAGGCTGATCAACACTGATTTATTTGGTTTGGGTTTTTTTCTATCTACAAATATGGTGGATGACCACTCGTTCACGGACTTTTGGTCCAAAACATTTTTTTCTCCTAAAATAGGCTGTTTTTTCAGAAGAAAACACATCTCGTTCACCCAAGTCGGTCATGATGTATAAATGAGGGCTGTCAAAACGTAAGTTTCCTTTTTGTTGTTTTATGTGCAACTAACGTGCACACCGTAGTCTGAGGAAACGCAGCTGTGGATGCGAAGCCACAAGTGGGAACGAACTGAAGAGAAATGGACAAAGAAAAGGTATTTTGAATGGTAAGTTTAGCTTCAAAGCCCTGACAGTTGGCTCTCACAACAACATCAAGGTTTTTTGTATCCACTGCCCTCTGACTTGAGTTGTCACGGAGGACGTACATCGACTGCCAGAGAGAAGGTGGAGCACTACGGTACTTTTTAATTGTCATTTACACAGTGGCACCCTGGCATACGACAGGCAGGCAGGCATAGCCGAGGACAGCTATTTGGGGGCTTGTGTCATTGCGACACAAGCAAATGGCATTGGCAGCGCTAGCATTAGCATCGCACTGGCTCGTCACAGGGAAAGCTTTTCAACACATCAGCAGAACATACGTACGTTTTAGCCACCTGATGTATCTTATTTATGATGTGTTGTGTAAAACTATGACAGGAACAACATCAGATGAAAAGCATGAAATGAATGCAGACCCCCCCACCCCACCCCACCCCCCACCAGTATGAGCCTGCGCTGTCAATGTTACTGTTTTTCAGAGAGGTTGTGTGCCACAAACATGCACATTAGCATTCAGTAAATTCATCAAATCTTACCTTTTTGCATTCCCACATAGTATCAGCATTTGCACCAAATATGAGGTGAAAGAAAAAGGGGAAAAATACAGTATCGTAGTTTATGTGTGCAGTCAGATAAAAAATGTACAAGGTGCGTTCAAGGACTGTCGAACAAAGTGGGCCAAGTCGCCACTCACATTAAATATGCAAAACTGTGGAATTTTTAATTATATGTTTTTTTAAAATAAAATAATGACCCCTTCTTGCAAAATTGATATCCCTTTACATAAAATTTTATGTAGTTATTTAGAAATGATTTTTAAAGTGTTTTTTTTTTCCAATTCAATTCAAACCTTAACATTAGGAGAAAAGTTGATGATATGCTTTGATTAATTGCAGTATGTCCCGTTTAGGTTTAAATGCCTGATTGGACCGTCTAGTTGCGCGGACTATTTATATGACGGAGGAGTCACCTGCAGGCGCGTCACCACCTCGCTGCCCAATCCTGGCGCACTCTCTCTTTCCGTGCGTCTTTGGACATCCCTCTCCGCCGTCCTCCTCCTGGTTGCTTCCAATCTGCTGCTCGCAGAGGCGGCAGAAGGTGTCCAACCATCCTCCTCCTCCTCATCATCGGTACCGTGCGAGTGGACTTGGACTGCAGCACCCACGCGAACCTGGCTTGATTTTGGATTGTCCAATTATCTCCAGCGCTCCGGTTGGAGTCCTGAGTGTTTTTCTTCCAGAGGTAAGTGCCGGTAAAAGTTCCATTGTCGCTTTTTCTCGATACAAGTTGCAGGGTGATGCTAAAAAAGTGCACCCGGACAGTGACAACTTATTTAAAATGATGCTGCACGAGGCATGTGTGTCGTGTGTTTGCGATGCCCATAGATGGTCACCATGCAGGAAGCCTATGGGGGGTCCACTCTGTACAGTAGTGTGTGGTGTGCATCCGCTGCATGCTATGCATGTGTGCCGATGGCGTTGAGGGAATGGCATCTGTGCCATGGCGGCAGATATTTCCCTGTGCGGCTGCACTTATTCATCAGCGTGAGTTTGACAACAGCAGCAAACTCACACCGCACATGATTGGTGCAACGCTGGACTGTCTTTTTCTATCAAGCATCAAGAGGTATTGCGGGAATGTGAGTAGGCTAAGCTGGAAAGGACAACAGAATAAGAAGCTGTGATGTCTTCATGTATTGTTTGACTCCCCGCTCAATATATTTATTCCAGCGGTGATGGATGGTTTTGTTGTGCCACTGCCTTGGTCTTCATTACTGTATGACGTTCCCCAAGTGGCTCGTGGGTGGAGGGCAGATCACCGAGCGTCCCCTTATTACTTGGCTGCTGCTTCATCCATGTATGAATATGAATAAGAATATGAATATATCATCTCAAGGCACAATGCTCTCCAACAGGGGTGTCCAAGGTTTTTCCAGCGAGGGCCACGTAGTGAAAAAGAAAGGATGCAAGGACCACTTTCCACTTTTGTTTGCAGAATTTACTTTTTCGTTACACAGCATGACCAACAATATTGTTTGGCTTTTGTAACAAACCTCTGTGAGTCCGGTCCCGAATCCAATCAAAGGTAACATTGGAAATGGGCGTGCAAAACACTTTCAGGGTAGGACGAATGATGTGACATGGTTATGGATCAATTTGCACTGTGATTTAGTATATATGACGTTTCTTTTAACAAACTCTTTTCAGCGCAATTTGTTGACGGTCCCTACTATAAACAACCAGCGGTTAGAGCAGCGAGGTGGCCAAGGTGGGGCCATTACTCGCATAATCTTGTGGCCAACATGCTAACCACCAGGCCACCGTGCGGCCTCTTTGCTCTTTTTTATTTTGCAAATGTTTCAACTTTCTTCATTAATGTTCTTTCTACATTTTCTACTTTATTCCCTTTATATTACAACTTTTCCCCAACCTAATTTTCCAAAAATGGCAACTTTATTTTGTTTGTCATAATATTACAACTTAAAAAAACATTAAAAATAATAATATTTCAAGTCTAAGCCACTAAAATGACACTTTTCCTCATAATATTACAGGCTTATTCTCGTAAAATTGGGACTTCTTTTCTTGTTAGAAGTGGACTTTTTTCTCTTCATGTTTTGACTTCATTCTCTTAAAATTAAAGCAGTTTTTTTTTATATTTTTGCTGTTTTTTTATGTTTTTAACTGTTTCAACTTTCTTATAGTAAATTTTCTTCTTGTAATTATGACTTCAGTCGTCCCTCACGCCATCACGGTTCAGACGTCGCTCCCTCACTCTAGCACGGTTTTTCAAAAATTCATGAATCAATGATGGCTGTTTAGTGGTTGACTGCCGGAAGACATTTATTGAAACACACACCA